>NC_059192.1:10203217-10533217 GCF_020615455.1 Coregonus clupeaformis
AACCAAAAGTAATTTATAGAACAGTAGTACCCAGAGCCAACCTTACCCACACCCTACTGTTTTGAAAATGACTTTTTGTTTTTGTGTGAGAAGAACTAGTTATATCTGTGTTGTGTGTGTTTCCTCAGGCTCCTGTACCTCGGTGCGGTCCCAACCAGAGGACAGCTCCAAGCAGTTGGCTGTTCCTATAGACTTCTTCAGACCCATCAGTCCTCACAGCCTTTCACACTCCCAGAGTATACACACACTCAGTCGCACCCTCCGCAGACAGGTGAGACACACACACATAGCCACAGCAACACACACACCGAAGGTAACAAATGTGTTCTACCAGAAATGACATCATTGTGTTTTTCTTCTCATGTTTCTACTATGATGTTATGTTCTTCCTGTTCTTCCTCTCTCTCTTTCCTCTCTGTCCTTCCTCTCTGTTTATTATCTGTCCTTCCTCTCTGTCCTTCCTCTCTGTTCTTCCTGTCCTTCCTCTCTGTCTTTCCTCTCTGTCCTTTCTCTCTGTTCTTCCTGTCCTTCCTCTCTGTCCTTCCTCTCTGTTATTCCTGTCCTTCCTCTGTCTTTCCTCTTTGTCTTTCCTGTCCTTCCTCTCTGTCCTTCCTCTCTGTCCTTCCTATCTGTCCTTCCTCTCTGTCTTTCCTCTCTGTCCTTCCTCTCTGTGTTTCATCTCTGTCCTTCCTCTCCCTGTTCTTCCTCTCTGTTCTTCCCGTCCTTCCTCTCTGTCCTTCCTCTCTGTCCTTAATGTATGTCCTTCCTCTCTGTCCTTCCTTTCTGTCCTTCCTCTCTGTCCTTCCTCTCTGTTCTTCCTGTCCTTCCTCTCTGTCCTTCCTCTCTGTCTTTCCTCTCTGTTCTTCCTCTCTGTTCTTCCTGTCCTTCCTCTCTGTCCTTCCTCTCTGTCCTTCCTGTCTTTCCTCTCTGTCCTTCCGCTCTGTTCTTCCTGTCCTTCCTCTCTGTCCTTCCTCTCTGTTCTTCCTCTCTGTCCTTCCTCTTTGTCTTTCCTCTCTGTCCTTCCTGTTTATCCTTCCTCTCTGTGTTTCCTCTCTGTCCTTCCTCTCTGTCCTTCCTGTCTGTCCTTCCTATCTGTTCTTCCTCTCTGTTCTTCCTGTCCTTCCTCTCTGACCTTCCTCTCTGTACTTCCTCTCTGTACTTCATCTCTGTCCTTCCTGTCTTTCCTCTCTGTCCTTCCTCTCTGTCCTTCCTGTGTTTCCTCTCTGTGTTTCCTCTCTGTCCTTCCCCTCTTGCTTTCCTCTCTGTCCTTCCTCTCTGTCCTCCTAGCTCTCATTGTGCTCATAATGCTGTCCATCTTCTCTCCTCCCTCTGACTCCCTTCTTCCTTTCTGTTTTCTGTGTTACTATCGTCTCCATCCCTCCTCCCTCACAATGCTCTCCATCTTCTGTCCATCTCTCTGTCCATCCGCTTGCCTCCCTGTCCTGTATCTATCCTGTACCTGTTACTGACAGAGTGTAGTTCAGTAACCATCAGACCCAGAACTACAGCTGAAACACAGATATTCCTGGTTCTGAAACAGTCAAACAGCACACTTCACTAATCACTGACCTGTTATCACTGATATACTGAGCGTCCCTATTCCCCCTACACCCCCCCAACAAACACACACACACACACCTTTCCTGCTCCTCCCCTCCTTCCTCCCACCATTCCTTGTCTGTCTGTCTGTCTTCTTCTAACCATCTGCCACACACAATTAATCTCACCTGTCGCAGGTAGTGTTGAACATAGTTTTGGAATGGGTAGACTGTGTTAATTCTCATAGAAATAGGGGACTATAATATTTATGAAGCCCTATAGGGTAATATGAACTACCTTATATATAATATAATTTGAACTCAGTTTGCCTATGAATTGTAGGCGTTGGCCTACATATCACAATATTATAACTATTACACTGTTATAACTCAGGGTTTAAATCAGGACTGTCAGTTCTGTCCATGACAATATTTGGCCACATATTTTATATGACTGTTTTGGAGCACTTGTTGGCCTTTTTGGGCAAGGTTGTGATTGTATGAAATAGTTACTATTGAGAAAAAGTTATGATATTTTATGTTACCGAGTATGACAGGAAATGTTCTACAATCACAAATAGGTATTGATTCTAAATGTAGGTGGAGTAGTCTCCATTGTTGGTTCTACTGTAGCTGTGGCTTGGCTATAATGTCTAAATCCACTAGATGTCACTGTTGTCACATCTATGCTTTCTGTCAAGACTCACAAATATCAGTCACAAATATTCTATAAACATTCATGTCCCGTTTGTCCCAAAACTTTCAAATAGTTTCCTTTTCTTTTTTTCTGTCACATGGCAACCAAGATACTGCAGAAGATAAGGAAAGAGGGCTATATGAGACGTTTGTAGTGTGTCATTGTGTTCTACTAACCTTTCCTCTCCTGTAGTACCCTCTGCCCTCCGACCTTTCCTCTCCTGTAGTACCCTCTGCCCTCCGACCTTTCCTCTCCTGTAGTACCCTCTGCCCTCCGACCTTTCCTCTCCTGTAGTACCCTCTGCCCTCCGACCTTTCCTCTCCTGTAGTACCCTCTGCCCTCCGACCTTTCCTCTCCTGTAGTACCCTCTGCCCTCCGACCTTTCCTCTCCTGTAGTACCCTCTGCCCTCCGACCTTTCCTCTCCTGTAGTACCCTCTGCCCTCCGACCTTTCCTCTCCTGTAGTACCCTCTGCCCTCCGACCTTTCCTCTCCTGTAGTACCCTCTGCCCTCCGACCTTTCCTCTCCTGTAGTACCCTCTGCCCTCCGACCTTTCCTCTCCTGTAGTACCCTCTGCCCTCCGACCTTTCCTCTCCTGTAGTACCCTCTGCCCTCCGACCTTTCCTCTCCTGTAGTACCCTCTGCCCTCCGACCCTCTGAGGAGACAAAGCTGAAAGGCTGTCCTGCAGTACCACCCTCTAAAATTCCAATAGATTTTACTCCTTGGGGTGATAACTGACTGGGCTATAAGGACAGAGGGTATTGTCGGTTTTGGGCATTGGTTGAGGCTCAGAGTGCAGTGTGCCAAGACCAGACATATCAGAATACTGTATTGGGCGCTCACTCCCACATGGACCACTTGACCCTACGCCCTATGCTCTTGTGGATATCTTAGAGCAGGGTTTCCCAACTGGCGGCAGTTTTATTTGCCCTCCCCCTCCCCATGTTTTCTAAGAAAAAAATATATAATAATAATAATAATAATAATAATAATGATACTTATTTTTTTCTTCTAGTTGATGAATCTAGTTGATGATCCCTGTCTAAGAGGATTTGATTGGTATAAGCAATAATGTGAAACCTACACCTAGTGTAGGGTATAGTGGTCGATTTGGGATTGGCCCTAACACATTGGGCAACCATGGTTGTACCCAGTGCCCTAGCTGAGATAAACTGGACCCTACGACTGCTGCTGCTGTAAAGCACATGCTGTCACTGAATCTCTTTGGAAACACATACTCTTGACACATATCTGAATCTGAAATTGTTCTCTTGTGCAATAAACATACAGCAATTCACTTAATAGTTGACCTATAAGTTCAATGTACTGCAATTTCAACATTACGTCTGTATCACAATGAGGCAGAGAGGGTATTGGGAGCATGCTGGTCTAACAGTGAACTCTGACCTTCATGGCTCTTGGCCATCCTCACCCAGTCACCCCACACTAACCTGTCTCCCCCCTCTCACCCCCTTATGTCCCCCTATAACCCCATCCCCTGTCTCTCACTCTCTCCCTCGCTGCCTCACCCCTCTCCCTGTCCATCCTTCCTGCTCCTCTTCCACCTTTCTCCCTTTCTATCAAATAGCTGAGCTACATCCCTGCCGGCCATTCCCTCCCCTACCCTGGACGACGCTGGGCCAATTGTGCGCCGCCCATGAGTCTACCGGTCGCAGTGCTAACTGTGCCACTAGAGATTCTGGTTCGAATCCAGGCTCTGTCACAGCCGGCCGCGACCGGGAGACTCATGGGCGGCGCACAATTGGCCCAGCGTCGTCCAGGGTAGGGGAGGGAATGGCCGGCAGGGATGTAGCTCAGTTGATAGAGCATGGCGTTTGCAACGCCAGGGTTGTGGGTTCAATTCCCACAGGGGGCCAGTATAAACAAATATGTATTCACTAACTGTAAGTCGCTCTGGATAAGAGCGTCTGCTAAATGACTAAAATGTAAAATGTAAATGTATCAAACTCTCACTTACTTCCTCACCCTTCCTAATCCCTCCACCTCCCCCCTCCCTTCCCCCTCCGCCTCCCTCTCCCCCTCCCTCTCCCTCTCCACCTCCCCCTCCCTCTCTGCCTCCCTCTCCCCCCTTCCTTCACCAGGTAGCAATATCTAATGACTCCCAGGAGGCCCTGTGTTCTGACGGAGGGGAGGGTAAGGAGGTAGTCCTCGATGTAGCTTCCCTAGCCCTCTCCCTTTCCTCCTCTTCCTCTTCCTCGTCCTCCCATCTTCATCACCAGCCTGCTCTCCGGCTGGTCCCTGCCACCCCAGGGGCATCCCCTCAACCGTCACGCCCCAGCAGTGTCCACACCCAGCACACCTCCTCCCCCTCCTCCCCCTCCTTACCCCCTCCTCCCCTTCCCTCCACTCGCCCCTGGAGAGAGGAAGAGGCCTCGGCCGATCAGGAAGTGTCGTTAATCACCAGAGCGGGGCTGGCGGGAATTGAGGATGTCATCGGGGTCGGATTGGGGTCAGAGGACGGAGGTCTCGAGGGCAGTTACCAAGGTTACTGGGTTGGTCGTCGTGCGGGGTGCGGGCCGTGCCTGAGGCAGTTGAAGAGGTTCCACAGTGCTGACACCCAGGGGCGGAGCGTCCTTGCGCCCCGGCCACGCCCACTGTCCTGGTTGGACGATCTTCGTCGCCACTCAGTGGAGGTGTGTTCGTCTGTAGAGTCCAGCCCACAGCGGAGTACAATATCCACGTCCTCAGGGTTCGTCTCCCGAGCAGACAGCCTCCAGATCCAGTCCCAGACCACCACACAGACCCTGCCCTCTCCCCGACGCAAGAAAAAGATGAGCCCCCCGTGTATCTCCGTAGACCCCCCTGATGGACTGGAGCCCCAGTCCGGCCTCAACCCTGCCCCGGGAGGGTTGGGGGGCCTGGGGATGCCCCCTCCCTTACCCGGCCGGGAAACCTCCTGTCTAAGGAGACGGGCTCCCTCCAGTGACTCCAAGGACTCCTTTGACCTGGGGGTAGGGGAGGGGCTGGGGCTTGGGCTGGGCCAGGAGGGAGGTGGGTCCAACCCCAACCCCAAGCTGTTGACTCTGCCGAGCTTCTCCTTTGAGAAAACAAGCTCTGAGCACTGAACACTGACACGCACACTGATGTACACACAAACACTTATGCACACACACACAGATGAACTACACACACATGCACATAGGCAAACAGCCACACACATGCACATAGGCAAACAGCCACACACATGCAAACACATGATGCACTTGGTGTATCCGTGATGATGGTCGTCCTAGTAATAATGCCGTAGAGCAGGGTTGCCCAACCCTGTTCCTGGAGAGCTACCCTCCTGTAGGTTTTCACTCCAACCCCAGATGTTACTAACCTGATTCATCTTATCAACCTGCTAATTATTAGAATCAGGTGTGCTAGATTAGGTTTGGAGCAAAAACCTACAGGACGGTAGCTCTCCAGGAACAGGGTTGGACAGTCCTGCCATAGAGAGTAAATATGGTAAAACTACAACAAATGGTCAAATCATCCTTGGTTTTTTTGAGGATCAGTACAGTACAGTCGTAGTGTGACCAACCCTTGTCTTTCCAAAACAACAGAGAAACAAGATGATTGGTTCTCTTCCACCACGCCTGCACGCCATTGGCTGCCGGTCGACCCCATGACCTCTGGAGTGACGACAGCACCAAGGACTTTGGATAGTAACCCCTGTGGCCGCTATTGGGACTGCACGGTGTTAGACAGTGGAACTTCGTCCTCACATGGGCAACAGAAGGGGTTCAAAGCAATATGAACGTTTTTGAGACTATTTTTCTTAAATTATTGGGCCATAGTGTTTGTACAGGATGTAAAAAAATATATATTTCATTGTTTTTTTATTGTTGTGTCCTTTTTTGTGATGTATTAACCTTTTTCTCCCTGTTTGAAATAATTGTTGGTTTTGTCCGTTTTGTTTAATTTTTTCACAATAGGGTTATTTTGTAGCTTTCTTTGCTGAGGAAAGTGAATTATTTTTTCAAAGTGATGAGAATCATGTCTTTGTAGGAATATATACAGTTGAAGTCAGAAGTTTACATACACCTTAGCCAAATACATTTAAACTCAGTTTTTCACAATTCATGACATTTAATCCTAGTAAAAATTCCCTGTCTTAGGTCAGTTAGGATCACCACTTTATTTTAAGAATGTGAAATGTCAGAATAATAGTAGAGAGAATGATTTATTTCAGCTTTTATTTCTTTCATCACATTCCCAGTGGGTCAGACATTTACATATACTCAATTAGTATTTGGTAGCATTGCCTTAAAATTGTTTAACTTGGGTCAAACATTTCGGGTAGTCTTCCACAAGCTTCCCACAATATGTTGGGTGAATTTTGGCCCATTCCTCCTGACAGAGCTGGTGTAACTGAGTCAGGTTTGTAGGCTTCCTTGCTCACACACACTTTTTCAGTTCTGCCCAGACATTTTCTGTAGGATTGAGGTCAGGGCTTTGTGATTGCCACTCCAATACCTTGACTTGGTTGTCCTTAAGCCATTTTGACACAAATTTGGAAGTATGCTTGGGGTCACTGTCCATTTGGAAGACCCATTTGTGACAGAGCTTTAACTTCCTGACTGATGTCTTGAGATGTTGCTTCAATATATCCACATAATTAGTGAAGTGCACCAGTCCCTCCTGCAGCAAAGCACCCCCACAGCATGATGCTGCCACCCCCGTGCTTCACGGTTGGGATGGTGTTCTTCGGCTTGCAAGGACCCCCTTTTTCCTCCAAATATAACAATGGTCATTATGGCCAAACAGTTATATTTTTGTTTCATCAGACCAGAGGACATTTCTCCAAAAACTACGATCTTTGTCCCCATGTGCAGTTGCAAACCGTAGTCTGGCTTTTTTATGGCGGTTTTGGAGCAGTGGCTTCTTCCTTGCTGGGCGGCCTTTCAGGTTATGTCGATATAGGACTCGTTTTACTGTGGCTATAGATACTTTTGTACCTGTTTCCTCCAGCATCTTCACAAGGTCCTTTGCTGTTGTTCTGGGATTGATTTGCACTTTTCGCACCAAAGTACGTTCATCTCTAGGAGACAAAACGCGTCTCCTTCCTGAGCGGTATGACGGCTGCGTGGTCCCATGGTGTTTATACTTGCGTACTATTGTTTGTACAGATGAACGTGGTACCTTCAGGCGTTTGGAAATTGCTCCCAAGGATGAACCAGACTTGTGGAGGTCTACAATTGTTTTTCTGAGGTCTTGGCTGAAATCTTTTGATTTTCCCATGATGTCAAGCAAAGAGGCACTGAGTTTGAAGGTAGGCCTTGAAATACATCCGCAGGTACACCTCCAATTGACTCAAATTATGTCAATTAGCCTATCAGAAGCTTCTAAAGCCATGACATCATTTTCTGGAATTTTCCAAGCTGTTTAAAGGCACAGTCAACTTAGTGTATGTAAACTTCTGACCAACTGGAATTGTGATACAGTGAATTATAAGTGAAATAATCTGTCTGTAAACAATTGTTGGAAAAATTACTTGTGTCATGCACAAAGTAGATGTCCTAACCGACTTGCCAAAAACTATAGTCTGTTAACAAGAAATGTTTGGAGTGGTTGAAAAACGAGTTTTAATGACTCCAACCTAAGAGTCAAAAGTTTGGACACACCTACTTATTCCAGGGTTTTTCTTTATTTTTACAATTTTTTACATTGTAGAATAATAGTGAAGACATCATATGTGGGAACTCCTTCAAGACTGTTGGAAAAGCATTCCATATGTGTTAATTCATAGTTCTGATGTCTTCACTATTATTCTACAATGTAGAAAATAGTAAAAATAAAGAATAACCCTGGAATGAGTAGGTGTGTCCAAACTTTTGACGGGTACTGTATATATACAGTATATATATATAACAACTCATTAAACTGAGCTTGGATATTTAAGCACAAGATGTGTACTTTGAATGTAAGCAACATAATGGGATAAATCAATGTGATGGTATTTACCTGATAACATAGCAAACATGAATACTTTAGAGAAGTGTTTAAAGTTTTTTTATTGACAAACTCCCATGAGATGCATCATCTTATTTTCAAGGCTGTCCTGATTTCACGAAAACAAACATACAGTAATACTCAATCCAACAAACTCAACCCTGGGAATCCATTATTTCATCTTGAAAAAACTTGATGTAATCTGTCTGACACACACCTATAATTTCTACACCACGGAGAAATAGTACTCCATAGTAAATGTACACCTCTGATGTGAGTATTTTGCAGCATCTGAAAACACATCTCCCGCCACACATTCTAAGTGTTTCCCGTAGACAGCATTGAGGAGCTCAGTCTCACATCTGTATTCTCCCCGAGAGAAAGAAACACTCACATCACTTTTCCAGCTCCATGCCACTGTACTTGGGTGGCATTGTTTGATCCACCCAGGCAGGCCCATCTCTGAGTGATCTGGCCCCAGGTCTGTGGTGTCTGTCTCCAGTCCTGCTGCTACATCAAAGTCCTGGGAGATATCTGATAACCCCCTCTGGCTAAACATTTTACTTTCTTCTTCTAAGTCACTGGAATTCATAGGGAGAGAGGCAAACGTTCTTGTGTTTGATTGAGTGGTGGAGGGAGTTTTCCCAGTTAGTGATAACACACTCTCTCCCTTGGTCTTTCTCTCTCTCCCTCTGTCTCTGAATTTCAATTCAAAGGGATTTATGGCATGGGAAACAGGTTTACATTACCAAAGCAAGTAGAATTTACAATAAACAAAAAGGGAAATAAACAAGGGAAATAAACAATTATAAATTAACAGTAAACTTTAGACTCACAAAGGTTTTTAAATAATATAGATATTTCAAATGTTATACTATTGGCTATGTACAGTGTTGTAAAATTGTGCAAATAGTTGAAGTATGAAAGGGAAAATAAATAAACAGATAAATATAGATTGTATTTACAATTATGTTTGTGCTCAACTGGTTGCCCTTTTCTTGTGGCAACATTTCACAACTCTTGCTGCTGTGGTGGCACACTGTGGTATTTCACCTAATAGATATGGTTGTTTATCAAGATTGGATTAATTTTCAAATTCTTTGTGGGTGTGTGTAATCTGAGGGAAGTATATGTCTCTAATATGGTCATACATTTGACAGGAGGTTAGTAAGTGGAGCTCGGTTTCCACCTCATTTTGTGGGCAGTGTGCACATAGCCTGTCTTCTCATGAGAGCCAGGTCTGCCTACGGTGGTCTCTCTCAATAGCAAGGCTATGCTCACTGAGTCTGTACATAGTCAAAGCTTAATTTTGGGTCAGTCACAGTGGTCAGGTATTCTGCCACTGTGTACTCTCTGTTTGGGGCCAAATAACATTCTAGTTTGCTCTGTTTTTTTGTTGATTATTTCCAATGTTTCAAATAATTGTATTTTTGTTTTTTCATGATTTGGTTGGGTCTAATTGTGTTGCTGTCTTGGGGCTCTGTGGGGTCACTCTGTACTGAGGGAACTTTTCTCCAGGTTCACCTCTCTGTAGGTGAGGGTTTTGTTACGGAAGATTTGGGCTTTGCTTTCCTTTAGGTGGTCATGGAATTTAACGGCTCTTTTCTGGACTTTGATAATTAGCGAGAATGATGCTAATTCTGCTCTGCATGCATTATTTGGTGTGTCACGATCGTCGGATATAGAGGACCAAGGCGCAGCGTGGAAGGTGAACATACTTATTTATTAAATGATACACGAACAAAACAACAAATCGATACGTGACGTCCACAGGTGCAAAACATAAACCAACACAGAACAAGATCCCACAAACACTGTGGGAAAACCACCTGACCAAAGAGCTCTCCAAGGATGTCAGGGACAAGATTGTAGACCTACACAAGGCTGGAATGGGCTACAAGATCATCGCCAAGCAGCTTGGTGAGAAGATGACAACAGTTGGTGCGATTATTCGCAAATGGAAGAAACACAAAATAACTGTCAATCTCCCTCGGCCTGGGGCTCCATGCAAGATCTCACCTTGTGGCGTTGCAATGATCATGAGAACGGTGAGGAATCAGCCCAGAACTACACGGGAGGATATTGTCAATGATATCAAGGCAGCTGGGACCATAGTAACCAAGAAAACAATTGGTAACACATTACGCCATGAAGGACTGAAATCCTGCAGCGCCCGCAAGGTCCCCCTGTTCAAGAAAGCACATATACAGGCCCGTCTGAAGTTTGCCAATGAACATCTGAATGATTCAGAGGAGAACTGGGTGAAAGTGTTGGGATCAGATGAGACCAAAATCGAGCTCTTTGGCATCAACTCAACTCGCCGTGTTTGGAGGAGGAGGAATGCTGCCTATGACCCCAAGAACACCATCCCCACCGTCAAACATGGAGGTGGAAACATTATGCTTTGGGGGTGTTTTTCTGCTAAGGGGACAGGACAACTTCACCGCATCAAAGGGACGATGGACGGCACCATGTACCGTCAGATCTTGGGTGAGGGCATTGAAAATGAGTCGTGGATGGGTATTCCAGCATGACAATGACCCAAAACACATGGCCAAGGCAACAAAGTAGTGGCTCAAGAAGAAGCACATTAAGGTCCTGGAGTGTCCTAGCCAGTCTCCAGACCTTAATCCCATAGAAAATCTGTGGAGGGAGCTGAAAGTTCGAGTTGCCAAACGTCAGCCTCGAAACCTTAATGACTTGGAGAAGATCTGCAAAGAGGAGTGGGACAAAATCCCTCCTGAGATGTGTGCAAACCTGGTGGCCAACTACAAGAAACGTCTGACCTCTGTGATTGCCAACAAGGGTTTTGCCACCAAGTACTAAGTCATGTTTTGCAGAGGGGTCAAATACTTATTTCCCTCATTAAAATGCAAATGAATTTATAACATTTTTGACATGCATTTTTCTGAATTTTTTTGTTGTTATTCTGTCTCTCACTGTTCAAATAAACCTACCAATTACACTTATAGACTGATCATGTCTTTGTCAGTGGGCAAAAGTACAAAATCAGCAGGGGATCAAATACTTTTTTCCCTCACTGTAGGTGCTGCTGTAGGCCCTCCTTGGTTGGGGACAGAAGCACCAGATCATCTGCAAACAGTAAACAGTTGACTTCAGAGTCTAGTAGGGTGAGGCTGGGTGCTGTAGGCTGTTCTAGTTGAAGAGGATGGGGCTCAAGCTGCATCCCTGTCTCACCCCACGGCCCTGGGAAAAGAAATGTGTGTTTTCTGCCAATTTTAACCGCACATTTGTTTGTGTACATTGATTTTATAATGTTGTATTTTTTCCCCCAACACCTCTTTTCATCAATTTATATAGCAGACCCTCATGCCAAATTGAGTCAAAAGCTTTTTTGTAATCAACAATGCATGAGAAGACTTTGCTTTTTTTTGTTTTTTTTAGTTTTTCAATAAGGGTGTATAGGGTGAATAAGTGGTCTGTCGTACGGTAAGAAAGAATATAATTTTACATTTGCTCAGGACATTGTTTTCACTGAGGAAATGTAGGAGTCTGCTGTTAATGATAATGTAGAGGATTTTCCCAAGGTTGCTGTTGATACATATCCCACAGTAGTTATTGGGGTCGAATTTGTCTCCAATTTTGTGGATTGGAGTGATCAGTCCTTGGTTCCAAGTATTGGGGAAGATGTCAGAGCTAAGGATGATGTTAAAGAGTGTGTGGTCTGTATATATTCTAATTTCTTTTAGGACATCACCAACACCACAGTTATTTTTGGGTTGAAGGGTTTGTATTTTGTCTTGTAGTTCATTGAATGTAATTGGCGAATCCAGTGGGTTCTGGTAGTCTTTAATAGCTGACTCTAAGATTTGTAATTGATCATGTATATATTTTTGCTGTTTTTTTGGGGGGTTGAGGTCGGTTATAAAGTCGTCTACAGTAGTGCTGCCAAGAGATGAGCTGTAGGTCTATCTACCTTAGGAGTGGCCCCTTGTAGCTCAGTTGGTAGAGCATGGCACTTGCAATGCCAGGGTTGTGGGTTCGTTTCCCACGGGGGGCCAGTATGAAAAAAATGAATGCACTCACTAACTGTACGTCACTCTGGATAAGAGTGTCTGCTAAATGACTAAAATGTAAATGAGTCCCCTCAAAGCCTACCATTGACTATGTACAGACCCAGTGTGCTGCAGGAGTTGTGACCTGTTTTTGTTGGTTGTTCTGTCGTAGCTGTTTCTAGGGGGGTACTGCCACTTCCAGGTAGATGTTTGTCCCTCTGTGTGCTGAGAGTGTCAGCTTCTTGTCCAGTTCTGGCATTTAGGTCGCCACAGACTAGTACAGACTGTCCCATGTCTGGAAATTGTTGATCTCCCCTTCTAGGATGGAAAAGCTGTCTTCATTAAAGTATGGGGATTTTATTGGGGTAGCACACAGGAGGATATTTCCTGTTTTGATTAATTTAATAGATTGGGTTGGGTCTGCTCTATTGCAAATTAGCATACCACCTGAGTCCCTTCCCTGTTTCATACCTGGTAGTTTGGTGGATGGGACTTCCAGCTCTCTGTAACTTAGAGTGGAACCAGTGGGTCCATCTCCTCTATACCATGTTTCTTGTACGATTAAAATGTCTGCATTTCCAATTTCTTTGGTGAAGTCTGGGTTCCTGCTCTTTATTCCAAAGGCAGATGACCTCAGACCTTGTACAGTCATGGTCAAAAGTTTTGAGAATGACACAAGTATTGGTCTTCACAAAGTTTGCTGCTTCAGTGTTTTTAGATAATTTTTCAGATGTTACTATGGTATACTGAAGTATAATTACAAGCATTCCATAAGTGTCAAAGGCTTTTATTGACAATTACATTAAGTTTATGCAAAGAGTCAATATTTGCAGTGTTGACCCTTCTTTTTCAAGACTTCTGCAATCCGCCCTGGCATGCTGTCAATTACTTCTGGGCCACATCCTGACTGATGGCAGCCCATTCTTGCATAATCAATGCTTGGAGTTTGTCAGAATTTGTGGGTTTTTGTTTGTCCACCCGCCTCTTGAAGATTGACCACAAGTTCTCAATGGGATTAAGGTCTGGGGACTTTCCTGGCCATGGACCCAAAATGTCGATGTTTTGTTCCCCGAGCCACTTAGTTATCACTTTTGCCATATGGCAAGGTGCTCCATCATGCTGGAAAAGTAATTGTTCGTCACCAAACTGTTCTTGGATGGTTGGGAGAAGTTGCTCTCGGAGGATGTGTTGGTACCATTCTTTATTCATGGCTGTGTTCTTAGGCAAAATTGTAAGTGAGCCCACTCCCTTGGCTGAGAAGCAACCCCACACATGAATGGTCTCAGGATGCTTTACTGTTGGCATGACACAGGACTGATGGTAGCGCTCACCTTGTTTCTCCGGACAAGCTTTTTTCCGGATGCCCCAAAAAATCGGAAAGGGGATTCATCAGAGAAAATTACTTTACCCCAGTCCTCAGCAGTCCAATCCCTGTACCTTTTGCAGAATATCAGTCTGTCCCTGATGTTTTTCCTGGAGAGAAGTGGCTTCCTCGCTGCCCTTCTTGACACCAGGCCATCCTCCAAAAGTCTTCGCCTCACTGTGCGTGCAGATGCACTCACACCTGCCTGCTGCCATTCCTGAGCAAGCTCTGCACTGGTGGTGCCCCGATCCCACAGCTAAATCGACTTTAGGAGATGGTCCTGGCGCTTGCTGGACTTTCGTGGGTGCCCTGAAGCCTTCTTCACAACAATTGAACCTCTCTCCTTGAAGTTCTAGATGATCCGATAAATGGTTGATTTAGTTGCAATCTTACTAGCAGCAATATCCTTGCCTGTGAAGTCCTTTTTGTGCAAAGCAATGATGACGGCACGTGTTTCCTTGCAGGTAACCATGGTTAACAGAGGAAGAACAATGATTTCAAGCACCACCCTCCTTTTAAAGCTTCCAGTCTGTTATTCTAACTCAATCAGCATGACAGAGTGATCCCCAGCCTTGTCCTCGTCAACACTCTCACCTGTGTTAATGAGAGAATCACTGACATGATGTCAGCTGGTCTTTTTGTGGCAGGGCTGAAATCTTTGGGGGATTAAGTTCATGTTCATGGCAAAGAGGGACTAAGCAATTAATTGCAATTCATCTGATCACTCTTCATAACATTCTGGAGTATATGCAAATTGCCATCATAAAAACTGAGGCAGCAGACTTTGTGAAAATTAATATTTGTGTCATTCTCAAAACGTATCCACGACTGTATATTCCAGGATAAGATAGTAACAGCTTTATGTTCCATAGTGTCCAGTGTTGTTATTTGTGTGTTAGGAGCTTGGACATTAGTGTGAGCAGAGCATGCTGAGCATCTGGTGCATGCCTCTTAGGTTGCAGGATGGGGCTTGGGCGGGTGTATTAGTGGGGGTTGGGCCTGTTGCTCTGCTAGCGGCCTGGGCATATGTGTGGCTGTCATGTTGAGGTCTTTGCTGCAGGGGTGGGGGGCATGGGGGGGCTATATATGGTGAAATGGCATAAGACTGATCTGGGGGGCCTATATATGGTGTGGCTAGGGTTTGTTTGAGGGGGGAGTTCAACTGGTTGGGGTGGGGGTGGGGATGTGGCTGGTGGGACTGTTGTCTAGGTCCTCTTGGTGTGGATCCTCTTGATGCAGGTCTTCCGGGAAGGGGTCTCGCAGTGCTCCTGTTTGATGTGCCGAGGGTGATTGTGTGAGGTGTTGGGGAATAATTTTTTTCAATCACTCCCTTGAGGGCTGTGTCTACCCTTTTCTGTTGGGCCCTCAGATTGTTTGTGCCTGTGTGTATTATGATGTGGCTGAGGTGTGCCAGGGTGTGCCAGGTGTTTGGACACCAGAGTTTAGCCAATTTGTGTTTTGGAAAAAGTTTCCTCTCATCAATGTGTTTCCCATTTAAGTCAATAAGGAGGACAATCTCTGGCTTTTGTGTGTCCTTGGTGGGTGTGGGGGTGTTGTCAGGAGAGCTATCCGGGGGTCTGACAGGGGGGTGCCAGGAGGGGGGGTCTGCTGGGTTGGTGGATCCTGCCTTGTCTGTCCTGCTGTTGTGTTAAGGCTGTGGTCGGGATGTGAAGATGGCTGTTCGGTTAGCTTCTCTGGGGAGATGGCCAGCTCTCTCATGAGTTGTCACACCTCAGCTTTCTCACCTCCTGGGCTGTGTTCCTCTCTCTCCTCCTTAAGTTCTCTCACCTCAGACCGGAGTGCGGCCAGCTCTCCCAGACAGCTGACTATCTCCACCTTCAGCCCTTGTTGGGGGGGTGTTGTTGTGCTGGTCTGTTTTGTGGGTCTGTTCTGTCTGGATTGTGTGGACTAGAATGTATCTCTCTCAAAGATGGAGGAGCAGTGCAGTTGTGGGACCTGGGACTGTTCAGTGCTGCGGGGGGTGGGGGGGGTCTCTCCTCATCTGCAGGGCAGTTTGAAGAGGAGGTGTGATCAGACGCTCTTGGGGTGGGGAAGTCGTCACCAAGAGAAAGTTTCTCCTGCCGTGCTCTCTCTTTGATTCTGTGGAAGCCTTGTTGGAAGTGTTTGAAGTTGCCGTGCACCACCACTGTTCCATTCTTGGTCGACAGAGGTGTCTCAGTCTCAGGGTCCTCATTTTCTAGTATTCTGATGTTCCACCCTCCACCAATACCCTCTCTTTTGAAAGAGGGGTAGTGTGCTCTTATAGCAGTGTGCCATGCCCAGGGATGATCTGTGTGGAAGATTAAGTTGCTTACGTTCCCATTTTTGTTGCAGTCAGAAAAAATGTCTCTGGATTGTCCATGAGGAGCTTCTCTTTGTGCTCTTTCTGTGCCTTGTCATGTTTTATATCCAAGGGGTACTGTACTGTGGTGACCTCTGCACAGGGGGAAGCCATGGAGCAGGTGGCCAAAGAGGCATTTGGGTGGGGGAGGAACTCTGATGCCGCTGTTGGGCTCTGGGGCATTCACACCTCTCAATTCACACCTCAGTGCAAATTGAAGTTGAGGCCGGGTCTGTTCTTTCCTAGAAAACTTAGTAGCCTTTTAACTTAGCATTTATTCTTTATAAAGTTAAATATCTAAAGATTATTGTAATGTTATTTTCCTTCTAGGGTTTCGAAGTAGCTTCAGATTGAACATGATTTACTCAGTTCCAGGTTGGATGATATTTTTTCTGGTTTCTGTTGTGCTTCTTTTGCTGGTTGTTGGTTTGTCAGAACGTTTGCTGGATAGTCAGTCCTTGGCAGTAAGAATCATTGGTAGGAAGAATCCTTCCAGAATCCTCCAGGTAACTTTGTCCAAAATCAGTTTTGATTTGGAGTGAAGGTTATGTTGTGGAGGTTAGTATCCTGTATATGTCCTTGAAAAAAATAAAAATTATGCTGAAAGATTCAGGAGCTCATCTGCTCATGACCTCTCTCTCTCTCTCTCTCTCTCTCTCTCTCTCTCTCTCTCTCTCTCTCTCTCTCTCTCTCTCTCTCTCTCTCTCTTCACCGCTCAGAGCAGATCCTGGAAAACTACAGGAGGGCCCAGATGGAAAGATAAACCATTTATTTATGACATTGGGCTGTGTGTCTGCTTGCTTCTCACTTTAAGACTGTAACATCCCCTTCCAGCCTGGGCCTATTACACTATCACATCAATCACACTTTCCATCCCCACCTCTAGTATGTGACCTGCAATTCATGAGGAAACCAAAACACCAAAACCTTCTCTGTCCTCACATCCTGTCCCAGAACCTCAATAACTGGATTTATATGGCTTCCAAAATACATACAACCTCCCCATGGCGGGACGCTGGAGAAGATTAGGTGATCTAAAGTAACATAGGAAAACAATGTGTTAAAACAACAAAAGGAGAGTTGAGATGTGTCCCGGCAGGGTGATCATTGCATAAATGTCTTGTTTGAGAAGCACAGAAACCTTCTGGGAGGTCAGCTCTGATTGGCCAGTTGGCCGCAGAGAGCATATGTGACCGGGGTTAATTTAGCTCTCTGCTGGGCCAAGATTGACAAGGCGCTGGGAAGAGGGAAAAATCCATCACTGACTATGATAGGGATCGATGGCCTGAGAACTCGCCTAACACCGGACGACCAGAAAAACAACAGCAACACGCCAGATGGGAAAGGGATGTCCAACCCTCACCTGCTGGATGCAGAGGATATTTTGTTAATACCTTATATGATTGGGTTTTATAACCTTTTTACAAACCATTTCATAAACAACTGTGATAAACCTTTACTGAATAGTTTGTTCATCAGTTTATGATGTTCACAATAAGCTGGAGGACGGTTTTGGAGGAGATGCTGGGCACATTTTCCTAAGAGCATCTTCACTGATGTCATTAGCCACTTATTTCATAATTTCATCATCAAAAGGGGGTAAGCAAGGGAACCTCAAGGGTGTATTCATTCATTCAGATTAGAAGCAAAGGAATGTATGCCTTTGTTATGCCTGAGATAATTGACTTGGGATCTGCAGCGAGAGGTTTGCAAGCTTAATCACAATCACCCAAGTGTGGGTTTTTAGATATCCAATCTAACTGAGTGCAAAATAAAAGATGGGAAATAATTACAGTGATTTGACCGTCTAACTGAACAATCACTATAAACTGACTGAAAATAAGTTTTATTAAGAGAGTGCTCAAAGGATTAGGTTCCCTGCCAAGCCCAAATAAAAGTGTAGAACAATTTTCCCAGTATTTAAAACTGATGATGGGAGAAAAAAAAAGATAATGCATGATAATAAATGCTTGCGCAAGTTCTAGTATGATATCTAAAAATGGTTAGATATTAAGTTTGATGTTGACAGTTAGAAGCTAGCGTGATGAGTGTGAGGTTGGCTAAATGCTCACAGGCTTCCCCAGTGGAGTTCCTAAAAAAGAGACGTTGCCTGAGACGAAACAATCCAGACCACAGGATCCCCAAGCAACGTTGAGAAAAGCAAT
Source organism: Coregonus clupeaformis (assembly GCF_020615455.1). Lineage (NCBI taxonomy): Eukaryota > Metazoa > Chordata > Actinopteri > Salmoniformes > Salmonidae > Coregonus > Coregonus clupeaformis. The sequence goes on from NC_059192.1 coordinate 10,221,296, forward strand.
CGACACTGTCAGGGAAAGAACATCCCAGTACATTATCAAAAAAGTATTCATACAAGGCTTTTCGATTAATAACATGTTTTTTTAATCAGGGATTTGGACAAATGTGTGATTAAACAACAATCAGACCTGGGTATAATTTTTTGCCAGATGTAAAGGAAACAACGGAATAGTCCCAAAAATACAAACCCCTCCTACACAGCTCACTGCTTAGCTAAATCAAGCACAAACAGATTTGACGCAGGTCTGATCAATGTATACTGTAACAGCTATAGACGATATAGCAAGTGTGAGATTAGCTTCCCCAGGCCTAAGTGGAGTCCAAGAGAGAGAGCAAAGCCAGCCAAAGATGGAACCTTCAAGAGCCTTCCAGGCCACAGGAGCAGGCAGATCTGTGCCAATAAACACTTCTCATTCCCACATACCAAATGAAACTGTCTGGAGAGTTTTAGCAAAAGTACTCTAATTCTATTAAAGAGACATTATCTGAATCACAGAGCTTTTTCCATGAAGAAGACGACACACCTGAGCAGGAGTATTCTGGACCTGACTGAAAATAAGTAATCACAGGCAATGAAGTGAATCGCTCCCAAACGCAGATCAAAACATCTCTGGGGTGGATTACGTGAGACCATTACTAATGTGGTCTTCAAAGCCTTTCTCACCCTGTGAGGAGTTTGGTTGATGTCATGGTGAGAAAACCAGCGAGGGCAGCATGCGTGCGTGCAATTCACTCTGTCTGTGTGCAGTTCACTCTAACTTGCAGTGAGCCCTGTAAAAGGATGAGTCCGAATGCACATAGTTGGACACTCTTGTATGTTTTACAGTCTTGTACAGGTGGCACGGACTGGGTTTGAATCCTGGTCATCTATGCACTCTCAGACTGTACTAGCCCTTTGAGCTAAATCCTAGGCATACCTCAGGGAACACAAGTCCTCAGGCGGAGTTAATCATCTCGCGAGCCAGACTCCAGACTGATCCGTCTGAGCGGCTTAAGAGAAAGATCGAACCGCATAGGAGCATTACTCAAGCCTTATCGTGCATGTATGGGCATTAAAAGTCTTAGAGTTATTCAGATATTCAAAGGAAGGTTTTAGGGCTCAAAGTGGATATCTAGGTAATGTCAGGTTTAAAGTCTTGGGTATTCACCATGTCAGGAATTAGACCAGAGCTGAGACATTGACAAGAAATTAAATCCTGAGATTATTTTCTTGGAAGGAGTAACTCTTACTGAGCCCTTGGGGAAAGAGATGGAGTCAAATTAGAGATGACAATCATTGTTGAGTTAATAGTGTATCTAGAGATTGAGGGGGTTGGGGAGGGGTTAGCCAGAGCAGAGATTGAGCCTGACGCCCTGTGATAGTTGGCATGCACACCTGTCCTGACCTCACCTGTTACAGTACCTGTTCGTATTCTCCTAAACTAGACGCAGCACTAGACTGTCAATTAACTGAATAAACTATTAATTATTAACAGTTAGAATTGATAGGGATCCAAAACAAACAGCCTGTCTGGGCTAATCAGAAATCATTTCCAAAGTGAGCTATCAAATCAGGATTCAACATGACCATACGCTCCTGAACACACACAGTATAATTAAGTCCTTGGGAAAAACATTTCATGATTATTCATATTTCAATGAATAGTCATGGATTAATTAAAGATAGGATAATGGAATAAATCTGGATTTAACGTCTTTATCAAAGTCTGAGTCACTGTCTGTTTGTCTGTCCGGGTAGAAATCTCTTTCAGATATTCAGAAACAAAGTGCAAACTTATTTTACAAGCTGTCACTCAGTGCTTGACTTGGACTGAAATAGGTGCCGTTACTAATTTTGGGTGCTGATACTGTTTATATTTAGGTGCAGGAGATCAAGCAGTAGAAAATCTGAGGTGCCAGTACTCGGCTCCGGTGAGCTCCTGCCCAAGTCAAGCACTGCTGTCACCAAAAGAAATACTAAAAGTCTTGGATTTATTTTTACAACATCAATTATCAGAGTTCCTGTAAGTTGCCATTGTGTAGGATTGCCAGATACGGTGCATTCGGAAAGTGTTCAGATCCCTTGACTTTTTCCACATTTTGTTACGTTACAGCCTTAGTCTAAAATTGATTAAATAGTTTTTTTCCTCATTACTCTACACACAATACTCCATAATGACAAAGCAAAAACAGGTTTTTAGAAATTGTTGCAAATGTATTTAAAAACGGAAATATCAAAGTCAATTTTATTTAATCCATTTTAGAATAAGGCTGTAACGTAACAAAATTTGGAAAAAGGGAAGGGGTCTGAATACTTTCCGAATTCACTGTATGTAACACTGTCACCTGAAAGAGTGACACACTCCCTTGTTCGCCTTCTCCATCTGTATTCTAGCAGCCAGCCAAATGGATGACAGTGCATTCTGGTTCCCCACTGTCTATACTGTACATTAAACCTGACAAGCACAAACTCTCATCCTCAAAGACATGTCCTCTTCAATGACAACAATCTATGCAAACGTTCCATATACGTTTTTTTTTATATTTCAATCTGCCAGCCAAATAGACGTGTCAGGACACGGTACTGTCCTTGGAGAGAAACAGAGATGGAGGGATTTTTGTAGTTTATTCAAAGTAATTTTAAAAAAACGGACGGATGTTCGCATTAGGGGTCAGAGGTCGGGACAGTGACAGACTAACAGGCACCAGTAGAGGCACTCTTCAAATTGAACACTCTTCTGGAGACCGACGGTCTGATGCGGGGACACATGTTGGCTCTCTTTGACTGTCTTTCTTTCTATCGTTCTTCGTCACTCTCTTGAGTTGTTAAAGTGAATTTATATTTATATTCTGTTAGGCCTACTGCTGCTAGGTAGCTCTCTCCCTGCTCTCCCCCTCCCCTCTGTCTGTCCTTGATTGCAGGAGTGAAGTCTGGTGTGCGGGAGTCAGGGTTCCAGCTGCAGCTCATTCACCATAATCACCTCAGCCTTTAAGACCCGGTCAAACTTTCCACTCATCGTCAGATCATAGTCAAGACAACCATATATTTGGAACCTGACTCCTGCCTCCGCTTCACTCCTGCCACCACCATCCTGCTCTCCACTACTCGGGCCTCTCCTTTGGACTCACCACGGACACTAGGACATTACGGTACCACACCTGCCCTGACCTGGATCTGTACCCTCCCTGTAACCTGGACTTGCTCTTCCCCATTTATTGGAAACCTGGACTATTGAACATTATAATAAACCTGTTAAAACTTCTCTGGCTTGGTGTACTTGTCTGCATTTGGGTTCTATCCAGTTAAATCATAACAGTATGATCTGACCAACATGAACCCAGCAGACAGTAACTCGGATACCACCCCAGAGTGCACTCAAATTTGGACTGCCATAGCCAATCAGGGCATTCTACTTGGCCAACATGATACCCTGTTTAAGACGATTGCTGAGGACAGTCAGGTGCTGCTTAATCAGGTTCAATTACTCACCAATCAAGTGTCTGCCCTTACTACCCCTTCAGCCCAGATCAGAGAGCCTTTTGTTCCTGCTCCAGAGCGCTATGACGGGAACATGGGAACCTGTGGCGATTTTTTGACTCAATGCTCGTTAGTGTTTGAACAACAGCCCCTCACCTACGCCTCAGAAAGAGCCCGTATTGCCTACCTTATCAACTCTACTAGCGGTTCCGCTCGTGCCTGGGGATCCGCGGTCTGGGAGAGTCAGTCGGACATTTGCAACGCTTACGTGGCCTTCACCACGGAGATGAGGAAGGTTTTTGACCACCCCGTACGAGGCAAGGAGGCTGCGAAACGGTTGTTTTCTCTTCGGCAGGGGGCTCGTAGTGTGGCGGAGATGGCAGTGGAGTTTCGGACTTTAGCAGCAGTGAGTGGTTGGAATGACGAGGCATTACAAGGAGTGTTCATCAATGCTTTGTCTGAGACTTTAAAAGATGAATTGGTGTCATATGATGAATCGCCTACGCTGGATAATCTTATTTCACTCACTATCAGGTTGGATAATCGGATTCGGGAGCGCCGCCGGGAGAGGAGTGTTAGTTCCAAGCAACCTGTCTGTCATCAACAAACTCCTTCCTGCATCGTCCCTACGGAGAGAGCCGTGTCTTCCCGAGTCGATACGAGGAGCACTGAACCCGAAGCCATGGAGGTGGGTCGTGCACGGTTGTCCTCAGAGGAGCGTGCACGTCGTATTCAGGCTCGGGTCTGCCTGTATTGTGGAGAAGCTGGTCATTTCGTTCCTTCCTGCCCAGTTCGTCCGGGAAAAGGGCCGGCTCATCATTTATGGGAGAAGTTTTGGTGAGCCGAGCAGCGGATTCTTCCTCTTCTCCCCGCATTCTGCTCCAGGCATCCCTCCAGTGGCAGTCCCAGAATTTCTCTGTTAGTGCGCTGATTGACTCTGGTGCCGACGAAAGCTTTTTGGATAGAGAGTGGGCTCAACAAATGGATTTGGAGACTGTTCCTATGGACTGTCCGCTGCAGGCTAAGGGTCTAAATGGACAATTGTTGACCCGCATTACCCATCAGACTGTTCCTGTTTGTCTTAGAGTGTCGGGAAATCATCAGGAGAACATTCAATTCCATATTATCGACTGCCCACAGACTCCCCTGGTCCTTGGTATCCCCTGGCTCATAAAACACAATCCACACATTGATTGGGTGACAGGTAGCATTGTTTCATGGAGCACATTTTGTCATGTGAATTGTTTGTGTTCTGCTCAGACTCCTGCCAGTACTGTGCCTCAACCTCCACTGGAGTCCATGGATCTTTCTGCTGTTCCTGACGTGTATCATGACCTGGCATCCGTTTTCTGCAAACACAGAGCTACTTCTCTTCCTCCTCACCGGCCTTACGACTGCGCCATTGACCTCCAGCCAGGAGCCCCGCTCCCCCAGCAGTCGCCTGTACAATCTCTCCCGGCCGGAGACGGAGGCTATGGAGAACTACATTCGGGACTCCTTGGCGGCAGGTATTATGCGTCCTTCCTCGTCACCTGTAGGAGCGGGATTCTTTTTTGTTGCTAAAAAGGATAAGACCCTCAGACCCTGTATTGATTACCGTGGACTTAACAACATCACCATTAAGAACAAGTATTCTCTGCCTTTGATTAATTCTGCTTTTCCCCTCCTTCATGGTGCTACCATCTTTACGAAACTGGATCTACGAAATGCGTATCACCTGGTGCGCATTCGTAAGGGTGATGAATGGAAGACTGCCTTCAACACACCCTTGGGACATTTTGAGTATCGGGTTATGCCTTTTGGGTTGTCTAATGCCCCTGCTGTTTTTCAGGCACTAGTCAATGATGTCCTTCGGGACATGTTGAATCGGTTTGTTTTTGTCTATCTGGATGATATCTTGATTTTCTCAGAGTCCTCCCAGGAACATGAACTGCATGTGCGCCAGGTGTTGCAAAGGTTGTTGGAGAACAAACTGTTTGTGAAGATGGAGAAATGTGAATTTCATGTGTCTGAGACCTCTTTTTTGGGTTACATCATAGCTCAGGGGAGCTGCGGATGGACCCAGCTAAGATCTCTGCTGTCACGGACTGGCCAGCTCCCTCTACCCGCAAAACAACTTCAACGATTCCTGGGGTTTGCGAACTTCTATAGGAGGTTTATCAAGGACTACAGCCGCATTGCGGCGCCACTCACCGCTCTCACCTCCATCTCACGACCGTTCGCTTGGAATGAAGGGGCCGAATCAGCGTTCAAGAACTGAAACATCGCTTCGCCTCGGCTCCCATTCTGATGCAGCCGGACCCCGACCGCCAGTTTGTCGTGGAGGTGGATGCATCCGACACTGGGGTAGGTGCAGTGTTGTCACAACGTTCTCCTGAAGATAACAAACTGCATCCCTGTGCTTTTCTCTCAAGGAAACTTTCTCAGGCAGAGAGGAATTATGATGTTGGAAATCGTGAACTGCTCGCCGTTAAGCTGGCTCTCGAGGAGTGGCGACATTGGTTGGAGGGGGCGGAACAACCCTTCATCGTTTGGACGGATCATAAGAATCTGGCTTACCTCCAGTCAGCGAAGCAGCTCAACCCCCGTCAAGCCAGGTGGGCACTATTTTTTTGGGAGATTCAATTTTTCTCTGTCTTACCGTCCTGGGTCACGCAACGTCAAGCCTGACGCCCTGTCTCGTGTTCATTCGGCTGTTGATACTGGTAGTAACCCTGAACCCATTTTGCCTCCTACCTGCAGTATTGCAGTCATCACATGTGACATCGAGGGGATTGTTAGACAGGCTCAACATCATCAAGCTGACCCTGGGAGGGGTCCTCCTAACCGGATGTTTGTCCCTGAGTCTGCTCGCTCCCAGGTACTTCAGTGGGCTCACTCGTCTCCCCTTACCTGTCACCCTGGAGTTTCGCGGACCCTTGACTTTGTGCGACGGAAGTTCTGGTGGGCCACGATGGAGGCGGACACTCGAGCCTTCATTGCTGCTTGTACGGTATGTGCACGAAGTAAAAACTCCACCCAGGCCAGCGCTGGTCATCTACGACCTCTACCTATACCCAGCCGGCCGTGGTCGCATATCGCTATGGATTTTGTCACTGGACTTCCCCCTCATCTGGTAAGACTGTCATTCTTACGGTGATTGATCGTTTTTTCTAAGTTCGCTCATTTTTTGGCCCTACCTAAACTGCCCACTGCCAGAGAGACGGCTGATATTTTGGTGAACATGTGTTCCGCTCTCATGGTCTACCCACGGATATTGTCTCTGACAGGGGTCCCCAGTTTGTCTCCCAGGTGTGGAAAGCTTTCTGTAAAGCTTTGGGCATTACATCCAGCCTGTCCTCTGGATATCACCCCAGACCAACGGGCAAGCCGAGAGAGCGAACCAGGAGATGGAGACCGCACTTCGCTGTGTCACTGGGTCTAACCCCTGGGTCATGGAGCTCCATGCTCCCCTGGGTGGAATATGCTCATAACACCTTGACTAACGCTTCCTCTGGTTTGTCTCCTTTTCTGTGTGCTCTGGGGTATCAACCTCCCCTGTTCCCTTCCCAAGAGAGGGAACTTGCGGTACCCTCGGTGCAGTCCCACATGCGCCGCTGCTTCAAGGTCTGGAGGAAGGCCAGGGTAGCTCTGTCCCGAGCCAGGCGTACATGCAGAGGCAAGCCAACCGTCACCGGTCCCAGGCTCCCGGTTACTCTCCTGGTCAAGAGGTATGGCTGAAGTCACGGGACCTTCCATTGAAGGTGGAGTCGAAGAAGATGGCGCCTCGTTTTATAGGACCGTTCAAGATACTGTCTATTGTTAACCCCTGCGCGGTTAAGCTACAGCTTCCTGCCTCCCTACGGGTTCATTCCACCTTTCATGTTTCCCAGATTAAGCCTGTGTCGGTTAGCCCCTTTGTGCCCGCCCTCTCGTCCCCCTCCTCCGCCCAAGATCGTGGGTGGGGGTCCGTCTACACTGTCCGGCGACTTCTGGATGTTCGCCGCCGGGGTCGTGGTTTCCAGTACCTGGTGGATTGGGAGGGTTATGGTCCTGAGGAACGTTCCTGGGTGCCCAGGAGCTTCATTGTGGATCCTGCTCTGGTTCGTGAGTTTCATAGGTTACATCCTGATAAACCCCTGTCGGCCGCCAGGTGGCGTCCGTAGAGGGGGGTACTGTTAGGCCTACTGCTGCTAGGTAGCTCTCTCTCTGCTCTCCCCCTCCCCTCTGTCTGTCCTTGATTGCAGGAGTGAAGTCTGGTGTGCGGGAGTCAGGGTTCCAGCTGCAGCTCATTCACCATAATCACCTCAGCCTTTAAGACCCGGTCAAACTTTCCACTCATCGTCAGATCATAGTCAAGACAACCATATATTTGGAACCTGACTCCTGCCTCCGCTTCACTCCTGCCACCACCATCCTGCTCTCCACTATCGGGCCTCTCCTTTGGACTCACCACGGACACTAGGACATTACGGTACCACACCTGCCCTGACCTGGATCTGTACCCTCCCTGTAACCTGGACTTGCTCTTCCCCATTTATTGGAAACCTGGACTATTGAACATTATAATAAACCTGTTAAAACTTCTCTGGCTTGGTGTACTTGTCTGCATTTGGGTTCTATCCAGTTAAATCATAACATATTCAACACACATCTGTAACACCTAGTTTCATCCAATGTTCCCAAAGTCATCTAAATTATTCATTTAGCAGTATTTGAAAAAATTATGATGCAATCTGTCTCCTCTTACTAACCCAAGAGACGTGAAGGATTTAATCAGAGACTGTGCTGTGAAATGTAGACCTCGCCTTGCATAGCTTCCAATCAGGTCATCTGAAACCATATGGGTTCAGCAAATTAAGTGACAATTTCAGAGGATACTTTTACTTCAAATACTGTGTTTTGTTTATGCACTGTTGCTACTCTTGGCTCTTGCAAACCTTTTGACATATTTATTAACTAAATTGGTCAAACAGAGCTTGGGTGATGTGTGTTTTGTGTGTAGTGAATGCACGTGTTTGCACATAAATGAGTGTGTGTATGTGTGCACATGCACGTGTTTGTGTAAACCTCTGGATCCTCGTGGTTACCTCCCTACACGTGCTCTACATCACGTTTATCCTATCATAAACACCCTATGAAAACCAAGTCAACATGACAACCCCACAGGAAGTGATGCATACGTACTGTCACTATTACACAGTGAACCTTTAGAAGGGAATCAGATTCAGATAAAGGAAGGATGGACTAGTGATGTCATACACTAAAAAAACGAGGGTTCCTCAAGGCAAGCAATATGAACCCATCAGATGAACATTAAGCAAAAGTCCAAGTCATTATCTTTGATGTAGTTTGTAGAGCTGATGAGGGCTTATGTACTTTATTGAGTTGTGTTTACCTTATCCTTACCGAAGCCTGCTGTAATGTGATGGTATTAGAAGATATGACACACATAGAAGAATATGTAGTTCATGTATTTATTCAAGTTTGGCAGTAAGGGCAACAGAAGTTTTAACATTTTGGGGGGGAGCAAGAGAGAGAAAGAGGACAGAAAGAGAGTGACATCAAGGGAGAAGGAGAACACACTAAGAAAAAGAGTTCCTCAAGGGTTCTTTGGAAGGGTAATGGTTCTATGTGGAACCTTAATGACTCAAAGATCCCTTCGAGGTCTTCAATGATTATTTACAGTTCACAAAAGTGTTCTCACCTCTTTTAGTGGTAATTAAAATGTAGGGGACTTTGAATATTCTGGGGCGTGGTTTGTGATTCTCTCCTCAGCCATTCCAGAGCTAGCGCACCTGATTTTATTTAACCAGGCAAGTCGGTTAAGAACAAATTCTTATTTACAATGATGGCCTACACCGGCCAAACCCGGACGACGCTGGGCCAATTGTGCGCGCCGCCCTATGGGACTCCCAATCACGGCTAGATTGTGATACAGCCTGGAATCGAACCAGGGTCTGTAGTGACGCCTCTAGCACAGAGATGCAGTGGTTAGACCGCTGCGCCACTCGGGAGCCCCAAACATTTAATTTGTTAAGGAACACAATAATAAAACCTATGGAATTTTAACACTATAATATGTCTATTAAACCAAAATAAAACATAAACTGTATGGTTCTATAAAGAACCTTTGATATTTGATATAACCTTTGATAACCTTTGATATTGAGAAGGAACCTGCATGGTGCTATGAATAACCCTTTCATAAGGTTCTATAAAGAACTATAAAAAAGGATATTATACATAGTCCCAAAAAGGGTTGTAACCATAGCAGAACCTTTTTTATGGTTATTTATAGAATCTTAGGAAAGGGTTCTTTATAGCACCATACATGTTCCATTTAGAACCTTATGAGCATGGTTCTTTATAGAACCTTCAAAAAAAGGTTCCATATAGGACCAAAAAGGGTTCTGCTATGGTTACAAGCCATTTGTTTTTAGTGTGTATGTAGGATTCTACAGAAGGTCTTCCTGCATTGGAATGTCAATACACTATAAATTAATGTAATAGACAGTCAAGGCTTTTGAGGGAAAGCGTTCAATACACATTTACATTTTAGTCATTTAGCAGACGCTCTTATCCAGAGCGACTTACAGTTAGTGAATACATATCTTTTTTTTTTTGCTCTATCAACTGAGCTACATCCCTGCCGGCCATTCCCTCCCCTACCCTGGACGACGCTGGGCCAATTGTGCGCCGCCCATGAGTCTCCCGGTCGCGGCCGGCTGCGACAGAGCCTGGATTCGAACCAGGATCTCTAGTGGCACAGTTAGCACTGCGATGCAGTGCCTTAGACCACTGCACCACTCAGGAGTTGATAATGGCGCCGGAGGTCTTATGACCGAAAAGAGCTTCTAGGATATCAGAACAGCAATTACTCACCTCGAACTGGACAAAGATTTTTTCTTTAATGAGTCCGACGCGAAGGATATACTGCTTCCCCGAGACCAGGCCCAAATCCCTGTCATTTGTGTGAAGAAAAGACGGAAATACAAGGGGCGGAGATCGGGGTGCCTTGTGAGAATTCGTCGTCGAGTGGGTAACCTGCCTCTACCATCCATTCTATTGGCCAACATGCAATCACTGGAAAATAAACTGGTTGATCTCCGTTCGAGATTATCATACGAACGGGACATTAAAAACTGTAATATCTTATGTTTCACCGAGTCGTGGCTGAACGACGACAAGGATAATATAGAGCTGGCTGGGTTTTCCGTGCCTCGGAAGGACAGAACAGCTACGCCTGGTCAGATGAGGGGTGGGGGTGTGTGTCTATTTGTCAATAACAGCTGGTGCGCGAAATCTAATATTAAGGAAGTCTCGAGGTATTGCTCGCCTGAAGTAGAGTACGTCATGATAAGCTGTAGAACACATTATCTACCAAGAGAGTTTTCATCTATATTATTCGTAGCCGTCTATTTACCACCACAAACCGATGCTGGAACTAACACCGCAATCAACGAGCTGTATAAGACCATAAGCAAACAAGAAAATGCTCATCCAGAAGTGGCGCTCCTAGTGGCCGGGGAATTTAATGCGGCAAACTTAAATCCATTTTACCTCATTTCTACCAGCATGTCACGTGTGCAACCAGAGGAAAAAAACTCTAGACCACCTTTACTCCACACACAGAGACGCATACAAAGCTCTCCCTCGCCCTCCATTTGGCAAATCTGACCATAATTTGATCCTCCTAATTCCTGCTTATAAGCAAAAACTAAAGCAGGAAGTACCAGTGACTCGCTCAATACAGAAGTGGTCAGATGACGCAGATGCTAAGCTATGGTACTGTTATGCTAGCACAGACTGGAATATGTTCCGGGATTCATCCAATGGCATTGAGGAGTATACCACCTCAGTCACCGGCTTCATCAATAAGTGCATCGACGACGTCGTCCCCACAGTGACTGTGCGTACATATCCCAACCAGAAGCCATGGATTACAGGCAACATCCGCACCGAGCTAAAGGCTAGAGCTGCCGGTTTCAAGGAGCGGGACACTAATACGGACGCTTATAAGAAATCCCGCTATGCCCTCAGACGAATCATCAAACAGGCAAAGCATCAATACAGGACTAAGATTGAATCCTACTATACCGGCTCTGACGCTCGTCGGATGTGGCAGGGCTTGGAAACTATTACGGACTACAAAGGGAAACCCAGCCGTGAGCTGCCCAGTGACGCTAGCCTACCAGACGAGCTAAATTCCTTTTATGCTCGCTTCGAGGCAAGCAACACTGAAGCATGCATGAGAGCACCAGCTGTTCCAGATGACCGTGTGGTCATGCTCTCTGTAGCCGATGTGAGCAAAACCTTTAAACAGGTCAACATACACAAGGCTGTGGGGCCAGACGGATTACCATGACGTGTACCCAGAGCATGTGCAGACCAACTGGCAAGTGTCTTCACTGACATTTTTAACCTCTCCCTGACCGAGTCTGTAATACCTACATGTTTCAAGCAGACCACCATAGTCCCTGTGCCCAAGAAAGCGAAGGTAACCTGCCTAAATGACTGCCGCCCGTAGCAGTCACGGCGGTAGCCATGAAGTGCTTTGAAAGGCTGGTCATGACTCACATCAACACCATCATCCCGGAAACCCTAGACCCACTTTAATTTGCATACCGCCCCAACAGATCCACGGATGACGTAATCTCAATCGCACTCCACACTGCCCTTTCCCACCTTGACAAAAGGAACAACTATGTGAGAATGCTGTTCATTGACTACAGCTCAGCGTTCAACACCATAGTGCCCATAAAGCTCATCACTAATCTAAGGACTCTTGGACTAAACACCTACCTCTGCAACTGGATCCTGGACTTCCTGACGGGCTGCCCCCAGGTGGTAAGGGTAGGCAACAACACATCTGCCACGCTGATCCTCAACACTGGGTCCCCTCAGGGGTGCGCGCTTAGTCCCCTCCTGTACTCCCTGTTCACTCACGACTGCGTGGCCAAACACGACTCCAACACCATCATTAAGTTTGCTGACAACACAACAGTGGTAGGCCTGATCACCTCATTATTATTATTTTATTGTGTTACTTTTATTTTATTTTTTACTTTATTTTATTTAGTAAATATTCTCTTAACTCTATTTCTTGAACTGCATTGTTGGTTAAGGGCTTGTAAGTAAGCATTTCACGGTAAGGTCTACACCTATTGTATTCGGCGCATGTGACAAATCAAATTTGATTTGATTTGAATAGGATGCTCAATGATAGCTCTTGAAAGCTCTTGAAACACCAGTCAACCACGCTCGTTCTCTGTGTATTGCTGATCGCTGGCATTGTGGGCTCCTTTATGTGATAGATGGACAGACAGACAGAGGAGAAGGGACATCTGCCGATGGTATCTCCCCCTCTCTCCTCCTGTCCTCCTATTACATGCCTTTTTCACGAGAGAGAGAGAGAGAGAGCGAAAGAGAGAGAGAGAGAGAGAGAGAGAGAGAGAGAGAGAGAGAGAGAGAGAGAGAGAAAAGGACGTCTCACAGTTGGTCTCTCTCTCTCTCTCTCTCTCTCTTTTCTCTCTCTCTTTCTCTCTCTCTCTCCTTCTCTCTCTCTCTCTCTCTCTCTCTCTTTTCTCTCTCTCTCTCTCCCGCTCGCCCCTTTCTCTCTCGCCTCTCACTCTCTTTCGCTCTCAAAAAGCTATTTGTTATCGGGCACGGCGGGATATGATTTGTACCAGGCTCTGTGCGTGTGTGTTTGTGCGTGTGTGTGTGTGTGTGTGTGTGTGTGTGTGTAGGATGTGGCTGTTCTATTTATTGAGATGAATAAGCTGTGTCAGCACCACCTGCCCGGAGAGATGTACACACACACACACACACACACACAAACATTGGCAGCGAGGGCACCTCTTATTCAAGGTTGACACCTCCCAAATTATTACATTTAGCGGCTCCCCGTGAGAAAATGCTGACTGTCAGAGAACAGCTGAGAGATGAAAGGGTGTCATATTAATATGACAGTGATGGAAGCTGTGAGTTCATGATATAAAGTGCAGAAAGATTACAAAACTCAGTTACAGTAGTGAATATGTTTAACCTCCTGCCACTGAGGAGGAGCTGTCTCTCAGAGGAGCAATACAGTAGACATATACATGATTATAGCTTTTAGAGTGAGAGGAGAGGTGAAATAGAAAAAGTGGAGAGAGGAGAGGAGAGGAGAGGAGAGAGAAAGTGGAGAGAGGAGAGGTGAGGTGAAAGAGAGGAAGTGGAGAGAGGAGAGGTGAGGTGAAAGAGAGATAAAGTGGAGAGAGGAGAGGTGAGGTGAAAGAGAGGAAGTGGAGAGAGGAGAGGTGAGGTGAAAGAGAGGAAGTGGAGAGAGGAGAGGAGAGGTGAAAGAGAGGAAGTGGAGAGAGGAGAGATTAAATGAGAAAGAGAGAAAGTGGAGAGAGGAGAAGTGAAAGAGAGAAAGTGGAGAGAGGAGATGTGAAAGAGAGAAAGTGGAGAGAGGAGGGGAGAGGTGGAAAGAGAGAAAGTGGAGAGAGGAGAGATGCAAAGAGAAAGAGAGAAAGAGAGGAGAGGAGAGGGGAGGTGAAAGAGAGAAAGTGGAGAGAGGAGAGGGGAGGTGAAAGAGAGAAAGTGGAGAGAGGAGAGGAGAGGTGAAAGAGAGAAAGTGAGGAGAGGAGAGGTGAAAGAGAGAAAGTGGAGAGAGGAGAGGAGAGGTGAAAGAGAGGAAGTGGAGAGAGGAGAGGTGAAAGAGAGAAAGTGGAGAGAGGAGAGGAGAGGTGAAAGAGAGAAAGTGGAGAGAGGAGAGGAGAGGAGAGGTGAAAGAGAGAAAGTGGAGAGAGGAGAGGTGAGGTGAAAGAGAGAAAGTGGAGAGAGGAGAGGAGAGGAGCGGTGAAAGAGAGAAAGTGGAGAGATGAGAGGTGAAAGAGAGAAAGTGGAGAGAGGAGATGTGAGGTGAAAGAGAGAAAGTGGAGAGAGGAGAGGAGAGGTGAAAGAGAGAAAGTGGAGAGAGGAGAGGAGAGGAGAGGTGAAAGAGAGAAAGTGGAGAGAGGAGAGGTGAGGTGAAAGAGAGAAAGTGAGGAGAGGAGAGGTGAAAGAGAGAAAGTGGAGAGAGGAGAGGTGAGGTGAAAGAGAGAAATTGAGGAGAGGAGAGGTGAAAGAGAGAAAGTGGAGAGAGGAGAGGAGAGGTGAAAGAGAGGAAGTGGAGAGATGAGAGGTGAAAGAGAGAAAGTGGAGAGAGGAGATGTGAGGTGAAAGAGAGAAAGTGGAGAGAGGAGAGGAGAGGTGAAAGAGAGGGAAGAGAGCAGTGGTGTAAAGTACTTACTGTAAGTGAAAATACTTTAAAGTACTACTTAAGTAGTTTTTGGGGGTATCTGTACTTTACTTTACTATTGATATTTTTGACAACATATACATTTACTCCTCTTCATTCCTAAATAAAATAATGTACTTTTTACTCCATACATTTTCCCTGACACCCAAAAGTACTTGTTACATTTTGAATGCTTAGTAGGACAGGAAAATTGTCTAATTCACACACTTATCAAGAGAACATCCCTGGTCATCCCTACTGCCTCTGATCTGGTGGACTCACTAAGCACATGCTTTGTTTGTAAATGATGTCTGAGTGTTGGAGCGTGCCCCTGGCTATCCGTCAATTAAAAACACAAGAAAATGAGGCTGTCTGGTTTGCTTAATATATTTATTTTAAATTATTTATACTTTTCCTTTTGATATTTAAGTATATTTTAGCAATTACATGTACTTTTGATACTTAAGTATATTTAAAAGCAAATACATTTAGACTTTTACTGAAGTAGCATTTTACTGGGTGACTTTCACTTTTACTTGAGTCATTTTCTATTAAGGTATCTTTACTTTTACTCAAGTATGACAATTTGGTACAAGAGGGAAGGAGAGATGAAGAGAGAGTGAGTGAGTGAGTGAGTGAGTGAGTGAGTGAGTGAGTGAGTGAGTGAGTGATGAGTGAGTGAGTGAGTGAGTGAGTGAGTGAGTGAGTGAGTGAGTGATGAGGTGGTGAGTGAGTGAGTGAGTGAGTGAGTGAGTGAGTGAGTGAGTGAGTGAGTGAGTGAGTGAGAGAGTGAGTGAGTGATGAGTGAGTGATGAGTGAGTGAGTGAGTGAGTGAGTGAGTGAGTGAGTGAGTGAGTGAGTGAGTGAGTGAGTGAGTGAGTGATGAGTGAGTGAGTGAGTGAGGAGTGAGTGAGTGAGTGAGTGAGTGAGTGAGTGAGTGAGTGAGTGAGTGAGTGAGTGAGTGAGTGATGAGGAGTGAGTGAGTGAGTGAGTGAGTGAGTGAGTGAGTGAGTGAGTGAGTGGTGAGTGAGTGAGTGAGTGAGTGAGTGAGTGAGTGAGTGAGTGAGTGAGTGAGTGAGTGAGTGAGTGAGTGAGTGAGTGAGTGAGTGAGTGAGTGAGTGATGAGTGAGTGAGTGAGTGAGTGAGTGAGTGAGTGAGTGAGTGAGTGATGAGTGAGTGAGTGAGTGAGTGAGTGAGTGAGTGGGTAGCTAGCTGAGGCGGCAGGTAGCTTAGTGGTTAAGAGCATTGTGCCAGTAACCGAAAGGTCGCTGGTTCTAATCCCCGAGCCGACTAGGTGAAAAATCTGTCGATGTGCCCTTGAGCAAGGCACTTAACCCTAATTGCTCCTGTAAGTCGCTCTGGATAAGAGCGTCTGCTAAATGACTAAAATGTAAATGTAAATGAGTGACGGAGAGAGGGAGAGAGGGAGAGAGAGAGAGACCATGGGTGGCAGGTAGCATAGAGGTTAAGTACGTTGGGCCAGTAACTGAAAGGTCGCTGGTTGGCATCCCCTAGGTGAAACATCTGTCGATGTGCCCTTGAGCAAGGCACTTAAAGTTGCTCTGCATTAGAATGTCTGCTAAATGACTAAAATGTAATTGAAAGAGACAGATAAACTTGTCCTGAAAAAACACTCAGCTGCACTGTTGATGTTGTATCAAAATGCCAACAGAAGCCACTCAGCTGTTCCAGAGATGTTGATGTTAGTTAGATACACTGCTAGGTCAGAGGTTAGTTTACCAGTAAGGGATAGCCTCTGGGCATGCCTCAGATATTCTATAGCTGTGATATAATTTAGAACACACACATACTGTGGACACAGTGTTGTTTGGTGACAATTCAGAAAAGTCTTCCAGCCCTAATACCCAGCAGGGCCCTTGTAGTCAACTCAACCACAGAGTGTGTGAGAGAGACAGAGACAGAGACAGAGAGAGTGAGAGTGAGAGAGAGAGAGAGAGAGAGAGGAAGAGAATTCAAACCACTTAACTGGGCCAACATAACATCAACACATCAGCACACCAATAACACATATTGCCTCACATCCCAGGGAGAGAGGGAGGGAGACATGGATTAGGGTTGACTCATAATTGGATAATTGGGATGTTGCAGGGGGAGCAAATATATTGTTGTGTGTGTTTGAGTTTTTGTGGATATGTTGTTGTTTGTGGAATCGCAAAAACGGAGGCCAACCAAACATTTAGTGGGATGTTTCCACATATATATTTTGCCATATATTTATTTGGTTGTTTCTAAGTGGTCAGTGATATATTTATGCTATTAGCGTAGCATGTTCAGTGCAATTCAGGTCAGTCTCTTCCCACACAGTGGTGGAATTAAAAAGTATTTAGTCAGCCACCAATTGTGCAAGTTCTCCCACTTAAAAAGATGAGAGAGGCCTGTAATTTTCATCATAGGTACACGTCAACTATGACAGACAAAATGAGATTTTTTTTTCTCCAGAAAATCACATTGTAGGATTTTTAATGAATTTATTTGCAAATTATGGTGTAAAATAAGTATTTGGTCAATAACAAAAGTTTCTCAATACTTTGTTATATACCCTTTGTTGGCAATGACACAGGTCAAACGTTTTCTGTAAGTCTTCACAAGGTTTTCACACACTGTTGCTGGTATTTTGGCCCATTCCTCCATGCAGATCTCCTCTAGAGCAGTGATGTTTTGGGGCTGTCGCTGGGCAACACAGACTTTCAACTCCCTCCAAAGATTTTCTATGGGGTTGAGATCTGGAGACTGGCTAGGCCACTCCAGGACCTTGATATGCTTCTTACGAAGCCACTCCTTCGTTGCCCGGGCGGTGTGTTTGGGATCATTGTCATGCTGAAAGACCCAGCCACGTTTCATCTTCAATGCCCTTGCTGATGGAAGGAGGTTGTCACTCAAAATCTCACGATACATGGCCCCATTCATTCTTTCCTTTACACGGATCAGTCGTCCTGGTCCCTTTGCAGAAAAACAGCCCCAAAGCATGATGTTTCCACCCCCATGCTTCACAGTAGGTATGGTGTTCTTTGGATGCAACTCAGCATTCTTTGTCCTCCAAACACGACGAGTTGAGTTTTTACCAAAAAGTTATATTTTGGTTTCATCTGACCATATGACATTCTCCCAATCCTCTTCTGGATCATCCAAATGCACTCTAGCAAACTTCAGATGGGCCTGGACATGTACTGGCTTAAGCAGGGGGACACATCTGGCACTGCAGGATTTGAGTCCCTGGTGGCGTAGTGTGTTACTGATGGTAGGCTTTGTTACTTTGGTCCCAGCTCTCTGCAGGTCATTCACTAGGTCCCCCCGTGTGGTTCTGGGATTTTTGCTCACCGTTCTTGTGATCATTTTGACCCCACGTGGTGAGATCTTGCGTGGAGCCCCAGATCGAGGGAGATTATCAGTGGTCTTGTATGTCTTCCATTTCCTAATAATTGCTCCCACAGTTGATTTCTTCAAACCAAGCTGCTTAGCTATTGCAGATTCAGTCTTCCCAGCCTGGTGCAGGTCTACAATTTTGTTTCTGGTGTCCTTTGACAGATCTTTGGTCTTGGCCATAGTGGAGTTTGGAGTGTGACTGTTTGAGGTTGTGGACAGGTGTCTTTTATACTGATAACAAGTTCAAACAGGTGCCATTAATACAGGTAACGAGTGGAGGACAGAGGAGCCTCTTAAAGAAGAAGTTTGTGAGAGCCAGAAATCTTGCTTGTTTGTAGGTGACCAAATACTTATTTTCCACCATAATTTGCAAATAAACTCATAAAAAATCCTACAATGTGATTTTCTGGATTTTTCTTCTCTCAATTTGTCTGTCATAGTTGACGTGTACCTATGATGAAAATTACAGGCCTCTCTCATCTTTTTAAGTGGGAGAACTTGCACAATTGGTGGCTGACTAAATACTTTTTTCCCCCACTGTAAGTGTAAGTGAATTTCTTCCAATACTTTTGGTCCCCTAAAATGGGGGGACTATGTACAAAAAGTGCTGTAATTTCTAAACAGTTCATTCGATATGGATGAACATACCCTCAAATTAATGCTGACAGTCTGCACTTTAACCTCATGGTCATTGTGCCATTTCAATTTTAAAGTGCTGGAGTACAGAGCCAAAACAACAAAACAATTGTCACTGTCCCAATACGTTTGGAGCTGACTGTATGTGAACCCCCCCACATAATACATATCCTGTTCCTGCAGAACTGGCACAAATTAAGATCATACATCTGTACCAGGTCTTTAACCTCTTGAATTGTAACTTCTCTATTCCTCAAGGGAATCATCTGGGGACTCCGATAGTTCCAGACATTATACATCTCTGTTGTCTTGGAGCTAATCTTGAGACTCTTCCTCAATCCTGTCTATTTGTATACTCTCTGTATACTCAGGAGTACACCAGGCAGGCATACAACTTCTCATACATTTCTGCATTTCTCCTTCCTGTTTACATCTTTAAATAATCAGGCAGCGGAATTGGGATACAGGGGACACAACAGGGGATCTGTGTGTGTGTGTGTTTGTTTCACCTAGGAGAAACATTCTTAGTGTTCCCGGTCAGTCGGTAGTGTTCCTCATTCTCAGTAACCTGGTTGAGAACGTCTCTGTCTACTACAGCTCATTAATACCTCTACACATGCACGCACGCACACATTTAGTTAAAACATTTTTATTTATGTGGCAAATCCAGCAGGCGAGACCCACGCAGACTTCAACAGTTCAGACCCAATCCATCCCTAGGCTTACATTACTGAACACAGCGTTTCAGAGGGATTCATTAGACGAGAAGGAAAGATGAAAGACCGGTGAAGTCATGACATGGCCAAAGGCAAGACAAGTCAACCCAGATTCACTTTAAGTCACTGCTTTGTGTGTTTATATGGTTCTAAACCATTCTTCATCCACTAAAGATCACAGAGATTAAAGAAAGGATATTGCAATCGGAGCTGAAGTTCGCTGAAGTAGATATTATCGCAACAATAGCATGCCACCCAGGTGTTTTTGATGGCTGGTAGGCCTCAAAGACTGAACTGAAAAACACCTCAGTATATCAGAGAAGCTCAGGCAGTGGTTATACACTACAGGGGAAACAGTACTTCAGAACTCTGGGGAGATAAGCAATGCTAAGCTAGCTATGAGGAGCTGCCACCTGCTACATACGCATAACAGAAATTCATTAGAAATATATTACAGTTACTTTCATGTACTTTGAAAAGTGAGTAGCTGATTTGAACGCAAATACATGCAAAGATGGCACAGATTGCTGACAAAGAGTAGCCTAATGACGTTGCAGTACATCATTGTTTTCCGTTTATAGAAATGCTACATGAACAGACTAACAAACGAGGTGTGATTTCTGGAAACTAAGACACCAATCTACAGTCTCCTTAGAGATGTAAAGTTGCTGAATCAACGCGTTGTTGTTGTTGTTGTTTTTGGTTGTTTCACAACCGGCTTCCATTACCAGGAACAATCTCTGTCCCCTGCTGAAATGTAATGTGAACAAGTAATTATCCTGAATTAACAAAGTGAGACGCTGTAGGCTGGATAGGCGACTCAGAGGTTCGACACAGAGACACAGCTGATACAGATAACTTCTGCAACTAATTTGGAATACAAAACAACATGGCTCAAATATGGTGATCGGTTTTGCAGCTTCCCAAGAAAACAAGGGTTTCAAGTATATTCACTAGAATACACTCATCTTCCCTACAGGCTTTGATGGCTCAGGGCAGAGTTTCCCCCAGGGTGAGTGAGTAACCACTGGTGAGACATATGTGATTCTCTGGGGACCATGAATGGAGGCTGCCAAGTAAATAGAAACAATTTGTTTGGTTTAGTCTGTACATGGGCCACAAGACAATTTCAAAGCTTACGATACAACATGAGGATATCTTTACTGTCTTTAAATTCCACTCACATGCAAATAAATCATATTCATGCCTGCTCATCAGAAACACTGTTCACAGAACAAAGTCGTGTCCTTTTGATGGATCACAGTACAGTAAAGTTTGGGAGCCATTTGCTCAGGGGTTACGTATTACTGACTTCCCTGCGGAGGCTCCATGGCTCAGGGGTTACGTATTACTGACTTCCCTGTGGAGGCTCCATGGCTCAGGGGTTACGTATTACTGACTTCCCTGTGGAGGCTCCATGGCTCAGGGGTTACGTATTACTGACTTCCCTGTGGAGGCTCCATGGCTCAGGGGGTTACGTATTACTGACTTCCCTGCGGAGGCTCCATGGCTCAGGGGTTACGTATTACTGACTTCCCTGTGGAGGCTCCATGGCTCAGGGGTTACGTATTACTGACTTCCCTGTGGAGGCTCCATGGCTCAGGGGTTACGTATGACTGACTTCCCTGTGGAGGCTCCATGGCTCAGGGGTTACGTATTACTGACTTCCCTGTGGAGGCTCCATGGCTCAGGGGTTACGTATTACTGACTTCCCTGCGGAGGCTCCATGGCTCAGGGGTTACGTATTACTGACTTCCCCTGTGGAGGCTCCATGGCTCAGGGGTTACGTATTACTGACTTCCCTGTGGAGGCTCCATGGCTCAGGGGTTACGTATTACTGACTTCCCTGTGGAGGCTCCATGGCTCAGGGGTTACGTATTACTGACTTCCCTGTGGAGGCTCCATGGCTCAGGGGTTACGTATTACTGACTTCCCTGTGGAGGCTCCATGGCTCAGGGGTTACGTATTACTGACTTCCCTGTGGAGGCTCCATGGCTCAGGGGTTACGTATTACTGACTTCCCTGTGGAGGCTCCATGGCTCAGGGGGTTACGTATTACTGACTTCCCTGCGGAGGCTCCATGGCTCAGGGGTTACGTATTACTGACTTCCCTGTGGAGGCTCCATGGCTCAGGGGTTACGTATTACTGACTTCCCTGTGGAGGCTCCATGGCTCAGGGGTTACGTATTACTGACTTCCCTGTGGAGGCTCCATGGCTCAGGGTTACGTATTACTGACTTCCCTGTGGAGGCTCCATGGCTCAGGGGTTACGTATTACTGACTTCCCTGTGGAGGCTCCATGGCTCAGGGGTTACGTATTACTGACTTCCCTGTGGAGGCTCCATGGCTCAGGGGTTACGTATTACTGACTTCCCTGTGGAGGCTCCATGGCTCAGGGGTTGGAACTGGCAAGTGACTCCCCAGAGTGTCAGATTGATGCATTACTCTGACACTTTAGGGGGGGAAACCACTTCCAGTCCTACTCACTGGCATTACATTGAAACAATGATGCTTGAAATAGTGTGTAGTTTGAATTTAACAGTCTGATAATTGCATGCTGCAATATGAAACAGAACTGAACTGAGGACTGTCAAAAAGGGAGAGACAGAGGAAGAAACTGAGAGAGTGTGTGTTAGAGAGAAAGCGACAGAGAGTGAGAGAGAGCGAGAGAGAGAGAGAGCGAGAGAGAGAGAGACAGCGAGAGAGACAACAAGAGAGAGAGATGTACTGCTTTGATTCCAAATAACAGAACTCACATGACCCCACTCTAAAAATTATTTATTATCTTTACAGAATAATTTGTTTAACCTGCAGGATATACATGAAAGGATGCAACCCAAAATGAACCCCACTTAATCTTCCAATGAAAAGCAATTTCTTATTGAGCATGGCGGGGTAGGGTTTGAGACCAGGCTCAATGTGTGTGTGACTGTGCTTTGAGTGACCTTAATTCCCATTTTAGAGGTGTTGGCTGTGTGATGTGGAAGGGAAAAAGCAGTAGGGAGCTATATTTCTCTGTATCAGGGTGTGTGTGTGTGTGTGTGTGTGTGTGTGTGTGTGTGTGTGTGTGTGTGTGTGTGTGTGTGTGTGTGTGTGTGTGTGTGTGTGTGTGTGTGTGTGTGGTCGCTGTTCTCATCATTGAGAAGAATAAGCTGTGTCAGCACCACCTGCCAGGAGAGATGTACACACACACACACACACACTCTCCTTCCCCCAGAGTCACAGCAGCAAAGATCACCCCAAGATGAAGTTGGAGGTGCTCAAACTTTCTGACCTTATGCAAGCCAAACAAAAACAATGTCTCTTCCGCTCTGTCTTTCTCGCTTTTTCTCCTAAACACACACACACACACACACACACACAGACACACAAACACAAACACCACCCCAGGGCAAGAATCTGGCAGTGAAAGAGAGAAACTTTACAGTATAAGCCTACATTTTGGCTGTTGCTCTGCTGAGTCCACGAGACATCTTCATGTGTAGCTGTGCCCCTCTGAAAAGGAACGTAAGCTCACAGTGAAGTATTTCTGAGTCAGAACATGAAAATGGACGCACGCACGCATGGTCACACACACACACACATAGGGTTGGATAGGTTACTTTCTAAATGTAATCCGTTAGAGTTACTAGTTACCTGTCCAAAATTGTAATCAGTAACGTAACTTTTAGATTTCCCAAACTCAGTAACGTAATCTGATTACTTTTGGAGGCATTATAAGAAGACAAAAAGGATCCATCAAACGCATTTGTTGTGTCATCATAGTGGTCTCTGATTGGTGGTCATCATTTTGTGTGTCATCATAGTGGTCTCTATTAGGTGGTCATCATTTGGTGTGTCATCATAGTGGTCTCTGATTGGTGGTCATCATTTGTTGTGTCATCATAGAGGTCTCTGACTGGTGGTCATCATTTGTTGTGTCATCATAGTGGTCTCTGATTGGTGGTCATCATTTGTTGTGTCATCATAAAAATGTCTCAGTTACTCCCCAACCCTACACACACACACACACACACACACACACACACACACACACACACACACACACACACACACACACACACACACACAGACAGTGTGAGGAAGCAGGTGTTACTGAAACAGGGTGAGGGCGTTACTTCCATGGGTCAACAGCTAATGTGACCCCTATGCACTGTTGCCATGGTGACAGAGTCATCTTTTCCTGGCAGCATCTCATTGATGCTAGCGAGGTAAAGCACTCTCTGTCACTTTCACCCTAATATCATTGCTATAACACACCTGGGCTAGGAATTCATAGTATACCTGAGAATATACTATTGTGGTGTTACCCGGAAGACAGAAAAATAGAGAGAAAGAGAGCTAGAGGGGAGAGAGAGAGAGAGAGAGAGAGAGAGAGAGAGAGAGAGAGAGAGAGAGAGAGAGAGAGAGAGAGAGAGAGAGAGAGAGAGAGAGAGAGAGAGATAGATAGAGAGAGAGAAAGCGAGAGAGAGAGAGAGAGAGAGAGAGAGAGAAAGCAAGAGAGAGAGAGAGAGAGCGAGAGAGAGAGAGAGAAAGCGAGAGAGAGAGAGAGAGAGAGAGAGAGAGAGAGAGAGAGAGAGAGAGAGAGAGAGAGAGAGAGAGAGAGAGAGAGAGAGAGAGAGAGAGAGAGAGAGAGAGAGAGAGAGAGAGAGAGAGAGAGAGAGAGAGAGAGAGAAAGCGAGAGAGAGAGAGAGAGAGAGAGAGAGAGAGAGAACGATAGAGTAAATCAACGTGTGTTTCTTAAATGAACATATTGTCCCTGTTACCCTAAACACACATAGTAGAGAAACACTTCCCCAAGCTGAGTAAACTATGTGATGCAGTGGTCTGTGTGCTACAGAGGGAAAACAGCATTGAGTAGGAGTGTTCTGTCGCCGGTGCTGGAGGGCAGTATGGAGTAGTGGCTTATCTGAGCTGGGTAGAGAACCTGTAGCGAATAGCAACTATTTGTCTGTGAGTGAGTGTGTGGACACACATTAACACACAAACACACTGTTCCTTTATTACACGACACTCCAACCATTGCCAGGCTCCAGACGGTGAGGCGTTTTGCTAAATCGTTTAACTACTCAGGTGAGATAGCGTAGGGCTGAATAACTGCATCAACAGCACTTTCAGTAGCAGCAGTCTAGGGCCGGGATTCAATCCAAAACCAGAACACGCCTGACATTTAAAGATCATTTCCAATTGAGCCGACATCTGCAGCCTTTACCTTGAATGCGATCTCCGCAAACGTGGTTACAATTCCTTATAAAGCTGCATTGTCTGCAAGGATGATCAGATTAAATACTGGCTCAGGCCTACTCAGCAGGCAAATCTCCACACTGTTGATTGAAACTGAAAAGACAGGTTTTGTCTGAGATGTTTGTGTCTAGGAGCGGAGAATGTTTCCAAAGCTGAGTAGTATCAGATGTCTGGTCATACAGGCTTCGCTAGCCACTCAAAATATGTTTTCTTCATCTGAAACAGGCCAGTGTCCTTGACAGCTTTGATTAAATGAGTGTGGTGTGTGTGTGTGTCTCCAGGGTTATCTGGGACCATCCAGAGTCAGGAGAGTGACAGTGTTTAATGGCTCGCAAATAGTTTTCGGCTTAAACACACTTTCCCCTTCTCTCTCTCTCTCTCTCTCTCTCTCTCTCTCTCTCTCTCTCTCTCTCTCTCTCTCTCTCTCTCTCTCTCTCTCTCTCTCTCTCTCTCATTCAATCTCTCTCTTTTGCTCCCTTCAGTCTCTCCCTGTCATACACACACACACACAGACATAGACCCCACATTCTCACACACATAGCGGCTTACATTACACCACTGTTTACATAAAATGTATCCTATCTGTCCCTTGTCATAACCACAGCCACTGGCCTATGACCTAGTGGAACCCACGAAGCCTGTAGGGTTACGTCTGTCTGTCAGTTAGCAGTGCCAAGCCAGGCTTACCCTGCCATATAGCCCCCCTGCTGCTCTGTCCTCTCCTGCCTTCCCATAAAGCCATCACATCCTTCAGACCTCTCTCTCATCTCACACAGAGGTTTAACACTGCACAGGGCACGAAGTAGAAGAATAAACTGAAGTATCGCAGAAGTTCTGCATTAAAATGTAAAGGTAATTTCCGATTGGGCCGACATATGAATTTCACGTGAGCTCATGTGATCACACGTGATCGTAAGTGAAGTTCATGTGTAAAAATCAACATGTGATACCATGAAACTATACCTGACAACATTTTTACATGTTTCACATGTGAATATGCAATTCCACATGTGAGAGTTAGATTTTCACATGTGAACGTTTTTTCACATATGAAAATGCAAAATCGTTGTTCATGTGAACGTTTTTTGAAATGTGAAACTGTAATTCACATGAGGTGAAAACATGGTGTTGACATGTGCACTCTATATTGAATACATGTGAACATATGGTTTCAGATGTGAACAACTGACCTCACACGTCTTTTTTGTTCTCGCGTGAACATTTCAGCAAAACATGTGAAAACAGTTATTTCACATGTGAAACTGCAAATTTCATGTGTTTTTTTTTGGTAAGGAAAGTAATGAAATGGTATGTTGTAAAAATCTTTAACCAGTGACAATATGACTTTTCAGTAATTACTTTTCAATATGACCCCACCTGGGATTTGAACTCACAACCTTTGGGGTGCGCTGATCTTTCTGCTGTGCCACCAAGTCTGTAATGATCTCAGAAGTCCCCTACACATTCATTACCTATAATACATCTCAGCACTTAGCAAAAGAGTGCCATCTGCACTGCTATTTTAGTTATCAATTAATCTGACTATTCTCTCATCATTGATTTAATTGACTTTTTTCAGTAATTTGATAGTTTTCTGTAAAGATGTCTAATGTTGGTTGGGCATATTATTGTGTTTTTTAATGTTACTCCTGAATCACGATGATAAATATAATCGTTTTTATTGAGTGTATTATACAGGGCTGATTTACTTTGAAGTCCAAAGTGTAGGAATACAGGTGAAATTAGTTATTGACACAAACATGGTGGCATTGCAGGAAAATCAGAATGCCAAGAACCAAGAGGTTGTGTGTTCAAATCCCAGGGGAGGACATGTTGAATAACAATGACTGGATAAATAAACATACATCGTGTGTCAAATATGTAAGTTGGTAACACTGTGGCTTTTTCGTGACGTTCCGTGGACATCCTAACGACTGGTTTGCAGGGCATCATGTGGAAATTTTAATCCACATGTGAAAGGTTATGTGATCACATGAAATATCAAAACTACAAGTGAAAAAACATTTTCATGTGATTTTCCACATGTGAAATCATGTAGTTTCTCCTTAAGGGCAGTGTATAACATGAATGCAGTCTCCCCGAATGCTGGAACATTGTCTTTAAATTTAAATCGAGCTATAACGCAGCTCTTATGTGATACTTCGGCGATATGGATTGAATCCAGCCCTTAGTTCCAGGCAGAGGTAATGAATTTCAGTCTGATGGGGTCCAGATGTGCCTTTCAAAGCCACAGGAGAACAAAACAATCTGCTGTATTTGAAACTCATAAGCACACACACACACACACACACACACACACACACACACACACACACACACACACACACACACACACACACACACACAGGTGGGGGGGGGGGAGTCTTTCACAAACCCTGCTGATTAAATAGCGTTGTACCGGCCTGATTATTGGGGTGTAAGAGGACGTATGATAGTATGACAGGGAAACAAATGGACTGCCAGGGGGTCAGGAGTGTTCTCGCAAGTAATCACACACTCACACACATACAGTGGGGAAAAAAAGTATTTAGTCAGCCACCAGTTGTGCAAGTTCTCCCACTTAAAAAGATGAGAGAGGCCTGTAATTTTCATCATAGGTACACGTCAACTATGACAGACAAAATGAGAAAATAAAATCCAGAAAATCATATTGTAGGATTTTTTATGAATTTATTTGCAAATTATGGTGGAAAATAAGTATTTGGTCACCTACAAACAAGCAAGACTTCTGGCTCTCACAGACCTGTAACTTCTTCTTTAAGAGGCTCCTCTGTCCTCCACTCGTTACCTGTATTAATGGCACCTGTTTGAACTTGTTATCAGTATAAAAGACACCTGTCCACAACCTCAAACAGTCACACTCCAAACTCCACTATGGCCAAGACCAAAGAGCTGTCAAAGGACACCAGAAACAAAATTGTAGATCTGCACCAGGCTGGGAAGACTGAATCTGCAATAGGTAAGCAGCTTGGTTTGAAGATATCAACTGTGGGAGCAATTATTAGGAAATGGAAGACATACAAGACCACTGATAATCTCCCTCGATCTGGGGCTCCACGCAAGATCTCACCCCGTGGGGTCAAAATGATCACAACAACGGTGAGCAAAAATCCCAGAACCACACGGGGGGACCTAGTGAATGACCTGCAGAGAGCTGGGACCAAAGTAACAAAGCCTACCATCAGTAACACACTACGCCACCAGGACTCAAATCCTGCAGTGCCAGATGTGTCCCCCTGCTTAAGCCAGTACATGTCCAGGCCCGTCTGAAGTTTGCTAGAGTGCATTTGGATGATCCAGAAGAGGATTGGGAGAATGTCATATGGTCAGATGAAACCAAAATATAACTTTTTGGTAAAAACTCAACTCGTCGTGTTTGGAGGACAA
The DNA here is from genome assembly GCF_020615455.1 of Coregonus clupeaformis. Lineage (NCBI taxonomy): Eukaryota > Metazoa > Chordata > Actinopteri > Salmoniformes > Salmonidae > Coregonus > Coregonus clupeaformis. The sequence continues at coordinate 10,249,384 of NC_059192.1, forward strand.
AGAATGCTGAGTTGCATCCAAAGAACACCATACCTACTGTGAAGCATGGGGGTGGAAACATCATGCTTTGGGGCTGTTTTTCTGCAAAGGGACCAGGACGACTGATCCGTGTAAAGGAAAGAATGAATGGGGCCATGTATCGTAAGATTTTGAGTGAAAACCTCCTTCCTTCAGCAAGGGCATTGAAGATGAAACATGGCTGGGTCTTTCAGCATGACAATGATCCCAAACACATTGCCCGGGCAACGAAGGAGTGGCTTCGTAAGAAGCATTTCAAGGTCCTGGAGTGGCCTAGCCAGTCTCCAGATCTCAACCCCATAGAAAATCTTTGAAGAGAGTTGAAAGTCCGTGTTGCCCAGCGACAGCCCCAAAACATCACTGCTCTAGAGGAGATCTGCATGGAGGAATGGGCCAAAATACCAGCAACAGTGTGTGAAAACCTTGTGAAGACTTACAGAAAACGTTTGACCTGTGTCATTGCCAACAAAGGGTATATAACAAAGTATTGAGAAACTTTTGTTATTGACCAAATACTTATTTTCCACCATAATTTGCAAATAAATTCATAAAAAAATCCTACAATATGATTTTCTGGATTTGTTTTTCTCATTTTGTCTGTCATAGTTGACGTGTACCTATGATGAAAATTACAGGCCTCTCTCATCATTTTAAGTGGGAGAACTTGCACAATTGGTGGCTGACTAAATAAATTTTTTCCCCACTGTACATACTCAGGTTATTTTCATATCAATATCAATATTTATTTGGGGATCCGAAAATGAGCGATGGAAAGTACAAAGAACCCATGTTTTCTAGAGGTTGTGAGTTATAACACACTTTACATACAGAGATACTGTCAGGTCGTGTTGTAGGTGTGGTGTAGGAATCAAACGCAGGAAGCAGACTGAATTCCAAAAAGCTGTATTCCTGCCTAAACACAGGCAACAGGACGAAATAAGCCTGACAGCAAAATACGCACGAAGGCGAAAAGACAATGCGCACAAACAGGTGCGTCAGGATGAAATAAGTGCACACACAAGTGCAACGAACGCTCCAGCAAACAGTGGAGAAAATAACGCTCAACCGAGCAATACACAGACTGACGGTAACAATCACACACAACACAAGACAAACACAACGAGAAACTTATAGGACACTAATTACTACAAAACAGAAACAGGTGTAGAAACAAACAGACAAAAGCAAACGAACATGAAACATCAATCGGTGGCAGCTAGAATTCCGAGACGACGAACGCAGAAGCCTGCCCGAACAAGGGAGAGAGGCAGCCTCGGCCGAAACCGTGACAGTACCCCCTTGACGCTGCGGCTCCAGACGCGCGCCGACTCCGGCCTTGGGGACGACCCGGGAGGCCGCGGCGCAGGGCGCGTCGGATACCCCGATGGAATTCCGTCAGGAGCGACGGGTCCAAGATGTCTCTCCTCGGCACCCAGCACCGCTCCTCCGGACCGTACCCCTCCCACTCCACTAGATACTGAAGACCCCCGCTCCGACGTCTCAGAATCCAAGATGGATCTCACGGTGTACGCCGGTACCCCCTCGATGTCCAACGGGGCCGGGGGTCTCCAAGATCTCATGTTCTTGGAGTGGGCCTGCTACCACCGGCCTGAGAAGGGACACATGGAACGAGGGGTTAATACACTTATACTCAACTGGTAACTGTAATCTATAACATACCTCGTTCAACCTTCTCAGGACTTTAAATGGCCCTACAAACCGCCGACCCAGCTTCCGACAGGGCAGGCGGAGGGGCAGGTTTCTGGCAGAGAGCCAGACTCGATCTCCAGGTGCGTACACTGGCCCCTCACTGCGGTGTAGGTCGGCGCTCGTCTTCTGTCGACGCATGGCACGCTGCAGATGGACGTGTGCAGCGTCCCACGTCTCCTCCGAGCGCCGCACCCACTCATCCACAGCGGGGGCCTCGATCTGGCTCTCATGCCATGGTGCCAGAACCGGCTGGTACCCCAAAACACACTGAAAAGGGGTTAGTTGGGTGGAGGAGTGGCGGAGAGAGTTCTGTGCCATCTCGGCCCAGGGCACATATCTCGCCCACTCCTCCGGCCGATCCCGGCAGTACGTTCTGAGAAACCTACCCACATCCTGGTTAACGCGCTCCACCTGCCCATTACTCTCCGGGTGGTAACCCGAGGTGAGGCTCACCGAGACCCCCAACCGCTCCATAAAAGCTCTCCAGACTCTGGAGGTGAATTGGGGACCTCGGTCAGCCACAATGTCCTCGGGCACCCCGTAGTGCCGGAACACATGGGTGAATATAGCTTCGGCGGTCTGCAGGGCAGTAGGAAGACCCGGCATGGGGAGCAAACGACAGGCCTTAGAGAACCGGTCCACAACGACCAGGATGGTAGTATTCCCTTGAGAGAGGGGAAGGTCAGTTATAAAATCCACCGAGAGGTGGGACCATGGTCGTTGTGGAACGGGCAGGGGCAGTAACTTACCCCTAGGCAGATGTCTAGGCGCCTTACACTGGGCGCACACCGAGCAGGAGGAAACATAAACCCTCACATCCCTGGCCAACGTGGGCCACCAATATTTGGCACTAAGACAGTGCACTGTCCGGCCGATACCCGGGTGTCCAGAGGAGGGTGACGTGGTGAGCCCAATAGATCAATCGATCCCGACACTCGAGCGGAACATACTTCCGACCCTCCGGGCATTGTGGTGGACTAGGGTCGGTGCGTAATGCCCGCTCGAGCTCAGAATCGAAGCTCCCACACCACCGGTGCCACTAGACACGACTCCGGCAGTATGGGAGTGGGCTCCACGAACCTCTCCTCCCCGTCATACAGCCGAGACAGCGCATCTGCCTTCCCGTTTTGTGACCCAGGGATGTAGGTGATCTTAAAAGAGAAACGGGTCAAAAACATACTCCATCTAGCCTGCCGAGGGTTCAGCCTCCTCGCTGCCCGGATGTACTCCAGGTTACGGTGGTCCGTCAAAATGAGGAAAGGGTGTTGAGCCCCCTCAAGCCAGTGCCTCCACACCTTAAGGGCCTGTACCACAGCTAACAGCTCCCTGTCCCCTATGTCATAATTTCGCTCCGCCGGGCTGAGCTTCTTGGAATAGAAGGCACAGGGGCGGAGTTTAGGTGGCGCGCCTGACCGTTGTGAAAGCACGGCGCCAATACCGGCCTCAGACGCGTCCACCTCTACCTGAAATGGTAAAGAGGGATCCGGATGCGCCCAGCACCGGAGCCGAGGTAAACAGGTCCTTCAGCCTCCCAAACGCCCTGTCCGCCTCGACTGACCACTGCAGATGCACCGGACCCCCCTTCAAGAGAGACGTGATGGGAGCTGCCACTTGCCCAAAACCCCGGATAAACCTCCGGTAGTAATTCGCAAACCCCAAAAACTGCTGCACCTCTTTCACAGTGGTTGGTGTTTGCCAATACGCACGGCCGACGCTCGGTCTACCTCCATCTTCACCCCCTGACGCGGACAACTGATACCCCAAAAAGGAGATAGACTCCTGGAAAAACAGACACTTCTCTGCCTTCACATACAGGTCGTGCTCCACCAGCCTCCGCAACACTCTGCGCACCAGGGCCACATGCTCGACACGGGTAGGTGAGTACACGAGAATGTCATCTATGTACACAACGACTCCCTGTCCCTGCATGTCCCTGAAGATCTCATCCACAAATGATTGGAAAACCGACGGAGCATTCATCAACCCGTATGGCATGACTAGATACTCGTAATGGCCCGAGGTGGTACTAAAGGCTGTTTTCCATTCATCATCCTTCTTGATGCGCACCAAGTTGTACGCGCTCCTGAGATCTAATTTCGTGAAGAAACGCGCCCCATGCAACGACTTCAGTCATGGTCGCAATCAGCGGGAGTGGATAACTATACTTCACCTTAATCTGATTGAGACCACGGTAATCGATGCACGGACGCAAACCACCATCCTTCTTCTTCACGAAAAAGAAACTCGAGGACGCGGGGGAAGTGGACGGCCGTATGTATCCTTGTCTCAGCGATTCGTCTATGTAAATCTCCATAGCTTTCTTCTCCTCCTGAGACAGAGGATACACATGACTCCGTGGGAGCGCAGCTCCTGCCTGAAGGTTTATCGCACAATCCCCCTGCCTATGGGGTGGCAACCGCGTCGCCCTCGCCTTACTAAACGCGATAGCCAAATCCCCATACTCAGGTGGAATGTGCAATGCGGGCACCTGGTTTGGACTCTCCACCGAGGTAGCCCCTACGGAAACGCCCAAACATCTACCCACACACTGAGCAGACCACTCCATCAGAGCCCTCTCCTGCCACGAAATCACTGGGTTATGGGTACTCAACCAGGGCATGCCCAGCACCACCGGATACGCAGGAGAGTCAATCAGGTACAGCTGAATCATCTCCTGATGATCCCCCTGCGCACACATCCTAAGTGGCGCCGTGACCTCCTGATCAAGCCCGCACCCAACGGATCGACTATCTAGGGCGTGAACGGGAAAAGGAACATCAACAGGAATGAGGGGAATCCCTAACGCTAAACAAAACTTTTTATCAATAAAATTCCCAGCTGCGCCTGAATCTACCAGCGCCTTATGCTGGGCATGAGGTGCTACCTGTGGAAAACATACAGGCATACAGAAATGGGCAACAGAGAGCTCTGGGTGAGTGGGCGCCTACTCACCTGGAAGGAATCCCCAGTGCGGGACCTGTCGTCATCTCCCCTAGGAGGCCATCCCCAGCACCTAGCCGCGGTGTGTCCTCCCCGACCACAGTTGGTGCAGTGGATGGACCCCCAGTCTGCCGACTCCTCCTATCTCTAGCGCCAGCGCCCCCGAGCTCCATAGGACACGGCTCGGATGCGCTGGAGGATGGAATGGACGGACCCCCTCAGGACGTCCCGCGGGTAGCCAATAGGTTATCTAACCTGATTGACATGTCGACCAGCTGGTCGAAAGTGAGACTGGTGTCCTACAGGCCAGCTCCCGACGGACGTCCTCTCTGAGGCTACATCGGTATAGATCGATGAGGGCCCGCTCATTCCACCCTGCATCTGCCGCTAGAGTACGGAATTCGAGTGCGAATTCCTGGGCACTCCTCCTCCCTGCCTGAGGAAGACCAGACGCTCCCCGCCGCCCTCCGGGGATGGTCGAACACCGCCCTAAAGCGGCGGGAGAACTCGGTGTATGTAATAGTCGTGGCGTCGATCTTCCTCCACTCCGCGTTGGCCCACTCCAACGCTTTACCGGCCAGGCAGGAGATCAGGGCGGACACGCTCTCATGCCCTGAAGGTGCCGGATGTACTGTGGCCAGGTACAGCTCTACCTGGAGCAGGAATCCCTGACACCCAGCTGCGGTCCCGTCGTAGGACCTCGGGAGAGATAGTCGGACTCCGCGAGGTTCCGGCGCTGGACTGGGTGGGCTGGCCGATGGTGCTGGCAGGGCGGCTGGCGGTGGAGGCGGACCCCAGCCTCGGAGGGTGGTCATCACCTCCCTGCAGGGCGGCCCCCATCTGCAGGAGCTGCTCTTGCTGTTCCCGAACCTGGGTTTCCAGTCTTGAATGTGCTGCTTCGGCTCCTGCTGATTCCATACTGTAAGGTGTGTGATTCTGTCAGGTCGTGTTGTAGGTGTGGTGTAGGAATCAAACGCAGGAAGCAGACTGAATTCCAAAAAGCTGTATTCCTGCCTAAACACAGGCAACAGGACGAAATAAGCCTGACAGCAAAATACGCACGAAGGCGAAAAGACAATGCGCACAAACAGGTGCGTCAGGATGAAATAAGTGCACACACAAGTGCAACGAACGCTCCAGCAAACAGTGGAGAAAATAACGCTCAACCGAGCAATACACAGACTGACGGTAACAATCACACACAACACAAGACAAACACAACGAGAAACTTATAGGACACTAATTACTACAAAACAGAAACAGGTGTAGAAACAAACAGACAAAAGCAAACGAACATGAAACATCAATCGGTGGCAGCTAGAATTCCGGAGACGACGAACGCCGAAGCCTGCCCGAACAAGGGAGAGAGGCAGCCTCGGCCGAAACCGTGACAGATACAGTACATCAAAATAAACACACATTCATACACACAGATAAAAAACAGACCCTGCCCTGTCACTCATCCTGTGCTACGGAACTATCCTCCTGCATTCCGCTCCCATCTCATCCTGTGCTACGGAACTATCCTCCTGCATTCCACTCCCATCTCATCCCTGCCTCTGATGCTACTCTCCATAGCACGCCTTAATCTGATTTATTTACCCAGACCTTTCTGTATTCATGTACTGTATATCATTTGGTAAAATGTGTGATTATTATTAAAGCGTGTTTGATACAATATCCTCGAGCTGTTGTCCTAGTGAAGCTGTAGACTAGTGGACAGGCTGGGCTTATGCAGATAATAAGTCTGGTCTCTGGGTTGCCATGGATGTGTGTTTGTGTGGACGGGGTTCTGGAATGGGCCATTAGTTCTATCTAATCGTCTCAATTGACCCTTCACTCAGCCCCACTCTAGAATTTGGGGCAACCAATTGCAGCGCTCCAATGGATAGCAACTGTTGCCGAGTCCGACACCTCGGACAAGCTCACGTTTTAAACGCATGGTAGACATTGAGGGCATTGCAAAGACAGAGAGTTTTCATCCAAAAACAAATTGTTTAAATGCCTAAATAATGGAGTATTGATTGAGTATTTTTCGAATCCGATGATGGGTTAAGCTGAATTCAGCCTGGCCGATGCAATTTTCCTAATTCCTCTATTGATTTAGTCACCCTAATTCTGACCATCCTACAAGGGTAAAAACTCCAATAGGTTTTGAATGGATTGTGATAGAGACATGGGGTTTGGACCATTGGTTTTCTTAGAGGTTTATTTACACAATTAACAAATTACTTTACCCATTGGTCAAAATATGCATTTTTTATTGGACACCTTGCGTGCTGACAGTGCATTTTCTCCCCAATTTCGTGGTATCCAATTGGTAGTTACAGTCTTGTCCCATCGCTGCAACTCCCGTACGGACACGGGAGAGGCGAAGGTCGAGAGTCGTGCGTCCTCCGAAACACAACCCAACCTAGCCGCACTGCTTCTTGACACATTGCCCGCTTGACCCGGAAGCCAGCCGCACCAATGTGCCGGAGGAAACACCGTACACCTGGCGTCAGGAGTCGCTAGTGCGCGATGGGACAAGAACATCCCTGCCGGCCAAACCCTCCCCTACCCTGGACGGCGCTGGGCCAATTGTGCGCCACCCCATGGGTCTCCCGAACCAGGATCTCTAGTGGCACAGCTAGCACTGCGATGCAGTGCCTTAGACCACTGCACACTCGGGAGGCAGCAAAGGGTAGTCTGTGTTTAATTTAATTGTGTATTTAAAAAACCAATTGAGATCATTGTGAGGGTTATTCGCCAGTGGTTCTATGAGGAAATGGTCTTTCCAGGGAAATGTTGATCGAGGTTGCAACAGTAACCAAGGAGGGCGAGGCTTAGCGAAGGGTCAATTGTCTCCTGTGATTTCTGAGATTTTAGTCCTTGGATGGACCTCTGTAAGCGGGAGAGATAATGACAGTCCCCCTCAGGCTCTGGTTAGAGAGAGCTTATTGATTAACACTGTGCTCTCTCTCTCTTAAGAACACACAAACACATAAAACCTCTTCGGTCATGTCTAAAAGTAACCTCAATACTATGGAAATGTTTACACACATACCATGGTCATGCACACATAGTAACATAAAGTATCACAGATAAACATACAAATACACTAGATGTAATACATAGTACTGTAATAAAAATAAACGTACAAACTTACTATAGGCAAACACACACCCATGTTTAGTTGATGTTAAAAATGTGTTTGACTTTCAGGACCACATCTGCACTCCTGTTACACAAGAGGAAGATACTTATTAAGAGTTATTATGTGATATTGTGTCGGATTCTGTCCTCTAGCAAGTCTTGTGTGTGTGTGTGCGTGTGTGCGTGCGTGTGTTCGTGCCTGCATGTGTGTATGCGTGAATGTATATCTGTGTGTGTGTGTGAAATGCTGTGTTTGGAGAATGAGGGAGGGTTTTTATTGGGGTCGGTTTTGGGTCTTTAACCGTGGCCGAGCCCTGATCAGACAAACCCCTATAAATCCATTCTACACAGGGAGTCACACAGCGCTCCCTGTGTGTGTGTGTGTGTGTGTGTGTGTGTATGTGTGTATGTGTGACACTGTGTGTGTGTGTATATATATATATATACAAACCACTAATCTTGTAACTACTTATCCCAGACCAATATTCTAGCAACATGCTCACAAAAAAAACAACTATTTACAGTTTTGTGTTTGCAGAGAATACCAAACAAAGAGCAACAAACATTAAAATTTGCCAACCTTGCACACACAAAAAAAACACACGCAAACATACGCAACACGTAGATGCCTATGCTGTATAAAAGCCAACTTAACCTATTGCGTAATCAATGTTATTCTGTGAGTTGGATGAACTTCAGAAGGACAAGAAATTTAGCTAAAAAGTTTGTTCACTCAAAAAATCTGTTCGAAATGTGCTGAATTTGAAAAAGCTTGTATGGTAAAATTACAAACGCTTTTGGAAGGCAACACTGTATGTTGGTTCAGCTATATGCCCAAATGCTGTGCAAACTCACAATCGTATTGCAGCTGGTTGCTTACAATTGTACATTTAATCAACTTTAATGCTATTTTGTTGAGCAAACTCACAATCCTATTGCATCTGGTCGCCTTACAATTGTAGTTGAATCAACAAACTCTGCTCAAAGTGAGTTTAAGGTCATCCATAAATAAGGTAACACAAACGGTCCGCCTGAATTACGGTCACGGGGAGGTGAACGTTTCTGACTTTAATGTAGGGGGATGAAGGATAACATCTGCACTGATAACTGAAAATGTCCCATTTTTAAATTGAAATGTATTCATGACTTTTAATACGCAAGGTACATATTCACTATTCATAATTGTGCTAGATAAATACAGTAAATAAGATTTTTTATTCACTAATGTTAAATATTGTACTGCAACACTAACGTTATGGAACATGTTAACGCTAACATAGAGAATAGAGAATTGGAGTGCGAGACGGGAGTGAAAGAAAGGAAGAGTTCATTAGAAAAGCAGCACTGCCCTATTCCTAAATCCAGATGCATTCTCCCATCATGCACCTCCATCCCAGACCCATCATTACTGTAAATGTCATCTTTCATTACTGTCCTGACGGATACTGCACCAGCGGGACGCCACGCTGACCCTGTCAGAAACTTTAATACAGCTGTATAGTTTTGATATCCTCAGGAGAGAATGTGTCTACACCTTTGGCAAACGCCTTACGGCAATGATAGATTTCTCTATTACTTCAGTTCATTTTACGTTAGCTATAAAACCACATAATTTGTAACAGTAGGTCCATGTGAAAACACAAGGTCACTGGTTGCACTGAGCACATATGAGTTTCTCAGGTTCTCAAGACTAGAGGCTGGCTTCAATCCGTATTCTAGTTGATCTAATGTGTTGTGTTGTGTTACGCAATGACATGACATACACTACCGTTCAAAAGATTAGGGTCACATAGAAATGTCCTTGTTTTTTGAAAGAAAAGCTATTTTTTTGTCCATTAAAATAACATCAAATTGATCAGAAATACAGTTTAGACATTGTTAATGTTGTTAATGGCTATTGTAGCTGGAAACAGCAGATTTTTTTATGGAATATCTACATAGGCGTACAGAGGCCCTTTATCAGCACCCGTCAGTCCAGAGTTCCAATGGCACATTGTGTTTGCTAATCCAAGTTGATCATTTTAAAAGGCTAATTGATCATTAGAAAACACTTTTGCAATTATGTTAGCACAGCTGAAAACTGCTGTGCTGAATAAAGAAGCAATACAACTGGCCTTCTTGAGACTATGTCACGCCCTGGCTCTGGGGACTCTAGTATGTTGAGCCAGGGTGTGAGTTTTCATTTGTTTTCATTCTAGTTTAGTATTTCTATGTTGGCCAGTGTGGTTCTCAATCAGAGGCAACGTGTATCAGCTGTTGCTTGTTGTCTCTGATTGGGACCATACTTAAGCAGCCAGTTTTCCCACAGTGTTTGTGGGATCTTGTTCCTGTGTAGGTTTGTGTTTTGCACCTTTGGACGTCACGTATCGTTTCTTGTTTTGTTCGTGTAATCATTATTTAATAAATATGTTCACCTTCCACGCTGCGCCTTGGTCCTCTGTACCCGACGATCGTGACAGAAGATCCCACCAACACTGGACCAAGCAGCGTGTCCAGGAGCCAGCGCCAGAGGTATCGCTAAAGGACATCAACCTCGACTGGGCCTGACCCACGGGTAGGAGAGACCCCCAGAACATTTTTAGGGGGGGGGCTCACGCCGTAGACGACGGGGCAGCAGGAGGCCACGATAGAGCGGTCCAGCGGGTTTGCAGAGGAGGCCGCCAGGTTAAGGGGGCCACTGGTCACAGAGGAGAGGGAAAGTGTAGAGGCACGGCTAGAGGTACTGGGGTGTGTTACCAGTCCGGTCCGGCCCATTCCTGATCCCTGCGTAGGGCCAGTGGTGTGTGTCCCCAGTACGGTCCGGCCTGTTCCTGTTCCTGTTCCTCGCATCGAGCCTGTGGTGCACGTCGTCAGCCCGGCCCGGCCTGTTCCTGCTCCACGCACCAAGCCTATGGTGCGCATCGTCAGCCCGGCCCGGCCTGTTCCTGCTCCACGCACCAAGCCTATGGTGCGCATCGTCAGTCTGGTTCAGCCCGCTCCTGCTCCCCGCACCAAATCAGTTGTGCGCTTCGTCAGCCCGGTCCGGCCCGCTCCTGCTCCCCGCACCAAGTCAGTGGTGCGCTTCGTCAGCCCGGTCCGGCCCGTTCCTGCTCCCCGCACCAAGTCAGTGGTGCGCCTCGTCAGCCCGGTCCGGCCCGGCTCCTGCTCCCCGCACCAAGTCAGGGGTGCGTTTGGCCAGCCCGGCTCGCCCATTCCTGCTCCCCACACCAAGCCAGTGGTGTGCGTCGGCCAGTCCGGCACAGCCCGTGCCTGTTCCACCGGTGCCTGGTTCGGCACAGGTCAGCTGCTTCACGCTGGAGCTAGAGCAATCCGCTCCACCAGTGTGCAGTCCAGCTCCGGTCAGCAGGGCCAGACCGGACCAGGGGTACTTTGGGGGGTTAGAGAGGGAGTGGGGATCATGCCCGGAGCCAGATCCGCCGCCAATGCGGAGTGCCCACCCGGTCCCTCCCCTGTGGTGTTTGGTTGGCGCGGTCGGAGTCCGCGCCTTTGGGGGGGGTACTGTCACGCCCTGGCTCTGGGGACTCTAGTATGTTGAGCCAGGGTGTGAGTTTTCATTTGTTTTCGTTCTAGTTTAGTATTTCTATGTTGGCCAGTGTGGTTCTCAATCAGAGGCAACGTGTATCAGCTGTTGCTTGTTGTCTCTGATTGGGAACCATACTTAAGCAGCCAGTTTTCCCACAGTGTTTGTGGGATCTTGTTCCTGTGTAGGTTTGTGTTTTGCACCTTTGGACGTCACGTATCGTTTGTTGTTTTGTTCGTGTAATCATTATTTAATAAATATGTTCACCTTCCACGCTGCACCTTGGTCCTCTGTACCCGACGATCGTCACAGACTAGTTGAGTATCTGGAGCATCAGCAATTGTGGGCTTCGATTTCAGGCTCAAAATGGCCAGAAACAAATAACTTTCTTCTGAAACTCTTCAGACTATTCTTGTTCTGAGAAATGAAGGCTATTCCATGCGAGAAATTGCCAAGAAACTGAAGATCTCGTACAACGCTGTGTTCTACTCCCTTCACAGAACAGCGCAAACTGGCTGGAACCAGAATAGAAAGAGGAGTGGGAGGCCCCGGTGCACAACTGAGCAAGAGGACAAATACAATAGAGTGTCTAGTTTGAGAAACAGACGCCTCACAGTTCCTCAACTGGCAGCTTCATTAAATAGTATCCGCAAAACACCAGTCTCAACGTCAACAGTGAAGATGCGACTCCGGGATGCTGACCTTCTAGGCAGAGTTGCAAAGAAAAAGCCATATCTCAGACTGACCAATAAAAAGAAAAGATGGGCAAAAGAACACAGACACTGGACAGAGGAAGATTGGAAAAAAGTGTTATGGACAGACGAATCGAAGTTTGAGGTGTTCGGATCACAAAGAAGAACAATTGTGAGATGCAGACCAAATGAAAAGATGCTGGAGGAGTGCTTGATGCCATATGTCAAGCATGGGGGAGGCAATGTGATGGTCTGGGGGTGCTTTGGTGGTGGTAAAGTGGGAGATTTGTACAGGGTAAAATGGATCTTGAAGAAGGAAGGCTATCACTTCATTTTGCAACGCCATGCCATACCCTGTGGACAAAGCTTGATTGGAGCCAATTTCCTCCTACAACCGGACAATGACCCAAAGCACAGCTCCAAACTATGCAATAATTATTTAGGGAAGAAGCAGTCAGCTGTTATTCTGTCTATAATGGAGTGGCGAGCACAGTCACCGGATCTCAACCCTATTGATCTGTTGTGGGAGCAGCTTGACCATATGGTACGTAAGAAGTGCCCATCAAGCCAATCCAACTTGTGGGAGGTGCTTCAGGAAGCATGGGGTGAAATCTCTTCAGATTACCTCAACAAGTTGACAACTAGAATGCCAAAGGTCTGCAAGGCTGTAATTGTTGCAAATGGAGGATTCTTAGACGGAAGCATAGTTTGTTTTCATGGAAAACAAGGACATTTCTAAGTGACCCCAATCTGTTGAACGGTAGTGTATATGCCTATGGCCAGTGACAATGTGAAAGACTCACCTATGGCCTTGTGTCACTTAAGAACGGTTGACTAAATCAGAAGTTCTGAATTCTCTCCTCATTGACCCTCAGCACACCTGATCCAACTAGTTAATAAACACAATAATAAAACCTATGGAATTGTAACAATATAATATGGCTATTAATTCACTTTTGTCTACAAATTATTAATTGATATGTTGGATTCACGTCTCCATCTCAACCCAAAATGAATGTTAAAGAATAGGACTAAATCAAGTCTAACTTTAAATGTACTTTCAATAAAGTTTGATTTGATTTATTCATATTCTTTAACTTAGATTTTTGACATTAATCCAACATTAAAAGTATTAATTTGTAGACAAATTGGAATTAAAGCCAGACTAAGTCAGTGGCACAGATGGAACTAGCCAAGCAGAAGATACATCTCCTTTAAATGTTGATATTTGGTTTTGTTGACAACCAAACACAATTCAATATCACTAAATATCATTACATTTAAATCAACCAGAGCTTGAAACTCTGGAACTATTGTATTGTTTATTTTCAGTTGAATTCCGGTTTGAATTGAAACAATAGCTGTTGATGACTTTGCAAACGCTATATAGGCCTACATAATATTATTGATTATATACTGTATGAGTGATAAAGTATGGTCACATTTAATTTGCTCTGTTAAACTTACCCTTTGGAATGACTTCGATAGCAACAGTGAATCTATTTAGTTATTAAGTGGAGAACTCTCAACAATCATTCTCACGATAGCACGTTGGTAATGGTCAATGACAAATATCATAGCGGGCTGTAGATAGATCATTTCTCCAGTAGGAGGAGCTGTCCAGCCTATTGTTTTGTTTTTTCTGATAGTGGATATAACATTGAACAGCTGACTTTATTTTAAAGGTATGAATTCAACATGTTTTATAGATGTGTGTCCATGTTGAAATTTGGTTAACAATATGACAGAATCCTGTTCTTGAAATGTCACCCTCAAAACATCAGTTTCTGTTAATTACTTTTTTCCTGCATACCTCCTCATAATCCATGCCTCTTCCCTTTCAGTCTCTCTCTCGCTCTCTCTCTCTCAGCCATCTCCCCTCCTACTTCTCGCTTGTGTGCGAGAGTGGCTCTCTATCTGTGTCCCTCTCCTTCCTCTCCCCTCCCTCCCTCCCTCCTCCCTCCCTCCTCCCTCCCTCCCTCCCTCCCTCCCTCCCTCCCTCCCTCCCTCCCTCCTTCCTTCCTTTCCTTCCTTCCTTCCATCCTTCCTTCCTTCCTTCCTTCCTTCCTGCCCTCCCTCCCTCCCTCCCTCCCTCCCTCCTCTCCGTCCTCTCTCTCTCCGTCTCTCAGACACTGTGTCTCAGTGAAGGGTATTCTCCGTAACCAGCTATAGCTTAATATGATTTGTCAACTCAGTCCTTCTCTACTACCCATGAGGAAACATTCCTTTTTCTCCTAATCATTACTGATGTTTTTTTTTGTCTGCCTCAACATTCAATTTCTCCGCTGGCATGTTGAAGCTGTCAATCAAACCTGTGGAAGGTACTATCAAGATGCACTGAGAGACAGAGAGAGTAGGATAAGTTTTAGTTCAGCTCAAAAGGCACCTTTTTTTCAGATCTCGGATTCATTCACCTTTTGATTGAGACTATATACTATGGTAAATTAAACTATGAAGACAGTGGTGTTACGGCAAAGGATTTTTCTTACCCAAACACAAGATCCAGGATTTTTTATTTATCTCAATTGAAATGCACAGGATCACCAGATTCCCTGAAGGATTTGTGTGGACTTTTTTGACTCTAGACATACCTGCGGTATATGTGAAGTTTGGGGACCAGAGTGAGCTAGGTGATGGTTCAACGGGATAACGGAGCTACATGCTAAACCTTTCTGTTCAGGCTGCCAGTCTGTCTGCAGCTTACAATCAAGGTAAGAGACTTTGCTTCTACCTTCAATGACATTTCATTGGGACTCCCCTGACTCACACGCGCACGTACACATGCACGGACGCAGACACACAAACACACACACACACACACACCTGGCACTCCAACAGGCTGCCGGGCTCTGTCAGAGCAGACAAAAGCCTCATTTATACCTGGTACTGACATGTGTCTTTTGTCCTGATTGTGTCCACATTCTGATTGTGCCCACATTAATAGACCTTGTGATCTGTTTGAGACAGACCTGGACAGTGAAACCATTTAAATCCTAATTATCTTGCCTACTAAAATCACTGACAGGTTGCACCATTGACTTATGACATGAATAGGTGTCTTAAAGTAAATTAATTAATATTATTTTTGAAAGAATATCTGTCAAATGAATTGCATTCAAGGAGGGACCAGGAAATCTGATTCCAAAATGGTGTTATCCTGATCCTACACTTTTAGAAGAAAAAAAAAGGTGCTATCTTGAACCTAAAGGGGTTCTTCGGCTGTCCCCATAGGAGAATCCTATGAAGAACCCTTTTTGGTTCCAGATAGAACCCCTTTCCATAGAGGGTTCAATATGGAACCCAAAAGGATCTACCTGGAACCAAAAAGGGTTCTGCTATGGGGATAGTCGAAGAACTGTTTCGGAACCCTTTTTTCTAAGAGTGTACTCAGTATTAAACCACAGTACAGTTAGCCACTATTGCATCTAAGGTCACTGACATTTGTATTCCAGTATGTCAATGCAGTTAACTATTGCAGAAAATGCATTATTCTTATGAGAGTTGAATGTTCATCTTGTCATTATTGTACTGCAGTATATTGTGTCTGTGGTCTGTCTTTGAGGCCATCCCCTGTCTATCTACAGTTGAAGTCGGAAGTTTACATACACTTAGGTTGGAGTCATTAAAACTCGTTTTTCAACCACTCCACAAATGTCTTGTTAACAAAGTATAGTTTTGGCAAGTCGGTTAGGACATCTACTTTGTGCATGACACAAGTAATTTTTCAAACAATTGTTTACAGACAGATTATTTCACTTATATTTCACTGTATCACAATACCAGTGGGTCAGAAGTTTACATACACTAAATTCACTGTGCCTTTAAAACAGCTTGGAAAATTCCAGAAAATGATGTCATGGCTTTTGAAGCTTCTGACATCATTTGAGTCAATTGGAGGTGTACCTGTGGATGTATTTCAAGGCCTACCTTCAAACTCAGTGCCTCTTTGCTTGACATCATGGGAAAATCTAAAGAAATCAGCCAAGACCTCAGAAAAAAGATTGTAGACCTCCACAAGTCTGGTTCATCCTTGGGAGCAATTTCCAAACGCCTGAAGGTACCACGTTCATCTGTACAAACAATAGTACGCAAGTATAAAAACCATGGGACCACGCAGCCGTCATACCGCTCAGGAAGGAAATGCGTTTTGTCTCCTAGAGATGAGTGTACTTTGGTGCGAAAAGTGAAAATCAGTCCCAGAACAACAGCAAAGGACCTTGTGAAGATGCTGGAGGAAACAGGTTTGGATTGTCCATGAGGAGCTTCTCTTTGTGGTCTTTCTGTGCCTTGTCATTTTCTATATCCAAGGGGTACTGTACTGTGGTGACCTCTGCACAGGGGAAGCCATGGAGCACCTCTGCATTTGGGTGGGGGAGGAACTGTGATGCCGCTGTTGGGCTCTGGGGCTTTCACACCTCTCAATTCACACCTCAGTGCAAATTGAAGTTGAGGCCAGGTCTGTTCTTTCGTAGCAAACTTGGTAGCCTTTTAATGTAGCATTTAGTCTATAAAGTTAAATTTCTAAAGATTATTGTAATGTTATTTTCCTTCTAGGGTTTCGAAGTAGCTTCAGATCGAACATGACTTACTCAGTTCCAGGTTGGATGATATTTTTTCAGGTTTCTGTTGTGCTTCTTTTGCTGGTTGTTGGTTTGTCAGAACGTTTCCTGGATAGTCAGCAAGAATCATTGGTAGGAAGAATCCTCCAGGTAATTTTATCCAAAATCAGTTGTGATTTGGAGTGAACGTTATGTTGTGGAGGGAAGTATCCTGTATATGTCCTCGTAAAGAAAATCTAAGTTTATCCAACACCAATTCTATCTTTCAGGACCTCTCTCTCTCTCTCTCTCTCTCTCTCTCTCTCTCTCTCTCTCTCTCTCTCTCTCTCTCTCTCTCTCTCTCTCTCTCTCTCTCTCTCTCTCTCTCTGTCTCTGTCTCTGTCTCTGTCTCTCTCTCTGTCTCTCTCTCTCTCTCTCTCTCTCTCTCTCTCTCTCTCTCTCTCTCTCTCTCTCTCTCTCCCTCTCTCTCACTCCCACTCCCACTCCCACTCCTTTCTCCAGTGATGAATGCGGTATCCATGGAGCCAATGGTGGTCTTGGTGGAGTGATCACATTTTTCCTTGTTTATTTCTCTCTCCTCTCCTCCTCCCCCACTCACCCATTCATACAAAGCAGTACGACTTGCCCTTAACTGCACACACAGAACTAACATCAACTACACTTCAAACAGAATTATCCACCAGACACGACACTATGGGTTTCTTCCCTGTACCCAAACTAAAAAGAGATTTCATGCGTCACTCAGTTATGTATATAACCATGCCATCATGGAATGCTCTGCCACCAGAGGTTTACTCAGGCAAAAAGCAAGTTTAGCTTTAAAATACAAATAAATAAAAAACATATTGTATCACAGTGCCTCTCCTCTTTCTAAATATCTAATTTAACTGTACTGTATATAAGAATATGTACAGTGGGGAGAACAAGTATTTGATACACTGCCGATTTTGCAGGTTTTCCTACTTACAAAGCATGTAGAGGTCTGTAATTTTTAACAAAAATTCAGAAAATCACATTGTATGATTTTTAAGTAATTAATTTGCATTTTATTGCATGACATAAGTATTTGATAAATCAGAAAAGCAGAACTTAATATTTGGTACAGAAACCTTTGTTTGCAATTACAGAGATCATATGTTTCCTGTAGGTCTTGACCAGTTTTGCACACACTGCAGCAGGGATTTTGGCCCACTCCTCCATACAGACCTTCTCCAGATCCTTCAGGTTTCGGGGCTGTCGCTGGGCAATACGGACTTTCAGCTCCCTCCAAAGATTTTCTATTGGGCTCAGGTCTGGAGACTCAGCCACTCCAGGACCTTGAGATGCTTCTTACGGAGCCACTCCTTAGTTGCCCTGGCTGTGTGTTTCGGGTCATTGTCATGCTGGAAGACCCAGCCACGACCCATCTTCAATGCTCTTACTGAGGGAAGGAGGTTGTTGGCCAAGATCTCCCGATACATGGCCCCATCCATCCTCCCCTCAATACGGTGCAGTCGTCCTGTCCCCTTTACAGAAAAGCATCCCCAAAGAATGATGTTTCCACCTCCATGCTTCACAGTTGGGATGGTGTTCTTGGGGTTGTACTCATCCTTCTTCTTCCTCCAAACACGGCGAGTGGAGTTTAGACCAAAAAGCTCTATTTTTTTCTCATCAGACCACATGACCTTCTCCCATTCCTCCTCTGGATCATCCAGATGGCCATTGGCAAACTTCAGACGTGCCTGGACATGCGCTGGCTTGAGCAGGGGGACCTTGCGTGCGCTGCAAGATTTTAATCCATGACGGCATAGTGTGTTATTAATGGTTTTCTTTGAGACTGTGTCCCAGCTCTCTTCAGGTCATTGACCAGGTCCTGCCGTGTAGTTCTGGGCTGATCCCTCACCTTCCTCATGATCATTGATGCCCCACGAGGTGAGATCTTGCATGGAGCCCCAGACCGAGGGTGATTGACCGTCATCTTGAACTTCTTCCATTTTCTAATAATTGTGCCAACAGTTGTTGCCTTCTCACCAAGCTGCTTGCCTATTGTCCTGTAGCCCATCCCAGCCTTGTGCAGGTCTACAATTTTATCCCTGATGTCCTTACACAGCTCTCTGGTCTTGGCCATTGTGGAGAGGTTGGAGTCTGTTTGATTGAGTGTGTGGACAGGTGTCTTTTATACAGGTAACGAGTTCAAACAGGTGCAGTTAATACAGGTAATGAGTGGAGAACAGGAGGGCTTCTTAAAGAAAAACTAACAGGTCTGTGAGAGACGGAATTCTTACTGGTTGGTAGGTGATCAAATACTTATGTCATGCAATAAAATGCAAATTCATTACTTAAAAATCATACAATGTGATTTTCTGGATTTTTGTTTTAAATTCTGTCTCTCACAGTTGAAGTGTACCTATGATAAAAATTACCTCTACATGCTTTATAAGTAGGAAAACCTGCAAAATCGGCAGTGTATCAAATACTTGTTCTCCCCACTGTATATATGAATAGTGTGTAAATATTATTTTTTGTGTTTTTCCAATAGTTACATGTTTTATGTGGATCTTAATAAATTAAACCCCCTCCCCCTCTATCTCCGTAGCGATGACCACGGTATCCATGGAGCCCCTGCTGGTCCTGATGGAGCGGATCCCCAACGCCACCGACCCGCCTTTAGACTCCACCCATTCCTCTCCTGAAGACACCGCCGCCACCTTCACAATAGGCTGTATTCTCTCCCTCATGTGTCTGGTCGGCGTCACCGGAAACATCTACACCCTCGTGGTCATGTGTCACTCCATGCGTTCCGCGGCGTCCATGTACATTTACATCATCAACTTAGCCCTGGCTGATCTCCTCTATCTGTTGACCATCCCGTTTGTGGTCTGCACGTATTTCCTGAAAGGTTGGTATTTCGGCGATGTTGGGTGCAGGATTCTAATCAGCATGGATTTTCTGACGATGCACGCCAGCATTTTCACGCTGACCATCATGAGCACCGAGAGATACTTTGCCGTGCTGAAACCGCTGGACACAGTCAAGCGGTCCAAGAGCTACCGCAAAGCCATTGCGGTGCTTGTATGGGTAGCTTCCCTGGTCCTGACTTTACCCATGATCCTCAGCATTCAGATGATGATGGTGGGGAGCAAGGCCATGTGCCAGCCGACCATCTCACCGCTGTCCTATAAGGTGTACATCACCTTCCTGTTCTGTACCAGCATTGTGGCTCCGGGGATGATCATTGGCTTTCTATACATCGGGCTGGCTCGTACCTACTGGATCTCTCAGACAGAAACCTTCAAACAGACCAAGAAACTACCCAACCAAAAGGTCAGTCAATTAAACTAAGTACCGCTATGTCAATCAAACGAAGTATCTCCCTCTGTCTAACCATCATTTAGATATGTCAAAGGAATAGCCTTTGGTAAAACAAATGAATGTGATTGATTGCTGTGATCATGTAAATCCCTGTCCTCTAGGTCTTCTAGCTGATCTATTTCCATCTTGTGTTTTTCTATCCTCTAGGTCAGTGGTTACCAACCGGTCGATCGCGATCTTAGCCAACAGCGCATTCCTAGTTGATCGGCAAACATTTCTATAAAAAAACCTAACGATAAGCCTTGCGTTCCTCTCAATGAATACTGCAAAGAGCTGCTGTTTTTACGAGTGAGTTCACGTTGAAGTTTTTTACTCAGCACTGTCAAACACTTCTTTAAATATTTTTATAAGCCATAAAATGTGCGTTCTTCCTACTTCGACTCGCAGCACTGCAGCTGCAATGAATGAGTAGGAAATTGTATCGATAGGATTGTATAGTTATTATTAATGGCTTGGGTTTTTAACCGAGGAACTAATGCGGTGCGAGAGGAGGACCCTGAGTCTGCTGCCCTCTCCCTCCGCTGAGACTGACCATAAGATGCAGGCTCCATCAGCCCAGTAAAATAAATAAAGCGAATTATTTTAATTTATGCTCACTCAGCTGTGCCTCACAAGTAATCCAACAGCTGGTCTATTACCAGTGTGATCATATAGCCTACCTTAAATGTTGAAATATATATATATTTTATTTAAATAGCCTGAGAAGAACAACATTGCATTGGCAGGGAAATTCAAGGAAAGTCAATATGCGGTAATAATGTTTTGGGCCTATAGCCTACTGCACACACCTCATTACTACAGCACTGTTTTTAATAGGTCAATGTTGTATAGGCTTATATTTTTTGAGTAATGTTAAAAATACATCTGAACGGTAGATCTCAGCTTGAATTTTGACTCAGAAGGTGATCTTGACTCAGAAAGGTTGTTGAACAACTCCATCTTGTGTTTCTCCAACCTCTATGTGCTCCAGGTGCTCCAGGTCCTCTACATATCTATTTATAACTCCATCTTGTGTTTCTCTATCCTCTAGGTCCACTAGCTGATCTATTTCTAACTCCATCTTGTGTTTCTCTATCCTCTAGGTGCGCTAGCTGATCTATTTCTAACTCCATCTTGTGTTTCTCTATCCTCTAGGTCCTCTACAGATCTATTTCTAACTCCATCTTGTGTTTCTCTATCCTCTAGGTTCACTAGCTGATCTATTTCTAACTCCATCTTGTGTTTCTCTATCCTCTAGGTGCGCTAGCTGATCTATTTCTAACTCCATCTTGTGTTTCTCTATCCTCTAGGTGCGCTAGCTGATCTATTTCTAACTCCATCTTGTGTTTCTCTATCCTCTAGGTCCTCTACAGATCTATTTCTAACTCCATCTTGTGTTTCTCTATCCTCTAGGTCCTCTACAGATCTATTTCTAACTCCATCTTGTGTTTCTCTATCCTCTAGGTCCTCTACAGATCTATTTCTAACTCCATCTTGTGTTTCTCTATCCTCTAGGTCCTCTACAGATCTATTTCTAACTCCATCTTGTGTTTCTCTATCCTCTAGGTCTTCTAGCTGATCTACTCCTAACTCCATATTGTGTTTCTCTATCTAGGTCCTCTATCTGATCCTCACAATTGTGCTGCTGTTCTGGGCTTGTTTCCTGCCTTTCTGGATCTGGCAGCTCCTGGGTCAGTTCCACCCTTCCATCCACCTCTCCAACAAGGCCAAGCGCAACATCAACTACTTGACCACCTGTCTCACCTACTCCAACAGCTGCATCAACCCTTTCCTCTACACGCTGCTCACCAAGAACTATAAGGAGTACCTGCGGAAGCACCAGCGCACCTGGACCGCGGGCAGCTACTTCAACCGATGGAACCGGTTCCAGCGCTCGCCCAGGAGGTCGCTGTCCTCCAGCAGCCAGCAGTGCACGGAGAGTTTCGTGCTCACGCACACGCACACGCCGTCGCAGCGCACCACCCACAACAGCAGCCTGTGAGGTATAGGAGAAGAGGTGTCTGTTATTGGTCTTATCGTGACATTATCTCCACATGTCTGCTCCTAAATTGACCCATTTACAGTGATGTACAGATGTTCGGATCTTAACTTAATCACTATTTTTGTCGCAGAGAATTTTCCTGATGCATCAGGAAATTCAAAATAGCCCCGTGATTGGCTGAAAATGAGCAGTTCTCATTCTCTCCATGCGGGGCAGCATTGGGATCAGGGCTTGCTATCAAAATTATGTTCTCTCACTCGCTCAAACTCTAGGCCTAGCTCCCATTACCGCCACATTGAAATGTACAAAAATGTATCTGAAATGCAGCCGCACACATCAACAATGTTGTTTTATATAGCTTAATAACACAAGATAGATACTGGTCTCCAATAGGCTACGACATACAAGTGTCTAGTGTGTCCTAAAGTTACGAATTAACTCAAAATTGAGTTCAACCATGGCCTGGGGTGGTCTAGCGGTTAGGGCCGCTTCCTTCAGTGTGCACGTATGTTGATTCTGGCCCATTCCCTTCTGGTAGAAATAACTAAATCCCTCAATTGACTTGATGTAGTTACACATTTCAAATATGGACAGTCCAGGGTTATTTAAAAATATGTATATATTTGTCACATGCTCCGAATGCAAAAGTTTAGACTTTACTGCTTACTTACAAGCCCTTTCCCAACAATGCAGAGTTAAAAAGTACAGAGAAAATTTGTTTTGTAAATAACAAAAAAATTAAAACTAATATTAACACAATAAAATAACAATAATGAGTAGTGGTACCGAGTCAATGTGCAGGGGTACGAGGTAGTTGAGGTAATATACGCATGTACGTTGGGGTAAAAGTGACTAGGCAATCAGGATAGATATTAAACAGAATAGCAGCAGCGTATGTGAAGAGTGTGAAAGTGTGTCTGTGTAAATGTGGGTGGCATCAATATTCATGTGTGTGTTTTATGTGTGTGAGAGTATGTAGTGTGTGTATGTGTGTGTTGGAGTGTCGGTATAGTATGTGTGACTATGTGGGTAGAGTCCAGTGAGTGTAACCCAAAGGAGGTCAAAAACTATCCAGCAGTCTTATGGCTTGGGGTTAGAAGCTGTTCAGGAGCCTTTTGGTGCCAGACTTGGCTCTCCGGTACCGCTTGCTGTGTGGTAGCGGAGGGAACAGAGTATGACTTGGTGATGACGTACTGGGCCGTACGCACTACCCTCTGTAGTGCCTTGCCGGCCGTATACCAAGTAGTTTCCATACCAAGCGGTGATGTAGCCAGTCAAGATGCTCTCGATGGTGCAGTTGTAGAACTTTTTGAGGATCTGAAGGCCCATGCCAAATCTTTTCAGCCTCCCGAGGGGGAAGAGGCATTGTTATCGCCTCCCCACGACTGTATTGGTGTGTTTGGACCATGATAGGTCCTTAGTGATGTGGACACCGAGGAACTTGAAGCTCACGACCCGCTCCACTACAGCCCTGTTTGATGTTAATGGGGGCGTGCTCGGCCCTCCATTTCCTGTAGTCCACGATCAGCTCCTTCGTTTTGCTGATGTTGAGGGAGAGGTTGTTAACCTGGCACAACACTGCCAGGACTCTGACCTCCTCCCTATAGGCTGTCTCATCGTTTTCGGTGAAATGGCCTACCACCGTCATGTCATCGGCAAACTTAATGATGGTGTTGGAGACGTGGGTGAAAAGGGAGTACGGGGGGGACTAAGCACACACCCCTGTGGGGCCCCCGTGTTGAAGACCAGCGTGGCGGATGTGTTGTTGTCTACCCTCACCACCTGGGGACAGACCATCAGGAAGTCCAGGATCCCGTTAAAGAGGGAGGTGTTCAGTCCCAGTGTCCTTAGTTTAGTGATGAGCTTGGAGGGCACTATTGTGTTGAACGCTGAGCTGTAGAAAATTAACAGAATTTTAAAAAAATATCAGCTTTAATATTGCAGATAGATCTGCATCATTTCCAATCCCCCATATATATATTTGTGTAAATATATACAGTATATAAAATATATATATATATATATTTTAATATATTTTCCTGTATTATTTTCCCCTAACCCTACCACCCCTCCCCTAATTGGAGTCAACTATTGGACAACAACACTTAGACTTCTACTTCCAGCTTATACATACTAAAATGTATATACATTTTACGGACACAGTATATTTTACAATAGTTATCGTTTGTTTGTATTTAGTCCCATCCTTCAGCTACCCTCAACCCTTCCCATCAGTCCCGTGTAGCTCAGTTGGTAGAGCATGGAGTTTGCAACGCCAGGTTTGTGGGTTTGATTCCCACGGGGGGCCAGTATGAAAATGTATGCACTCACTAACTGTAAGTCGCTCTGGATAAGAGCGTCTGCTAAATGACTAAAATGTAAAGACCATCCGGTTTTGATTTCTAATTGCCATATATCTTCCAACTGTGCTGTTTCAAAAAAGTTCTGAACCTATATACGTTTTACGGACACAGTATATTTTACAATAGTTATATTTTGTTTGTTTTTAGTCCCACCCTTCAGCTCCACTCAACCCCTCCCATCTATCTCTGAACACCATCCAGTTTTGATTTCAATTTGCCATATATTTTTCAATTTTGCTGTTTCCCAAAGTTCTGAACCTAAATACATTTTACGGACAGAGTATATTTTAAATGAGTTATTTTGTTAGTTTTAGTCCCACCCTTCAGCTCCACTCAACCCCTCCCATCTATCTCTGAAAACCATGCCGTTTTGATTTCTATTTGCCGTATATTTTTCAACTGTGCTGATTCACGAAAGTTCTGAACCTTTCTATTCTCATAGTTTCTACAGATTGTAAATTCAAGATAAACATTTTTGCCAAGAGTATTATTATATAATTGATGAATTGACTATGACTTTTTAAATCACCCAGCAGTGATTTCTTTTACAGAAAATATAGTTTTTTTTTATCAATTATTATATTTGAGTTGTAATATGTATTCTCTTCTCTGGTGGATTAAACTGAAGTTGCAAACAACTTTCTATGGCTTGTTTTAAAAATAGCGATATTTTGGATATTATTTCATTTTCAAATAACCAAAAGTGAGAGGTTGTAATCTGAATAAAGGGAAAAAGGTCATTCTTGAACATGGGTTGAGACATTCTTACTAATCTGCTAGAGAACCATTTTGGATTTAAGCATACCTTTTGTATGACTGAAGCCTTTAGTGAGAGGTCTAATGCTTTAATATTTAATAATTTCTGCCACTAGGTGTAGGCAAGGCCATAAGCAAATAGGTAAACAGAGATATGACTAAAGACTTAATCAGGGTGATTTTTCCACAAATCAACAGGTATTTTCCTTTCCATGGCAGCAAGACCTTATCTATTTTTGCTAACTTCCTATTAAAATGTATTGTAGTGAGATAATTTATTTCTTTTTTTTTCAGGATATGAATACCGAGTATGTCCACTTCACCGTCAGACCATTTTATTGGTAAACTACACGGTAATGTAAAAGTTGTATTTTTTATTGATCCAATACGTAATATAGTACACTTTTCATAATTTTGTTTTAATCCAGAGAGGTTAGAAAAATAATCTAGAACCTCTATGAGTCTGTGGAGGGATCCAAATACTGGATTTAAAAGAAAACATGAATCAGCGTACAATGACACCTTTGTTTTTAAGCACTGATTTCAAGCCCTTTGATATTATTGTTGGATCTGATTTTTAATAGCTTACATTTCGATGGCCATAATAAATAGATATGCTGACAGTGGACAACCTTGTTTTACTCCTTTTGACAGTTTAATACTTTCTGAGAAGTAGCCATTAATTACTAGTTTACACCCAGGGTTACTATACACAACTTTAACCCATTGTATAAGAGATTCTCCAAAATTTAAATATTCCAGGCATTTATATATAAACTCCAGTCGTACTTTATCAAAAGCCTTTTCAAAGTCAGCTATGAATACCAGGCCTGGTTTCCCAGATTTGTTATAGTGTTCTATTGTTTCCAGAACTTGTCTTATATTATATCCAATGTATCGTCCATGTAAAAAAAAACAGTCTGATTAGGTTAAATAATATCGGTCAATACCTTTTTAATTCTATGCGCTATACATTTTGCTAGAATCTTTGCATCACGGAACTGAAGTTTAAGGGGCCTCCAATTGTTTTAATGGACTGGATCTTTATATTTACCACTTAGGTCCTTTTTCAGCAATAATGAAATCAACTTCTTGTTGAGTATCTGATAATCTACCATTTTCAAAGGAGTGGTTAAAACATGCTAATAACGGTCCTCTGAGTACATCAAAAAAGGTTTGGTATACCTCAACTGGTATGCCATCCAGCCCTGGAGTTTTCCCGGACTTAAAAGCTTTAAATACATCAAGAAGTTCATCATCTGTAATTTGGCCTTCATGAGTCTTTCTTTACAGGTGTTAATTATACATTATTAATAGAAAAAAAAATCCTTACAATTAACTTTGGTTAGTGGAGATGGAGGAGACTGAAAAGCAAAAATATGCTTAAAATACTTCGCTTCTGCTTTCAAAATATTGTTTGGTGAATCATTGGTGACATCTCTATGTTGAAGATCAAAAAATCATTTGGTGGATTTTTCCACATACAGTGGGAAAAAAAGTATTTAATCAGCCACCAATTGTGCAAGTTCTCCCACTTAAAAAGATGAGAGAGGCCTGTAATTTTCATCATAGGTACACGTGAACTATGACAGACAAAATGAGAAGAAAAAAAATCCAGAAAATCACATTGTAGGATTATTTATGAATTTATTTGCAAATTATGGTGGAAAATAAGTATTTGGTCAATAACAAAAGTTTCTCAATACTTTGTTATATACCCTTTGTTGGCAATGACACAGGTCAAACGTTTTCTGTAAGTCTTCACAAGGTTTTCACACACTGTTGCTGGTATTTTGGCCCATTCCTCCATGCAGATCTCCTCTAGAGCAGTGATGTTTTGGGGCTGTCGCTGGGCAACACAGACTTTCAACTCCCTCCAAAGATTTTCTATGGGGTTGAGATCTGGAGACTGGCTAGGCCACTCCAGGACCTTGAAATGCTTCTTACGAAGCCACTCCTTCGTTGCCCGGGTGGTGTGTTTGGGATCATTGTCATGCTGAAAGACCCAGCCACGTTTCATCTTCAATGCCCTTGCTGATGGAAGGAGGTTTTCACTCAAAATCTCACGATACATGGCCCCATTCATTCTTTCCTTTACACGGATCAGTCGTCCTGGTCCCTTTGCAGAAAAACAGCCCCAAACCATGATGTTTCCACCCCTATGCTTCATAGTAGGTATGGTGTCCTTTGGATGCAACTCAGCATTCTTTGTCCTCCAAACACGACGAGTTGAGTTTTTACCAAAAAGTTATATTTTGGTTTCATCTGACCATATGGCATTCTCCCAATCCTCTTCTGGATCATCCAAATGCACTCTAGCAAACTTCAGACGAGCATGGACATGTACTGGCTTAAGCAGGGGGACACGTCTTGCACTGCAGGATTTGAGTCCCTGGCGGCGTAGTGTGTTACTGATGGTAGACTTTGTTACTTTGGTCCCAGGTCTCTGCAGGCCATTCACTAGGTCCCCCTGTGTGGTTCTGGGATTTTTGCTCACCGTTCTTGTGATCATTTTGACCCCACGGGGTGAGATCTTGCGTGGAGCCCCAGATCGAGGGAGATTATCAGTGGTCTTGTATGTCTTCCATTTCCTAATAATTGCTCCCACAGTTGATTTCTTCAAACCAAGCTGCTTACCTATTGCAGATTCAGTCTTCCCAGCCTGGTGCAGGTCTACAAATGTTTCTGGTGTCCTTTGACAGCTCTTTGGTCTTGGCCATAGTGGAGTTTGGAGTGTGACTGTTTGAGGTTGTGGACAGGTGTCTTTTATACTGATAACAAGTTCAAACAGGTGCCATTAATACAGGTAACGAGTGGAGGACAGAGGAGCCTCTTAAAGAAGAAGTTACAGGTCTGTGAGAGCCAGAAATCTTGCTTGTTTGTAGGTGACCAAATACTTATTTTCCAAAATTAAATTCTTAAAAATCCTACAATGTGATTTTCTGGTTTTTTCTTTCTCAATTTGTCTGTCATAGTTTACGTGTACCTATGATGAAAATTACAGGCCTCTCTCATCTTTTTAAGTGGGAGAACTTGCACAATTGGTGGCTGACTAAAGACTTTTTTCCCCCACTGTATTCCATCCAGTTCACTTTATTTTTAATAATATATTACACTTGATCTTTCTTGAAGAAGTTCCTCCATTTGTTTTTAGTTTTTCCTCTAATGTATTATGTGCCTCTATGGTACAGTTTTTATTGCTATCTATCTGTACTGTTAATCCCTCTATTTATTTTGTTAATATGAATTATTTTTTACCTAAATTGCTTTTCTTTTAAAGATTAGTTTTGAAAGGTGTCTCATACAATAAGGGGATCTTCTGTACCTACAGTACCAGTCAAAAGTTTTGACACTCTGTCACGATCGTCTTGAAGCGAAGTAGACCAATGCGCAGCGTGTTGAGCGAACATGATACTTTATTATATTAAAGCACAAAACCAAAACAATAAACGACTCGTGAAGTCCACGGTGACAAAGACCGACAAGGAACAAAAACCCACAAACACAAAGTGAAACACAGACAGTTAAATATGGCTCCCAATCAGAGACAACCAGCACACAGCTGACACTCGTTGCCTCTGATTGGGAGTCACTCAGTCAAACATAGAAAATGACGAACTAGAAACACCCAACATAGAAACAGAACACATAGAATGAACACACCCTGGCTCAACATATAGAGTCCCAGAGCCAGGGTGTGACAGTACCCTCTAAAGGCGCGGACTGCGACCGCGCCTAAATACGAGCAAAACAGGGGAGGGCTGGGTGGGCATTCCTCCTCGGCGGCGGCTCCGGCTCCGGGCTTGCCCACCACCCTCCAACAAACCCCCATAGCGCCCCTGGTCCGGTCTGGCCCCGCTCGGCTGGAGCTGGACTGGACGTAGCAGAAGCGGTAGGCTTCAGCTCCTTAGTGGAGCAGTTGAGCGGTACCTGAATTGGCACCGATGACCCAGGCACGGGTTGTGCCGGACTGACGACTCGCACCCCTGGCTTGGTGCAAGTGGCAGGAACGGGCCGGGCCGGGCTGGCGACGCGCACCGTAGACTTGGTGCGAGTGGCAGGAACAGGCCGGACCGGGCTGGCGACGCGCACCGTAGACTTGGTGCGTGGAGCAGCGACGGGCCTTGCCAGGCTGACGACTCGCACCCCTGGCTTGGTGCGAGTAGCAGGAACGGGCTGGACCAGGCTGACGACTCGCACCCCTGGCTTGGTGCGAGTGGCAGGAACGGGCTGGACCAGGCTGACGACTCGCACCCCTGGCTTGGTGCGAGTGGCAGGAACGGGCTGGACCAGGCTGACGACTCGCACCCCTGGCTTGGTGCGAGTGGCAGGAACAGGCCGGGCCGGGCTGGCGACGCACACCGTAGGCTTGGTGCGTGGAGCAGGGACAGGCCGGGCTGGGCTGGCGACGCACACCGTAGGCTTGGTGCGTGGAGCAGGGACAGGCCGGGCTGGGCTGGCGACGCACACCGTAGGCTTGGTGCGTGGAGCAGGGACAGGCCGGACAGGGCTGGCGACGCACACCGTAGGCTTGGTGCGTGGAGCAGGGACAGGCCGGACTGGGCTGGCGACGCACACCGTAGGCTTGGTGCGTGGAGCAGGAACAGGCCGGACTGGGCTGGCGACGCACACCGTAGGCTTGGTGCGTGGAGCAGGGACAGGCCGGACAGGGCTGGCGACGCACACCGTAGGCTTGGTGCGTGGAGCAGGGACAGGCCGGACTGGGCTGGCGACGCACACCGTAGGCTTGGTGCGTGGAGCAGGGACAGGCTGAACCGGGCTGTGGAGACGGATAGGAGACCTGGAGTGAAGAGCGGCCACAACCCGTCCCGGCTGAATGCCTACCCTCACACACTCTGTGTGAGGCATCCGCACAGGACGTACAGGGCTGTGTACCCGTACTGGCATAACAGCACATGACACTGGAGCAGGATATCCGGGACCGCGGAGAGGCATTGGAGACCACGAGCGTTGAGCCGGCACACTCCGTCCTGGCTGCATACCCCCCTTCGCACGACACGTGCAGGGTGCTCGCACAGGACGTACAGGACTATGCCGGCCCACTCGTGGCACAGTACGCCGCTCCGCATACCGCGGAACCTGCCCCGTCCCATGCTGCCATGCCTGAGTACGGGAAGTTGGTTCCGCTCTCCATCCAGGCTCCGCCCACCTGCCTTCTGGCCCCCTTAACCCGGTGGCCTCCTCTCCAAATCGCCCCGTGGCAGCCTCCTGCTGCCCAGCCGCCCATGCCGTGTGCCCCCCCCTAAAAAATTTTTTGGGGTTGCCTCTCGTCCGTCCGACGATGGCACTGCTGACGCCGCTGCTCCTCTCTCGCCAGGGCCTTAATCCTAGCCCAAGGTCCCTTGCCCCCGAGCATGTCCTCCCAGGACCACGATTTGCCCACCTGGGCCATCGCCAGCCTCTCCATCTCCTTTCCTGGCGCTTCCTCCCATGTCCAGTCTGCCTGCTCCTGGACACGCTGCTTGGTCCTTT
This sequence comes from Coregonus clupeaformis, assembly GCF_020615455.1. Classification (NCBI taxonomy): domain Eukaryota; kingdom Metazoa; phylum Chordata; class Actinopteri; order Salmoniformes; family Salmonidae; genus Coregonus; species Coregonus clupeaformis. The sequence continues at coordinate 10,279,902 of NC_059192.1, forward strand.
TATGGTGGGTTTTTCTGTCACGATCGTCTTGAAGCGAAGTAGACCAATGCGCAGCGTGTTGAGCGAACATGATACTTTATTATATTAAAGCACAAAACCAAAACAATAAACGACTCGTGAAGTCCACGGTGACAAAGACCGACAAGGAACAAAAACCCACAAACACAAAGTGAAACACAGACAGTTAAATATGGCTCCCAATCAGAGACAACCAGCACACAGCTGACACTCGTTGCCTCTGATTGGGAGTCACTCAGTCAAACATAGAAAATGACAAACTAGAAACACCCAACATAGAAACAGAACACATAGAATGAACACACCCTGGCTCAACATATAGAGTCCCAGAGCCAGGGTGTGACACACACCTACTCATTGAAGGGTTTTTCTTTATTTTTACTATTTTCTACATTGTAGAATAATAGTGAAGACATCAAAACTATGAAATAAAACATATGGAATCATGTAGTAACCAAAAAAGTGTTAAGCAAATCAAAATATATTATAGATTTTAGATTTTTCAAATAGCCACCCTTTGCCTTGATGAAAGCATTGCAAACTCTTGGCATTCTCTCAACCAACTTCACCTGGAATGATTTTCCAAAAGTCTTGAAGGTGTTCCCACATTTGCTGAGCACTTGTTGGTTGCTTTTCCTTCACTCTGCCGTCCGACTCATCCCAAACCATCTCAATTGGGTTAAGGTCGGGGGATTGTGGAGGCCAGGTCATCTGATGCAGCACTCCGTCACTCTCCTTCTTGGTAAAATAGCCCTTACACAGCCTGGAGGTGTGTTGGGTCATTGTCCTGTTGAAAAACAAATGATAGTCCCACTAAGCCCAAACCAGACGGGATGGCGTATCACTGCAGAATGCTGTGGTAGCCATGCTGGTTAAGTGTGCCTTGAATTCTAAATAAATCACAGACAGTGTTACGAGCAAAGCACCCCCACACCATAACACCTCCTCCTCCATGTTTACGGTGGAAACTACACTTGCGGAGATCATCCGTTCACCCACTTCGCATCTCACAAAGACACGGTGGTTGGAACCAAAAATCTCCAATTTGGACTCCAGACCAAAGGACACATTTCCTCTGGTCTAATGTCCATTGCTTGTGTTTCTTGGCCCAAGCAGATCTCTTCTTCTCATTGGTGTCCTTTAGTAGTGGTTTCTTTGCAGCAAATCGACCATGAAGGCCTGATTCACATAGTCCCCTCTGAACAGTGGATGTTGAGATGTGTCTTTGACTTGAACTCTGTGAAGCATTTATTTGGGCTGCAATTTCTGAGGCTGGTAACTCTGGGTCTTCCATTCCTGTGGCGGTCCTCATGAGAGGCAGTTTTATCAAAGCGCTTGATGGTTTTTGCGACAGCACTTGAAGAAACTTTCAAAGTTCTTGAAATGTTCCCTATTGAATGACCGTCATGTCTTAAAGTAATGATGGACTGTCATTTCTCTTTGCTTATTTGAGCTGTTCTTGCCATAATATGGACTTGGTCTTTTACCAAATAGGGATATCTTCTGTATACCCCCCATACCTTGTCACAACACAACTGATTGGCTCAAATGCATTAAGAAGTAAAGAAATTCCACAAATTAACTTTTAAGAAGGCACACCTGTTAATTGAAATGCATTCCAAGTGACTACCTCATGAAGCTGGTTGAGAGAATACCAAGAGTGTGCAAAGCTGTCATCAAGGCAAAGGGTGGCTATTTGAAGAATCTCAAATATTAAATATATTTTTGGTTTCTACATGATTCCATATGTGTTATTTCATAGTTTTGATGTCTTCACTATTATTCTACAATGTAAAAAAATAAAATAAAATAAAGAAAAACCATTTAATGAGTAGGTGTGTCCAAACATTTGACTGGTAGTGTATATTATATTATGAGTTTTAAATTATTTTGTCCTGGTTAAAAACAAGTTGTCATCCAAAAGACTTTGATTAAATTTCCAATATCCTCACCCACGTGGAAATTCTGTAAGAGTAATGAATAGGCCAATTATTTGATGGTCCGACCGCATTCTGTCTCCTACCAACACTTTTGGTGCCAGCGAGACATAAGAAAGTAGTCAAGATGAGTAGCTTGATTGAGCCTCTTCTATGTCTATCTCACTAGGTCAGGATATTTAAGCCTCCATACATTTTTTTTATTTTTTTGCAGATGCTCTTATCCAGAGCAACTTACAGTTAGTGAGTGCATACATTATTTATTTTTCATACTGGCCCCCCGTGGGAATCGAACCCACAACCCTGGCGTTGCAAACACCACACTCTACCAACTGAGACACATCCCTGCCGGCCATTCCCTCCCCTACCCTGGACGCCGCCCCATTGGTGACTACAATCTCTAGTGGCACAGCTAGCACTGCGATGCAGTGCCTTAGACCACTGCGCCACTCGGGAGGTCATCCACTAGTTCCAATATATCCATAATATTCATGATTCCCTTAAGTGCATAAGGGTGATAGTTTGTAGTGTGACTTCCTTTACGGTCCATTGAGATATTTAAAACCGTATTATAATCTCCCACCATAATAATCGTCTCGTATTGCTTGTAGGCTTGATAAATTATTATACACTACTGTTCAAAAGTTTGGGGTCACTTAGAAATGTCCTTGTTTTCGAAAGAAAAGCGATTTTTTTTGTCCATTAAAATAACATCAAATTGATCAGAAATACAGTTTAGACGTTAATGTGGTAAATGGCTATTTCAGCTGGAAACGGCTGATTTTTTATGGAATATCTACATGGGCGTACAGAGGCCCATTATCAGCAGCCATCAGTCCTGTGTTCCAATGGCACGTTGTGTTTGCTAATCCAAGTTTATCATTTTAAAAGGCTAATTGATCATTAGAAAACCCTTTTTGCAATTATGTTAGCACAGCTGAAAACTGTTGTGCTGATTAAAGAAGCAATAAAACTGGCCTTCTTGAGACTAGTTGAGTATCTGGAGCATCAGCAATTGTGGGTTCGATTTCAGGCTCAAAATGGCCAGAAACAAATAACTTTCTTCTAAAACTCGTCAGTCTATTCTTGTTCTGAGAAATTAAGGCTATTCCATGCGAGAAATTGCCAAGAAATTGAAGATCTCGTACAACACTGTGTACTACTCCCTTCACAGAACAGCGAAAACTGTCTCTAACCAGAATAGAAAGAGGAGTGGGAGGCCCCGGTGCACAACTGAGCAAGAGGACAAATACATTAGAGTGTCTAGTTTGAGAAACAGGCGCCTCACAGGTCCTCAACTGGCAGCTTCATTAAATAGTACTCGCAAAACACCAGTCTCAATGTCAACAGTGAAGAGGCGACTCCGGGATGCTGACCTTCTAGGCATAGTTGCAAAGAAAAAGCCATATCTCAGACTGCCCATCTTAATCTTTTGTTTTTATTGGCCAGTCTGAGATATGGCTTTTCTTTGCAACTCTGCCTAGAAGGTCAGCATCCCGGAGTCCCCTCTTCACTGTTGACGTTGAGACTGTTGAGGCGCCTGTTTCTCAAAGTAGACACTCGAATGTATTGGTCCTCTTGCTCAGTTGTGCACCAGGGCCTCCCACTCCTCTTTCTATTCTGGTTAGAGCCAGTTTGCGCTGTTCTGTGAAGGGAGTAGTACACAGCGTTCTAATGATCAATTAGCCTTTTAAAATGATAAACTTGGTTTAGCAAACACAACGTGCCATTGGAACACAGGACTGATGGTTACTGATAATGGGCCTCTGTACGCCTATGTAGATATTCCATTACAAATCAGCCGTTTTCAAATACAATAGCCATTTACAACATTAACAATGTCTACGCTGTATTTCTGATCAATTTCATGTTATTTTAATAAACAAAAACATTGCTTTTCTTTCGAAAACAAGGACATTTCTAAGTGACCCCAAACTTTTGAACGGTAGTGTATATATTTTCAAAGAAGCGTGGATCATCATTATTTGGACCGCATAGATTAATGAGCCAAATATATTTATGGTCCAATAATTTTTTTTAAATAATCCATCTATCTTGCGGATCTGTTTGAACAATTTGCACATTCGGCTCAAAATGGATAATTAATATCATCACCTCATTTTGAGTTTATTTGCCCATAGGAGAAGTATATATCATATTTCTACACAACTTCATCTAAAATTGTTGAATGAGTTTCCTGTAAACAACAGATATTATATTTCTTCTCTGTTAGTACATACTGACGGTCTCTTTTATCTGTCTTTTCTGTTAAGCCATTACAATTATAACTGGCTATACTTATTTCACCATTTACCATAACGAGATACAAGTTTCAATTATATTTATGATAATACAGTGCATTTGGAAAGTATTCAGACCACTTGACCTTTTCCAAATTTTGTTAGATTACAGTCTTACTCTAAAATGGATCTACACACAATACCCCATAATAACAAAGCAAAAACAGGTTTTTAGACATTTTTGCAAATTTATTACAAATAAAACACTGAAATATCACAAATATTCAGACCCTTTACTCAGTACTTTGTTGAAGCACCTTTGGCAGCGATTACAGCCTGGAGTCTTCTTGGGTATGATGCTACAAGCTTGGCACACCTGTTTTTGGGGAGTTTCTCCCATTCTTCTCTGCAGATCCTCTCAAGCTCTGTCAGGTTGGATGGGGAGTGTCACTGCACAGATATTTTTAGATCTCTCCAGAAATGTTCGATCGGGTTCAAGTCCGGGCTCTGGCTGGGCCACTCAAGGACAATCAGAGACTTGTCCCGAAGCAACTCCTGCGTTGTCTTGGCTGAAATACCTTATTTACAGAAGTATTCAGACCCTTTGCTATAAGCCTCAAAATTGAGCTCAGGTGCATCCTGTTTCCATTAATCATCCTTGAGATGTTTCTACAACTTGATTGGAGTCTACCTGTGGTAAATTCAAATGATTGGACATGTTTTGGAATGGCACACACCTGTCTATACAAGGTCCCACAGTTGAAAGTGCATGTCAGAGCAAAAACCAAGCCATGAGGTCAAAGGAATTGTCCGTAGAGCTCAGAGACAGGATTGTGTTGAGGCACAGATCTGTGGAAGGGTACCAAAACATTTCTGTTTTTGTACCCTAGAGCTATCCGCCCGACCAAACTGAGCAATCGGGGGAGAAGGGCCCCTAAGGAGACTGGAAAGATTTGGCATGGGTCCTCAGATCCTTAAAAGGTTATACAGCTGCACAATCAAGAGCATCTTGACTGGTTGCATCACTGCCTGGTATGGCAACTGCTCAGCCTCCGACCGCAAGGCACTACAGAGGGTAGTGTGTACGGCCCAGTACATCACTGGGGCCAAGCTTCCTGCCATCCAGGACCTCTATACCAGGCAGTGTCAGAGGAAGGCCCTAAAAATTGTCAAAGACTCCAGCCACCCTAGTCATAGACTGTTCTCTCTGCTACCGCATGGCAAGCGGTACCGGAGCGCCAAGTCTAGGTCCTATAGGCTTCTTAACAGCTTCTACCCCCAAGCCATAAGACATCTAATCAAATGTCTACCCAGACTATTTGAAGGAAACACTTTGAAGTTTGTGGAAATGTGAAATTAATGTAGGAGAATATAACACATTAGATTGGGTAAAAGATAATTAAAACAAAAAAACATGCGTCATCTTTGAAATGCAAGAGAAAGGCCACAATATGATATTGCAGTTTAGGCACAATTTAGATTTTGGCCAATAGATGGAAGCAGTGTGTGCGCAAAGTTTCTGATTGATCCAGTGAAGCATTGCAATACTGGACAATATTGTATCAAGTCTGCCCAAATTTGCCGTATTGGTCAATTGCTACATTTTCAAGTACATAACTATAGAGAACATGCAAAAATGATATGGTAATACAAAATGTAAGTTTACACATTCCCAGGAATGTCATACATGATGGATCATTAGCTTATACACTAACTTTTCTCACTTCTAGATGGCCGGGCAGGGTGGGTGGGGAGCCAGAGACAGCAGGGGTTCAAACTGTAGAACCCAGTTCCTACATTTGAATATAAAAATTGATTTTATCAAACAAAACTATGCTATATTTTATCTCTGGGACCCTTAGGATGACATATCAGATCAAGATTACTGAATGTAAGTACATTGTTTACCTTCAGAGGTGAATGTATCAAACCAGTTGCCGTGATAAGTTTTTTGTTGTTGTGCACTCTCCTCAAACAATAGCATGGTATTTTTTCACTGTAATAGCTCCTGTAAATTGGACAGTGCAGTTCGGTTAACAAAAATGTAAGCTTTCTGCCCATATAAGACATGTCTATGTCCTGGAAAGTTTGCTGTTACTTACAACAGTCATGCTAATCACATAAGCGCATGTTAGCTCAACCATCCCGTATACGGGACACCGATCCCGTAGAGGTTAAAACTGCATTGTTGGTTAAGGGCTTGTAAGTAAGCATTTGACTGTAAGGTTGTTGTATTCGGCGCATGTGACAAATAAAATGTCATTTGATTTTGATCACGGCGGTGACCAGGAACCCGATGGTCACTCTGACAGAGCTCCAGAGTTCCTCTGTGGAGATGGCATAACCTTCCAGAAACACAACCATCTCTGCAGCACTCCACCAATAAGGCCATTATGGTAGAGTGGCCAAACAGAAGCCACTCCTCAGTAAAAGGCACATGGCAGCCCACTTGGAGTTTGCTAAAAGGCACCTGAAGGACTCTCAGACCATGAGAAACAAGATTTTCTGGTCTGATGAAACCAAGATTGAACTCTTTGGCCTGATTGCCAAGCGTCACGTCTGGAGGAAACCTACGGTGAAGCATGGTGATGGCAGCATGTTTTTCAGCGGCAGGGACTGGGGGACTAGTCAGGATAGAGGGAAAGATGAACGAAGTAGAGAGAGGTCCTTGATGAAAACTTGCTCCAGAGCGCTCAGGACCTCAGACTGGGGCGAAGTTTCACCTTCCAACAGGACAACAACCCTAAGCACACAGCCAAGACAACGCGGGGGTGGCTTCGGGATAGTTCTCTGAATGTCCTTGAGTGGCGCAGCAAGATCCCGGACTTAACCCGATCTAACATCTCTGGAGAGACCTGAAAATAGCTGTGCAGCGACGCTCCCCATCCAACCTGACAGAGCTTGAGAGGATCTGCAGAGAAGAATGAGAGAAACTCCCCAAATACAGGTGTGCCAAGCTTGTAGCGTCATACCCAAGAAGACTCGAGACTGTAATCGCTGCCAAAGGTGCTTCAACAAAGTACTGAGTAAAGGGTCTGAATATTTCAGTCTTTATTTTTTTCAAACATTTTAAAAACCGCTTTTTGCTTTGTCATTATGGGGTATTGTGTGTAGATTGATGAGGGGGAAAAAAAAAACAATTTAATCCATTTTAGAATAAGACTGTAACGTAACAAAATGTGGAAAAAGTCAAGGGGTCTGAATACTTTCCGAATGCACTGTATATGTTTGTAAACTTACTATTAAAACGTATCATAATGATTGAGTGTCCATATAACTGTACCATGGTATTTGCACTGCTATTGAGTAAACCTCCAATTGTTCTCCACTATTCCACCCGCTAAAACCTCCCCTCATTACAAGCTGGATTGTCGTCCCAGTGACTGGCAGACCACCCCTGTCCACCTGTATCCCAGGGTCTTTGAGAGATTGAGACCCATCCTTTAAAAGGAGCACACAGTGCCTCCCACAGAACAGAAGCAGATTAACTGGCAAAAGCATTTCCAACGCTCTCACCTCGATCGTATTGTATGAAAAATATATACTGTATATATTTTTTTAAATCTTGCATATCTTAATTTATTTCCACAATTAACGAATAATATGCGTAATAATCTAGGCAGTAATAATGTAATGTAATAATGTAGGCCGTTCATACGAAGGATTGTTATCTATAACCAAGATTGGCATTACACATTTTTTTGGCAAGCAATTACTATTTTGGCAAACAATTATTGTGATTCATACTGTATTGTCCCTAACAGCATTACCCCATAGCAACAGATGTGGGATACACACACACACACACACACACACACACCAAACTCATACACACTCCCCACCCTTTCCCCACAAACAACCACAAACTCAGATGTTCAACAGTTGTTCCATCCCTGAAGACTTGTTGTGCAAATGTATGTACAGTTGTAGCTTTTTGAGAAGGCATGCAAAATTGAGCAAGAATGGGAAGATTGGATTAACCAATGTCAAGTCCATTGAAACACGTACACACGCTGATCCCCCGTTGTGACCATTTTATCAAGCGTCTCTGTGCAGTCCGACCTTTTGAATATTTTGCGCCACCAGGGCCACAATAATTTGCCCCCTCTCTGATTGTCCGAGTGTGACCCCCTCCCCTGCAGCTAGGGTTGCCAGCACTGCCACTACCTGGGTGGGGGCAACCCAGAAAAATTCCCACCAGCTAGGTACATGGTCACCAAGGTTCATTAGCAGCTTTGAGAAATTCCTTGTATATTATGCTCACCAATCCAGGAGCTTTGGCTTTGTTGGACCAACCCTGCCAGGCAGGCTCAGACTGCTTTAGTGGGTCTCTGACCACATTTATATTTCTGTCTTGGCTGCATATTGGTGTTCCTTTTGTCCAGGTGGGAAAGGGCAGTGTGGAGTGCAATAGAGATTGCGTCATCTGTGGATCTGTTGGGTGTGTGGATTTCCATCTGTGGATTTGACCCCCAATCTTGATAAGAAGTTACCATACCAGACACTTTAGCGCATATTGATGGTTAACGAGACATCAGCTGGTGATAATAAGGATGCTGCCTTTTGTGGCAGAATTTCTAGGCAGGGTGTCAAAATTGACATGTCTCAATCCCCATGTATCCTTCGCCGGGGAGGCTATCCCATAACACCTTGCGGTGTAGCGAAAAAAAATACATAATTGGACTTGGGATAACATTTTCCAGAAATGTATGTAGCTATAATGTTTATTTATTCACAAAATTATTTTCACATTTCAAATGTTGAGTAACTGTTGTTTATCAGCCCATTGCCAAGCTAGCTAGCTAGCTAACACATCAGATGCGATAGTTAGCTAGCAGGCAATCTCATCCTGCTTATCGGCTGTTTAGCGATGAGCCTCTAAACTAACTAATCGAGATTCAGCAATATGTCAATTGTGAAGACTCGGACAGTTTTTTAAAATCAGGAATTGGTTTGCTAGCCAGCTAAAGACATGTAGAAAATCGTTTTTTTACCATTTGTTTTCAGGGACTAAAGTGCGCCTGATCGCGTTTCACTCCATTGCATTGGCTTGGCAGGAGAAAACAGTCCTGCCCGACTCGTTTGGAGGTAAGACATTTTAACAACATCTGATGAAAAATGTAGCAACCAGCTGTGTTCTGTCCAATCTAGGCTTGCTAGCCAGCTAAGTTATTTGTGCATTCTGTTGATGAGTCTGTTTTGCTAGATAGATGCATGCAGTGTCTGTTCAACTAGCTAACGTTAGCTAACTTTCTCTTGACACTTTCCCTTCCCCTCTTGTGTTGCACCATTGGGGTTGGTGTTAGTAGTTAAAATTAGAGGCTAAGTTGTTCTACTCTTACTGTAGACAATTTGATCTAAAAAATATACAAACTATTAACCAAACGATTGCACATTAATAAAGGTAGTTGTGGCTTCAGCAACTTGAACCAGCAGCGAAATTTGAGCAGTGAGGTTAATTTCTCCCCCCTTGTCTCTGCTTGTTCCAGGTTGAAGGACATTGCACCCTGACACCTTGCAGATATAAATAACTTATTGTGAACCTTCCAGGCACCAGGATAATCACCATCTCCCAGGATACTATTCAGTAGGATACAACATCACAATGTTAGCTAGAAATAGATTCACCCATGTTATTGTTTATCATGCAGATTTGTCAGGACATTGTAATTTAAGAAGCTCATTCTAAAATACAGACTTGATTTCTGTGTGCAAGTCTTCAATTTAGACCACAATTAGTTGAATTAGTTGCTAGTGTACCTGTAAACTCCTGTCCTGTGTATACAAAAATAACATGATGACATCATCTACAGCCCTCCTGTACTGAACAAGTTTATGAATGTTGGAGCTTAATCTGTTTGACATGTCCCTCACTAGGGAATTACTTATTTTATACAATGGACTGTGTTTTAAGGACTCATGCACAGATGCAGGAAAACCAATAAAAATGTTAACATTTATTCAACATTACAAGTGTTGATGTCTCCACATGTTTCTAGTTTTGAGGCTTGGGCATCTGGGGACTGCAGTTCATCTGTCTAATCCCCTGCAATGAGAGAGAAAGGCATCAATAATATTACAATTCTGTATGCATTTAATTAAATATATATTCCTGTTTTGATATGCATTTATATAATTATATTGGACATGTTATCTTTTATCACATGCCAGTATTTGTTTTTTTATCAAATGCATTTAGTTTACATTATGATTAAGTAGCCTTTTCCTTCTAATCTAGTTAGATTGCATTATATCACCTTTCAATATTAGTTATCAATGAATATTAAACAATGTTATCTTGAACATTGGTGTAATTTAATAATATGAACAGGTGTGACAATTTAATGAAGTAATCACAATGCAAGCTACTCATTAAGGGGAAACAAGCAGCTCTATTGCCATATTAGCTTCACAGTGAAACACCACTATTCTGGCTATTAATCTTTCTTAAACACTCTGTAAAATAGCTTATTTAGCTATCTAAAAAAATTGCCTGCATGATATCATGCACGCAAGCTTACCTGTCATGTCCACAACGATGGAGCAGCAGACCAGCAATATGTTAGAAGAGGACCCTGTGCTGTGCAATAATTATTCTGCTCGGTGTCAACTTCGTTCATTAACAGGTACTGAGGAGATCGATTCTGTTACTTGCTTACTTGTTATTCGTGTCAGATATTTATATTTTGGGATTGTTGTTCACTGAATTGCGCATTTCTAGTACTAGTTGCTCACTCTGCTACAGTGGTTAAAATGTGGCTACAAATGTCTCGTGCTCGGTGGAATGTGAATTGTGCCTTCGAATACCTTCCTAAATGGCAGTAAACTAGTGGAAAAGTGCTACCTACTAAGGTAGGTGACTTTGAAGGCAGGTAGGCACCAGCCTTTGGATTGGTTAAATAATAACAGGATGTTACACCAACACCATTCATACAAAGTGTCAAAACAATTATCCATCACTGGGCGCAAATTCGAAATGCTCATAGCCGAAGCATGCTGCTCAGAGTACTTGATGATACTTGATGATGAGGTCAGCTGGTTTGCAGAGCCTACCCCAAACTATAGCCCCCTAGGTATGGTGCTGCATTGTATAGCCCAGCTGCCCCCCGGCAGCAATTATACATTTTATACAATCCTGCTTCACGATTATGTTCCTCCTGCGACGAAATGGGTCATATTAAGATTCTACATTTGTACTGTATGTCTGATGGGGGTTTAGGATGTACAGTGCATTCGGAAAGTATTCAGACCCCTTCACTTTTTCCAAATTTTGTTACGTTACAGCCCTATTCTAAAATGGATTAAATATTTTTTTTCCCCCTCATCACTCTACACACAATACCCCATAATGACAAAGCAAAAACAGTTTTGTTGAAATGTTTGTAAATGTATTGACAGCGCATATCAGAGCAAAAACCAAGCCATGAGGTCGAAGGAATTGTCCCTAGAGCTCCGAGACAGGATTGTGTCGAGGCACAGATCTGGGGAAGGATACCAAAAATATATCCAGAATTGAAGGTCCCCAAAAACACAGTGGTCTACATCATTCTTAAATGGAAGAAGTTTGGAACCACCAAGACTCTTCCTGGAGCTGGCCGCCCGGCCAAACTGAGCAATCTGGGGAGTAGGGCCTTGGTCAGGGAGGTGACCAAGAATGGTCAAAGTTTCTCTGTAGAGATGAGAGAACCTTCCAGAAGGACAACCATCGCTGCAGCACCACCAATCAGGCCTTTATGGTGGAGTGGCCAGACGGAAGCCATTCCTCAGTAAAAGGCACAGCTCGCTTGGAGTTTGCCAAAAGGCACCTAAAGGACTCTCAGACAATGAGAAACAAGATTCTCTGGTCTGATGAAACCAAGACTGAAATCTTTGGCCTGAATGACAAACGTCACGTCTGGAGGAATCCAGGCACCGCTCATCACCTGGCCAATACCATCCCTACGGTGAAGCATGGTGGTGGCAGCGTCATGCTGAGGGGATATTTTTTAGCGGCAGGGACTGGGAGACTAGTCAGGATCGAGGCAAAGATCAACGGAGCAAAGTGCAGAGAGATCCTTGATGAAAACCTGCTCCGGAGCGCTCAGGACCTCAGACTGGGCTGAAGGTTCACCTTACATCAGGACAATGACCGTAAGCACACAGCCAAGACAACGCAGGAGTGGCTTCGGGACAAGTCTCTGAATGTCCTTGAGTGGCCCAGCCAGAGCACGAACTTGAACCCGATCGAACATCTCTGGAGAGACCTGAAAATATCTGTGCTGCGACGCTCCCCTGACAGAGCTTGAGAGGATCTGCAGAGAAGAATGGGAGAAACACCCCAAATACAGGTGTGCCAAGCTTGTAGCATCATACCCAAGAAGACTCAAGGCTGTAATCGCTGCCAAAGGTGCTTCAACAAAAGTACTGAGTAAAGGGTCTGAATACTTGTGATATTTAAGTTTTTTATTTTTGATAGATTTGCAAAAATTTCAAAAAAACGTTTTTTGCTCATTCATTATGGGGTTTTGTGTGTAGATTGATGAGGGGAAAAAAACATTTAATCAATTTTAGAAAAAGGCTGTAACGTAACAAAATGTGGAAAAAGTGAATAATTTCTGAATGCACTGTGTGTTGTGTGTCATTATGGTGAGGTCAGCCTGTGAGAAACAGATTAGGAGGTCCATGCATGGTTTCGGTACTTCCCCTGATGTTGTCTCACTTGTGTCTCTCCAAACATATCTGTTCCCGGGGAACAACGTGTGCTGTACTGTAACGTACGCTGAGTAAAAAAAAAACATGCCTCCTGTAGCTCAGTTGGTAGAGCATGGCGCTTGCAACGCCAGGGTTGTGAGTTCGTTTCCCACGGGGGGCCAGTATGAAAAATGTATGCACTCACTAGCTGTAAGTCGCTCTGGATAAGAATGTCTGCTAAATGACTTAAATGTAAATGTAAAATTAGGAATACCTGCTCTTTCCATGACATTGACCTGACCAGGTGAATCCCGGTAAAAGCTATGATCCCTTGTTGATGTCACTTGTTAAATCCACTTCAATCGGTGTAGATGAACAGGAGAAGATGGGTTAAAGAAGGATTTTTAAGCCTTGAGACAATTGAGACATAGATTGTGTATGTGTGCCATTCAGAGGGTGAATGGGCAATAAAAAATATTTAAGTGCCTTTGAACAGGGTATGGTAGTAGGTGCCAGACACACTGGGTTTGAGTGTGTCAAGAACTGCAACACTGCTGGGTTTTTCACGCTCAACAGTTTTCAGTGTGTATCAAGATGTTCCTAATGTTTTGTACACTCAGTGGATGTTGCCATAGGGTACCGTGCCTGGGGGATGAGGGATGTCTTTGGTTGTTTATGAAGGCTGTAACCGTGCCTAGGTGTTGAAGGAACATACACATAATTAATGAATTATTCTCTCCCTACTCTGAACTCTTAATTTCCTCCATCTTTACGTCTATGGCTTCATCCCTTTAAGTCTATACCCAGACTCAAATAAATCTGTCCGTCTGCAGACACGTCCATTCCACTGTCTGCCTATCTTAACCGCTGCTTCTGAGGACTGTTTCTGGTTTGAATCTATGGAGTGGAAGATGGAAGCTGGTTCAGCTATGTGGTGAGGGACTGTTGTCTTTGAAGTCAAGATACGACAGCTACTTAAGCAGCTGAGCAGCTGAACAAATGTGCTAATGGAGTGTGTATGGGAGATGCTCTGTGTGCTGTGCTGTGTGTGTGTGTGTGTGTGTGCGTGCGTGTCTCTGCATATCTCTGCGTGTGTAGTTGTATGTGTGGCAACCCTGTGAGTTAAATGTGCCTTGGCGAGGAAGCAGGGGGATTCAGAGAAGCTGATTGCAGTGAAGAGGAACGGAGGGGGAGGTAGGAGACGTGCTGGACACTGACACCACTCACCACAGAGAGCTCGGTGCTACTATCTTGTTACACACACTCCCACACACACACACACACAATCCCTCTCCTTCTGTCTCTCTCTCTCTCTCTGTGTCTGTCTGTCTCTCTCTCTCTTTCTCTCTCTCTCTCTCTCTCCTCTCTCTCTCTCTTTCCTTCTCTCTCTCTCTCTCTCTCTCTCTCTTTCTAGCGCTCTCTCTCTCTCTCTTTCTCTCTCTCTCTCTCTCTCTCTCTCTCTCTCTCTCTCTCTCTCTCTCTCTCTCTCTCTCTCTATCTCTCTCTCCTTCTCTCTCTCTCTCTCTCTCTCTCTCTCTCTCTCTCTCCTTCCTTCCTTCTCTCTCCTTCTCTCTCCTCTCTCTCTCTCTCTCTCTCTCTCTCTCTCTCTCTCTCTCTCTCTCTCTCTCTCTCTCTCTCTCTTTCTTTCTCTCTCTCTCTCTCTCTCTCTCTCTCTCTCTCTCTCACTCTATCTCTCTTTATCTCTCTCTCTCTCTCTCTCTCTCACTCTATCTCTCTCTCTCCTTCTCCACTATTGCAGTACACCTAGTGGAAATAGGTGTTAACAAGCTGTAGAAAATATAGGTATAGGTGAAAACTGTGGGTGCTAACATAGGGAATCACTGCAAGGCAGAATCGGAGGGAAATCTGATATGCACATGGTCAATTATGTTCTTCTATAACATTTTTATATATAAAGCAATCAGTAAAATATTTGTCTTGCATACACATAAAGACATAGTGAAGTTTTCCATCTTTGTCTTGATAACATGTGGTCATAACTAGGGCCAGACTGAAACAGCAGGGAAGTTGTCTCATCAAAAATGTTGTCTCCATATTCGAACAATAAAACTGCACTAATTTATGTTGTTTAGTATTTAGTTTCATTGCAATCAATTCACCAAATATGGAAATTCAATCTATCTGCTTCATGCTTCATTACATTGTGTGTGTGTGTGTGTGTGTGTTTCTTTAGGCTATAAAAACAATTGCTAGGATTATCCTTTGGCGTTCAGACAGAAACATAATCTGGGAAGACAGTTCATTTATTTGGTTTGTACGTTTTTTTTTTACAAAGGTATTAATTAGCTTGTGATTTATTATTGCTGATAAATGAACATCAACAATATAATATTTACTGTGTTCCAACCCTTATCTTCTTACATTACAACTTGTACTTGTCCCTCAATGCAAACACAACGCAACTGGCTACTCTACAGTGAGTTAATTTCACAGCACAATGCTCTGCCCTTCAGAGGGACTATTTTCTCCATGTGTTGATCTGTTCATGTTACTGGCACGGTGAGCAGCCACTGTTTATATGACTGTTTGTCAGATAAATAGATAGGTTTCCCCCCTCAGTAGGATGGCCGGTCTTGTGGGACTGCTTTTGGGAGATGTTCTGTGTGTGTGTGTTTTAACCCCATTGTAAATTACAGTAGTGTCACTCAGCAGGGTATATTCTAGGGCAAGGAGCTATATCTCAACACTGTCTGACACACTCTCTTTCACACACACACACACACACACACACACAATCTGTGTCTGCTTAAACTCTCACCATGGAGAATAACAGCAGATCCATTTAGGGTATGTATTCTGCAATATATTTCTGTTTGTTTCAGCTTACACTGGAGCCCAGCATTAATATCTCTGTGGAGAAATGAAACCTCATAGTTCAGTACTCTGATATGATCCCATTCCTTTTCTGACCTTTATTTATTTTTCCATATCCGCCTTGGCTCTGCTAACCAACTACTAAAATGAGAGGGACACCTTTGATCTCGGACTGAAACTGTTTTCAATTCCACAGCCTTAGTTCTGAATAGGTTTATACAACCAGCACCCCTTTTATGAAGCTAACAGCATTTTATTGACAAGTATATAAATATGGTATTTATCCTCCAGTTTACAGAACCAAACCCTGAATATGACATAGTGGAAAATGAATGTATTGCATACCCGAGCAGGCACTGAAAAACTCATTTTGACATTTTACAACCTTTAGGAAAATCGATTCAGTAAACAATGGGCTGGTGGTGGAAAAAACAAGGTGTTTACGCTTTCTGAGACACACCCAGTGTTTCCATTTCCATCCATCCTAGGTAATGACTCAAATGTCTGAGTGTAGACCAGAGGGACACAAACACTTTCAGTGCAACAGTCCTAAAGTAAGTTCTGTAATTTCTTATTGATTGATTGACTGAGTAAAGATGGCACCGGAGAAGATGGCTGCCGTTTTACAGCCCTCTAACCAATTGTACTATTATGTGTGTTTTTTCGCGTTATTTGTAATTTATTCTGTACATAATGTTTCTGCCATCGTCTCTTATAACCAAAAATAACTTCTGGATATCAGGACAGCGATTACTCACCTTGTATTGGACAAAGATTTTTTTTTTTCAACGAGTCGGACGCGAAGGATATCCTACAGACACCCGACAAGGCCCAAATCCCCGTCATTCGCAGGAGAAAGAGACGGAGATATCGTGGACGTAGGTCAGGGTGCCTTATAAGGATCCGACGGCGAGCGAGTAAACTGCCTCTTCCATCAATCCTATTAGCCAACTGGACATTACAAACTGTAATATCTTATGTTTCACCGAGTCGTGGCTGAACGACGACATGGACAACATACAGCTGACGGGATATACGCTACATCGGCAGGATAGAACGGCTGACTCCGGTAAGACAAGGGGTGGCGGTCTGTGTATATTTGTAAACAACAGCTGGTGCACAAAATCAAATACTAAGAAGTCTCGAGGTTTTGCTCGCCTGAGGTAGAGTATCTTATGATAAGCTGTAGACCACACTATTTACCAAGTGAGTTTTCATCTATATTTTTCGTAGCTGTCTATTTACCACCACAAACCAATGCTGGCATTAAGATTACACTCAATGAGCTACATAAGGCCATAAGTAAACAGGAAAACGCTCATCCAGAGGCAGCGCTCCTAGTGGCCGGGGACTTTAATGCAGGGAAACTTAAATCTTTTCTACCTCATTTCTACCAGCATGTTAAATTTGCAACCAGAGGGAAAAAAAACTCTAGACCATCTTTACTCCACACACAGAGACGCATACAAAGCTCGCCCTCACCCTCCATTTGGCAAATCTGACCATAACTCTATCCTCCTGATTCCTGCTTATAAGCAAAAACTAAAGCAGGAAGCACCAGTGACTCGGTTAATAAAAAAGTGGTCAGATGACGCAGATGCTAAGCTACAGGACTGTTTTGCTAGCACGGACTGGAACATGTTCCGGGATTCTTCAGATAGCATTGAGGAGTACACCACATCAGTCACTGGCTTCATCAATAAGTGCATCGATGACTTCGTCCCCACAGTGACCGTACGTACATAACCCAACCAGAAGCCATGGATTACAGGCAACATCCGCACTGAGCTAAAGGGTAGAGCTGCCGCTTTGAAGGAGCAGGACTCTAACCCGGACGCTTATAAGAAATCCCGCTATGCCTTCCAACGAACCATCAAACAGGCAAAGAGTCAATACAGGACTAAGATTGAATCATACTACACCGACTCTGACGCTTGTCGGATGTGGCAGGGCTTGAAAACTATTACAGACTACAATGGGAAGCACAGCCGCGAGCTGCCCAGTGACACAAGCCTACCAGACGAGCTAAACCACTTCTATGCTCGCTTCGAGGCAAGCAACACTGAAGCATGCATGAGAGCAACAGCTGTTCCGGATGACTATGTGATCACGCTCTCCGTAGCCGATGAGACTAAGACTTTTAAGCAGGTCAACATTCACAAGGCCGCAGGGCCAGACAGATTACCAGGACGTGTACTACGAGCATGTGCTGACCAACTGGCAAGTGTCTTCACTGACATTTTCAACAGTCTGTAATACCAACATGTTTCAAGCAGACCACCATAGTCCCCGTGCCCAAGGACACTAAGATAACCTGCCTAAATGACTACCGACCCGTAGCACTGACGACTGTAGCCATGAAGTGCTTTGAAAGGCTGGTCATGGCTCAAATCAACATCATTATCCCAGAAACCCTAGACCCACTCCAATTTGCATACCGCCCCAACAGATCCGCAGAAGATGCAATCTCTATTGCACTCCACAATGCCCTTTCCCACCTGGACAAGAGGAACACCTACGTGAGAATGCTATTCATTGACTACAGCTCAGCGTTCAACACCATAGTGCCCTCAAAGCTCATCACTAAGCTAAGGATCCTGGGACTAAACACCTCCCTCTGCAACTGGATCCTAAACTTCCTGACGGGCCGCTCCCAGGTGGTAAGGGTAGGTAACAACACATCTGCCACGTTGATCCTCAACACGGGGGCCCCTCAGGGGTGCGTGCTCAGTCCTCTCCTGTACTCCCTGTTCACCCATGACTGCATGGCCAGGCACGACTCCAACACCATCATTAAGTTTGCCGACGACACAACAGTGGTAGGCCTGTTCACCGACAATGATGAGACAGTCTATAGGGAGG
The DNA here is from genome assembly GCF_020615455.1 of Coregonus clupeaformis. NCBI lineage: Eukaryota > Metazoa > Chordata > Actinopteri > Salmoniformes > Salmonidae > Coregonus > Coregonus clupeaformis. Next base: position 10,298,464 of record NC_059192.1, read on the forward strand.
AGGTCAGAGACCTGGCCGTGTGGTGCCAGGATAACAACTTCTCCCTCAACGTGACCAAGAGAAAGGAGATGATTGTGGACTACAGGAAAAAAAAAGAGGACTGAGCAAGCCCCCATTCTCATCGACAGGGCTGTAGTGAAACAGGTTGAGAGCTTCAAGTTCCTTGGTGTCCACATCCCCAACGAACTATCATGGTCCAAACACACCAAGACAGTCGTGAAGAGGGGACGACAAAGCCTATTCTCCCTCAGGAGACTGAAAAGATATGGCATGGGTCCTCAGATCCTCAAAAAGTTATACAGCTGCACCATCGAGAGCATCCTGACTGGATGCATCACCACCTGGTATGGCAACTGCTCGGCCTCCGACCGCAAAGCACTACAGAGGGTAGTGCATACGGACCAGTAGATCACTGGGGCCAAGCTTCCTGCCATCCAGGACCTCTATACCAGGCGGTGTCAGAGAAAGGCCCTCAAAATTGTCAAAGACTCCAGCCACCCTAATCATAGACTGTTCTCTCTGCTACCGCACTGCAAGCGGTACCGGAGCTTGCAGAGTCTAGGTCCAAAAGGCTTCTAAACAGCTTCTACCCCCAAGCCATAAGCTAATCATGGCTACCCATACTATTTGCACTGCCCCCCCACCCCCACCACATATTTTTACGCTGCTGCTACTCTGTTAATTATTTTTGCATAGTCACTTTAACTCTACCCACATGTACATATTACCTCAACTACCTCAACTAGCCGGTGCCCCCGCACATTGACTCTGCACCAGTACCCCCCTGTATATAGCCACCCTACTGTTATTTTATTTTACTTCTGCTCTTTTTTTCTCAACACTTTATTGTTGTTGTTGTTGTTTTATTTTACTATTTTATAAAAAAATGTATGCATTGTCGGTTAAGGCCTGTAAGTAAGCATTTCACGGTAATGTCTACACCTGTTGTATTCGGCGCATGTGGCAAATACAATTTGATTCGATTTGATTTGATTGGTTGGATGGTTGATTGATATGATGCTGTTAGGTTCAGTGAGAGATTGAGGGTGTGAGTGAGAGAGCGACTGCAGACGAAGTAACGAGAACAAAACTGGGTAAGTAATTGGTCCAACTTCCTGTTTCGGCCAGATAACTGATAGGGTTAATGAGTTTAGTTTGGCTTGGAGGAGAAAATAAGAAAGAAAGAAAGAAAGAGTATCCCTCAATTTAAAGTAAAGCTCTGACAGAAAGAGCACTCCCAACACTATGAGCTATTGCTTAATGCAGACACACTTTCTCCCTTCCTGTAATATACCATAGAGGCCTATATATCATAGCCTCTGAACCCAGTGACATCTGCTGTCTCAAACGGCTAGAGGAAGTGCCCCTACTTAATGCCAAAGATTGTCTATTATATTGACAAGATAGTCAAGTGACCACTCTAAAAATGGGAGGAGGTGAGATCAGGTGCGACCATTCTAGCCAATGAGAGGGCAGATATGCATGTGAACAGGCCACAGAGATAGAAAGAGGACTCATATTTTTATCTACACCGTTATAGAGTACAATAGTATGAGTCATTGTACCCATGAAATCTAGCAGCCAAACAAGGAAATGGTTCCAATTGTTTTTCCACCATTCATTTTTTCCATAGGGGATTTTAGAAACACTTAAAATAAAGGCTGTGTTTCGTGATGTTTTGATAACTGTGTAAATCTCTCTAGGACAAGGTGACTTTTATCAATATATTAAAGAGACACACCAAACAGAAACAGATATCCATAGGAAAGTCCTGTGACTTCTAATAAAGTACAGCTGTATAGAAATACAGCAACAAAAACAAATAAAAACAAATGAAAGAATACTATTGACAAATAAACAAGCAAACAAACACATTACAAACAGGTTGATTGACTGGTTGAATGTATTAGACCATTCTTTTAAAAATACATACATAAGGGCGCTCCAGCCGGTGACGCCTCCACATACAATTTAAGCCAATCATCAAGGATAACACAACAAAGCTTCAAAGCTTATTTCTATTGTGGTCCTTTTGAAGAGGGCAGGAGGAATGCAACAAGGTTAGACGGCAGATGTAATGGCAACATACAATGACAGACAAAATTGTTGTTTGTTTCATAACATGAGATAATTAGTACAATTCCCTTTCCTACCAAACAACTATGGACAGGTACATCTCCCTTGTCTCACATACCCTTAATATATAAAACAATCAATGTGAATAGTTTATGAATAGCAGGCAAAATATCTAGAACATTCCCAAGAATTCAACTTTGCCCTGGTTTTTATTTAATGGTTTCATTTCCACCCTACAGTTTACCCGCTCTCAGAAAGGCCAAAAAACAGGGCAGTATATCTTTGTGTTTTCATTGTCATAGTGGCATATCTAAACACCTGTCTTTTCCTTCCGAGAAGTGAGTCAGCAGAAAGAGAAGAGGTTTGATACTGAGAGAGTGGCCAGTTGGAACGTTATACTCTGCAACTGGATCCTGGACTTCCTGACTGGCAGACCACAGGCTATGAGAATTGGCAACAACACTTCCTCCACACTGACTCTTAACAAAGGGGCCCCCCAGGGGTGTGTCCTCTGTCCTCTTTTGTACTCCCTGTTCACCCACAACTGCATGGCTTTGCACGACACCAACTCCATCATCAAGTTTAATAATAACACCACGGTTGTAGGTCTGATAACCAGCAATGAGGAGTTGTATTTAATGGAAAATAAAACATAAATATATTTTGATTAGATAAGTATACAATCCCCTGAGCCAATACTTCTCAGAATCACCGTTGGCAACGATTACAGCTGTGAGTCAATCTTGGTAAGTCTCTAAGAGCTTTGAAAACCTGGATTTTACTATATTTGTCCATTATTCTTTTTACAATTCTTCAAGCTCTGTCAAGTTGGTTGTTGATCATTGCTAGACAGCCATTTTCAAGTCTTGCCATAGATTTTCAAGCTGATTTAAGTCAAAGCTGTTATTAAGCCACTCAGGAACATTGAATGTCATCTTGGTAAGTAACTGTATATTTGGCTTTGTGTTTTAGGTTATTGCCCTGCTGAAAGATGGATTTGTCTCCCAGTGTCTGTTGCAAAGCAGACTGAACCAGGTTTTCCTCTAGGATTTTGCCTGTGCTTAGCTCTATTCCGTTTCTTTGTATCCTAAAAAACTCTCTAGTCTTTGCCAATGACAAGCATAACCATAACATGATGCAGCCACCACCATGCTTGAAAATATATAGAGTGGTACTCAGTGATGTGTTGTGTTGGATTTGCCTCAAACATTACACTTTGAATTCAGGACATAAAGTTCATTTCTTTGTCACATTTTTTTGCAGTATTACTTTAGTGCCTTAATGCAAAAAGGATGCATGTTCTGGAATATTCTCTACAGGCTTCCTCACTCTGTCATTTAGGTTAGAATTGTGGAGTAACTACAATGTCGTTGATCCATCGTCAGTGTTCTCCTATCACAGCCATTTAACTCTGTAACTGGTTTAAAGCCACCATTGGCCTCATGGTAAAATCCCAGAGCGGTTTTCTTTCTCTCTGTCAACTGAGTTAGGAATGATGCCTGTACCTTTGTAGTGACTGGGTATATTGATACACCATTCAAAGTGTAATTAATAACTTCACCATACTCAAAGGGTGTTCAATGTCTGCTTCTTTTTTTGTTGTATCAATCTACCAATAGGTGCCTTTCTTTGCAAGGCATTGAGAAAACCTCCTTGGTCTTTGTTGTTGAATCTGTGCTTGAAATTCACTGCTCGACTGAGGGACCTTACAATTATCTGTATGTTTGGAGTACAGAGATACTCCTAATGTAAAGTAGATGCAGGGAGTCAGTGCAGTTAGTGAGTTTAATGATGAAGGTACGATACAAAACAAGGGCAGCGTTGAACATGGAAACATAAACATGCCTGGTGGGTGATAACAAAGGAGTGCTAGATAAAGGGGAAGTAATCAGGGTAGTGATGGAGTCCAGGTGTGCCTCATGATGGGTATATACATATGACTAATAAAATGTGTGCGTAATGAGGGTTGCCAGGTGTGCGTAATGAGGGTTGCCAAGTGTGTGTAATGATGGGTTGCCAGGTGTGCATAATGATGGGTTGCCAGGTGTGCGTAATGATGGGTTGCCAGGTGTGCGTAAAGATGGGTTGCCAGGTGTGCGTAATGAGGGTTGCCAGGTGTGTGTAGTGAGGGTTGCCAGGTGTGCGTAACGATGGGTTGCCAGGACCGGTGGTTAGTAGACCGGCAACGTGGAGCGCCGGAGAGGGAGAGCCGGAGTAGACGTGACACCTAAGGTTATTTGACTTAAGACATTTCAGCTTAATTTTAATTTGGTAAAAATGTCTACAAATATAATTCCGCTTTGACATTATGGGGTATTGTGTGTAGATCAGTGACACAAAATCTAAATGTAATCCATTTTAAATTCAGGCTGTAACACAACAAAATGTGTAAAAAGTCCATGCTAAACACACACACACTCACTCACACACACACACACACACACACACACACACACACACACATCACTACTGCTGCTATCAGACTCTCATTTTACTGCTCAGTTTACACACTGCCCCCCACATCCCCCCCTTCCCCAATACACATGTACATATTGGACATTAAATTGTGCATTCCTGTATAATACTTATGATAAAAATGTCTATTTTACTGAGCCACTTACTTTATGTTGGTATTATAATATTTTAGACGGTGTATATTATATTTAATTATATTTAATTATATTTACTTATATTTTATTATTTCATATTGTTGTTGCATAATTGAGAAGGAACCTGTTAAGTGAGCATTTCATTGGTTAATGTATCCAATGCGTATCGCATACATATGACTAATCAAACTTGAAAGAGGAGTAAAAAAGAAAATCTTTAGAAGCAATAAAATACCGAAATGTTCGAACGTTGTAATAACAGCGCATTCTTTATTGTACCGTATATCACAGTGTAGATGTTTCTTTCGTTGGACAAAATGGGAACTTTAAGATTTTGGTCACTGCCCTGCACTCCATGTGTTTTTGACCTTTCTTCAAATACGATTGAAAATGGCAGGTGAAAGTAGCCTGGTAGCCTTTTTGCTTTCCCAGATGTATTCAGTTCGCAGCCCAAACTGGATTAAGTAAAACTGGTTTACGGTTTATAAAATGACTTCCTATGCACTTTTTGAACATGTGCAGTACTTTCAGAGAGTATTCATAACCCTAGACTTATTCCATATGTTGTTGTTTTATATAATTTTGTGCAAATTTATAAAATAAAATGATATCTCATTTATATAAGTATTCACACCCCTGAGTCAACCACCTTTGGCGGCGATTACAGCTTTGAATGGTCTTGGGTATGTCCGTATCAACATCTGGATTTGAGGATTTTGTACCATTCTTCCTTGCAGATTTTCTCAAGCTCTCTTAAGTGAGATGGGGAGCAGTAGTGAACAGCAATCTTCAAGTCTTTCCACAGATTTTCAAGCTGATTTAAGTCAAAGCTGTAATTAAGCCACTCAGGAACGTTCAATGTCATCTTGGTAAGCAACTGTATATTTGGCTTTGTGTTTTAGGTTATTGCCCTGCTGAAAGGTGGATTTGTCTCCCAGTGTCTGTTGGAAAGCAGACTGAACCAGGTTTTCCTCTAGAATTTTGCCTGTGCTTAGCTCTATTCCGTTTCTTTGTATCCTAAAAAACTCTCTAGTCCTTGCCAATGACAAGCATAACCATAACATGATAACAGATTTTCAATGGGATTCAAGTCTGGGCTTTGGCTGGGCCACTCAAGGACTTTCACATTCTTGTTCCGAAGCCATTCAAGCATTGCTTTGGCTGTATGCTTGGGGTCATTATTCTGTTGGAACGTAAATCTTGCACTCTGAAGCAGGTTCTCATCAAGGATTTGCCTGTGTTTGCTCCATTCATTGTTCCCTCTATCCTTACCAGTCTCCCAATCCTGCTGTTGAAAAGCATCGACATAGCATGATGCTGCCACCACCATGCTTCGCGGTAGGGATGGTGTTAGACAGGTGTGCCTGGTTTTCGTCAGACATAGTGCTTTGCATTCAGGCCAAAGAAACACATTTTTGGCTCATCAGACCACAGAATATTTTGCCTTATGCTCTCAGACTCTTTCAAGTGCCTTTTTGCAAACTCCAGGCGTGCTGTCATCTGCCTTTTTCTCAGGAGTCGCTTCCGTCTGGCCACACTTCCATAAAGCCCATATTGGTGAAGTGCTGTACAGACTGTTCTGTCAGGTTCTCATGGATGAATAAAGGAACTTGGATTGCACCTGAGCTCAATTTGGAGTGTCATAGCAAAGGGGTGTGAACATTTATGTAAATGATATATTTCTGTATGTAATTTTCAATACATTTCCAAAAATGTCTAAAAACTTGTTTTCATTATAGGGTATTGTGTGTAGATGGGTGAACAAAAATCTATTTAACCATAAATGGGATGGTTGAGCTAACGTGCGCTAATTGACTGTTGTAAGTAACAGCAAACTTTCCAGGACATAGACATGTCTTATATGGGCAGAAAATTATTGTTAATCTAACTGCACTGTCCAATATACAGTAGCTATTACAGTGGAAAAATATCATTCCATTGTTTGAGGAGAGTGCACAACAACAAAAAACGTACACTGCAACTAGTTTGATACATTCACCTCTGAAGGTAAATAATGTACTTACATTCAGTAATCTTGCTCTGATTTGTCATCATGAGGGTCCCAGAGATAAAATATAGCATAGTTTTGTTTGATAAAATCAATTTTATATTCAAATGTAGGAACTGGGTTTTACAGTTTGAACCCTTGTTGTCTCTGGCTCCACACCCACCCCGCCCGGCCATCTAGATGTGTGAAAATTAGTGTATAAGCTAATGATCCATCATGCATGACATTCCTGGGAGTGTTTAAACTTACATTTTGCATTAGCATATCATTTTATAGAAAATGTATCAATTGACCAATTCGGGACATTTGGGCAGACTTGATACAAAATAGTCCAGTATTGCAATGCTTCACTGGATCAATCAGGAACTTTGCACACACACTGCTTCCATCTAGTGGCCAAAATCTAAATTGCACCTAAACTGCAATATTATATTGTATTATATCTCTTGCATTTCAAAGAAGATGAAATATATATATATATATATATATATATATATATATATATATATATATATATATATATATATATATGAAAACACATTTTTTTTGTTTCAATTATCTTTTACCCGATCTAATTTGTTATATTCTCCTACATTAATTTCACATTTCCGCAAACTTCAAAGTGTTTCCTTTCAAATGGTATAAAGAATATGCATATCTTTGCTTCAGGTCCTGAGCTACAGGCAGTCATTTTAGGCGAAAATTGAAAAAAAGGGTCAGATCCTTAAGAGGTTAATTCATTTCGAATTCAGGCTGTAACAGCAAAATGTGGAATAAGTCAAAGGATATGAATACTTTCTGAAGGCACTGTATGTTCTCAAAACTGAAAGGCATACCATAAACACTTCTTGGACATATAACCTACATGACCAAAAGTATGTGGACATGTGCTCGTTGAACATCTCATTCCAAAATCATATGCATTAATATGGAGTGGGAAGGCTTTCCACTAGATGTTGGAACATTGCTGCGGGGACTTGCTTCCATTCAGCCACAAGAGCATTAGTGAGGTCGGGCACTGATGTTGGGCGATTAGGCCTGGCTCGCAGTCGGTGTTCCAATTCATCGTAAAGGTGTTTGATGGGGTTGAGGTCAGGGCTCTGTGCAGTCCATTTCTTCCACACTGATCTCGACAAACCATTTCTGTATGGACCTTGCTTTGTGCACCGGGGCATTGTCATGATGAAACAGAAAAGGGCCTTCCCCAAACTGTTACCACAATATATTCTTCAATACATGGGAGCAGGATTAATCATGGAATCACGTTCAACATATCATCCAAGCAATTCATATGTAATAATATAATAATATGCCATTTAGCAGACGCTTTTATCCAAAGCGACTTACAGTCATGCGTGCATACATTTTTACGTATGGGTGGTCCCGGTGATAGAACCCACTACCTTGGCGTTACAAGCGCCGTGCTCTACCAGCTGAGCTACAGAGGACCACATATATCACATTTCTATATAATATTTGTATCTTCTGGGAAATTGTCCTGTGTGAGCATGTTACCGGGTAAAGAGGGATAATTGATCAACCTAGTCGGCTTGCACTACTTCAATCACTCCTAGATGAAAGTGTGCTTTGAAGTGTGTCTTGGAAACGCTATAGAGGTCAATCAAGGACACACACACACGTGTGCGCACACATGCACACCTGCCGTTAAGGTGGAAGGGCTATTGATCTCCGAGCCGTATATATCTTTAAGCTTATTACATTGAACGGCAACATACTAATTTACTGAAAGGGACCTAGAGGCTGTGTTGGCTGTGTGTTCCGTCTGGTCCCTGTCACTACCCTGATCAATAACCAGTCAATTACTACAGCTCTCATATGTTAGAATAGACACATCATCTGGTAGACATGGTGTGGTGATGGAGTGCCCCTGTCACCTACAGCTGTGCACCGTTCACTACCTTGTTATTGCATGTACCTACAGCACTCTACAATGCGTTGTGTGTGTGTGTGTGTGTGTGTGTGTGTGTGTGTGTTTGTTTATAAGCCTCAGGTCCTCAGCCTGCACACTTGTAAATAGCTTTCCTCTGACCCTGGGGTGTCTGGCACATGTGGCTTCTTCAGTTTCCTACACGCACACACACACACACACACACGCACACACGCACACGTGCCCACACACCCGTGAATAATTTGCTGTGTTGTACCTTACACACTGTGCCACATAATAATAAATCCAAGCCCCCAATTGGCTCATTCAACCCCTCTCCTCTCCTCTCCTCTCCTCTCCTCTCCTCTCCTCTCCTCTCCTCTCCTCTCCTCTCCTCTCCTCTCCTCTCCTCTCCTCTCCTCGGTAACTAGGAACCACCGTTACCTAACTGTCTTGCGTTAGCTCCCTAATGCCTAGGCTTTAGCTCAGAGGGTTAACACTGTCTTGTTGTGCCAGAGGTCACACTTAGAAAAGCCATAAGGATGAAGTCGAAGGCAGTGATGTTTAGGAATGGAATGCAGCTGTGTTTTCCAGAGGTGTCCGATTCAAACCAAATCATGTTTTACCGGTTTTAACTGAATCCCTCTCATCATAGTCTTGTTTTAACTGAATCCCTCTCACCATAGTCTTGTTTCTCTGTTTCTGTCATTAGCATTCGGTGTCTCAACGACCTTGTAACTGAGCGATGCACTTTTGAACAATTGAATTAGATTGATTGAGTGACTTCAACTTCATGCTTCAATCAAACATTCCATTCTGTCCTTGAACGATATTAGATCGTTTCTCTATTGGTTGTAATGAGAAATGGATAGGGTTGGCTCAATCTAACCTCAATCTAATCAAAATGGCTGCATTCATTATAATAGATGAGGTAATGGCCACTTCAAGGCCACACTTCAGAGAAACTGGCACTTTCATCCTTCAAACCTCTCCTTCTCTTGACTATAGCCTAGTGATATTGATGGCTCAGTGAGGCTTGAACGTGTGGCTAGCAGAAAGTGTCAAACAGTGTGTCCGTATTTGTTATGTGTCAGGTACAAGGAGATCTCTTTAAAATAACTTCCTCAGCTAAATCTAGGGGAATGATCAATGGCGGGGTGTGTGTGTGTGTGTGTGCGTGCGTGCGTGTGTGTGTGGTGTGGTGCTAAATGACTTAAATGTAAATGTAATTGTGTGGTGTGGTGTGTGGTGTGGTCTGGTGTGTGTGTGGTGTGTGTTTGTCTGTTTTAAACGGATTGTCTGGGAGTTGTGTTTAATCCATCACTAGAAATATGTCTAAGTCATAATGCTCGATGTGATCAGTAGGATATCTGGACGTCTGTGTCCTTAGAGTCCAGTGTTCTGTCTAACTCTGTTATATATACTGCCCTCCATAATTATTTATTCTGTTGGCTCTATACTCCAAAATCAAACCATGGCCATGAGGTTAAAGTGAGAAAGTTACAGACGCACAAATATCATACACCCAAGACATGCTTACCTGTTACCATTACAATAACAGGGGAGGTAGCATTTTTTGGGGGGGTATGATATTTGTGCGACTGTAACTTTCTCACTCATCGTTATTCACGATTTCTTTCGGGATTATCCGTAATCATGGTAGCATCCACATTCATGTAGAAGTGATTAGAAACACATTCTATTCTTATTAACAATAAAAGTGACAATACATTATTTACCATTAATTTCTATTGGGAACAAAATAATCTGAAACAACCAAAACAAACAGAAAATGCATCCAACAAATGTGTAGAGTCACAAGCTTGATTGTAGCCATTGCGTGTTATGAATGTGGGACCAACTACTAAACGTTTTATTACTTTAATACACATATAAGTGAATATGCCCAAATACTTTTGCTGCCCTAAAATGGGGGGACTATGTACAAAAAGTGCTGTAATTTTTGTAACGGTTCACCCGATATGGATGACAATATCCTCAAATTAAAGCTGACAGTATGCACTTTAGCCCAATAGTCATTGGTTTGATTTCTAATCCAAACTTCTGAAGTATAGAGCCAAAAGAATAAAATTGTTTTACTGTCCCAATAATTACAGAGGGCACTGTATTATACTGGTGTTGTCTCAGCGGCAGAATTCGCCCCTTGAGAGTTGCAGAACCTTGGGGCAACTCTCCATTTTCACTAGTTGTGTCTCAGTCACTCGGGTGTACAGTAAGGGATATGCACAAGCTGCATCTTTGAGTTACGTTCAGGTTGTTTTAACATTCCCAAGGTGTTCCTGAATATGGATGTGCAGACTGTGGCCCGCTGAGTTAATTTCAGCTCGACAGCACTGTTTCCACCTGTTGTTAAACCATTCTTCTGTGAGAAGACACAGCTCTGTGAACAGAATCCCAGAGGTAGGAAAGAGGCCAGAGCATGATGAAGTTGTGAAACATGAAGTTGTGAGACAGCTAGTGAAACATGAAGTTGTGAGGCAGCTAGTGAAACATGAAGTTGTGAGACAGTTAGTGAAACATGAAGTTGTGAGACAAATAGTGAAACATTAAGTTGTGAGACAGCTAGTGAAACATGAAGTTGTGAGACAGATAGTGAAACATGAAGTTGTGAGACAGCTAGTGAAACATGAAGTTGTGAGACAGCTAGTGAAACAGAACACTTTTTCTAGACAGCTCTGAAATGTTCCAGTTGGTTATCTTTTTGCTTTTTTCAATCTAAACTGTTGTGATAAAGCTAGATCTGGTGAAATCAACTCAAAATGAGTCAATGTTACTTCAATGTTTTAATACAATATCATTATTACTGCCAAGGTTGCTGTTTGTGCAGTACAGTTATGTAAGAGCAATAAGGAAACATAGTCCAGCTGGAATCGTTTTTTAATTGTTACGTTTAGTTTAATTATGTAATTATGCACACACCAAGACTCTGACGTTGCTGAGTCAAAACTTTAAAAAGGGCAGCCCCAGTGCCATACAATGTCCTCTGAGGACAATGTCATGGCCAAAGTTTGTGTCTATGCATTCAGTTGATTTTAGGATTCTCCACCTCCTCTCTCCACTTTTTCCCCTACAACATGTCCCTCCTTTTTTCAGCTCAAATATGCCAGATTGTTATACAATACTGCTCTCTGATCTTTCTAACCTCTCCTACTTCTCCACAGTGTCACGAAACTTAACAAGGAGACTTAACTGTCTTTAACCCCCTGACTATTGGAACATGTTTGTTTCCCAGACAGGGAATAAAATATAGCGTTGCCCTTTTGTATCACAATGTCAGAACAAAAATATGTCTAGCCCTTGCTTAAGTGAGTGTGTGTGTGTGTGTGTGTGTGTGTGTGTGTGTGTTCTGCTCTCCCCTCTACCTCACAGACATAGTATGTGTTTACTCGCAGAGGAAAGCTGTTTCACTGTCTAGAAATTAACAGGCTGAGTCAGGGAGCTAATGATGCCCACGGTATGCAACGCCATTCACATCATCAGATTAGATAGTGGGTGGAACTGTTTAGCTAAATTGTGTTGTGTTAATATCACTCTTAGCCTGCTCTCTCAATCGCTTGCTGATAATGGGAGGAACAACGGTTTTCTAGACCATCTGAAACACAGAGAGACATAGGGCAATGTTTTTTTTCAAACATAAATATTTATCGCTATCTCGATCTTGATTGCTTATCGTTGACGGGCAGTAAGGGCAGCTTACTTCGGAGAACATTCCTTCAATTAAACTAAAGTAGGTTGACTGTTTTAGTTAGATATACATTACATTACCAAAAGTATTCTGTGAGCTTGTGTGGCCTCCATGTGGTCCAGGATAGCGGGGGGGGGTTAGGGTAATGAATGCCCTACAGAGGAAACCAGGAGAAGGGGAAGTGAGCAGCCTAGGTGTCCAGAACAGAGAGCTCTGGATTGGGGCAGGAAACCTCAGAGAGTTCCCCTGCCCTGGTCCTCTGTGAAGGAAGCGCCATGGCCGACGGGGGAAAGATGCTGTTTATGTAATGGAAGTGGAGGGGAAGGAGAGAGGAGGGAGATGGAGGGGAGGAGAGAGGAGGGAGATAGAGGGGAAGGAGAGAGGAGGGAGATGGAGAGAGGAGGGAGATGGAGGGGAGGAGAGAGGAGGGAGATGGAGGGGAAGGAGAGAGGAGGGAGATGGAGAGGAGGAGAGAGGAGGGAGATGGAGGGGAGGAGAGGAAAGGAGAGGAGAGAGGAGGGAGATGGAGGGGAGGAGAGAGGAGGGAGATGGAGGGGAGGAGAGAGGAGGGAGATGGAGGGGAAGGAAGGAGAAGAGAGAAGAGAGAAGGGAGGAAAGGGGGAAGAGAGAGGGGAGGAAAGGGGGATGGGGGTGCAGTGAGTACACACATACAGACACACAGGTGCTTTAGACATTAGGGGCTTCAGGAACCCTGTAGTGATGGATGGGGCTCGAGTAGAACTGGGAGAAGACAAATGACCCAGGCCTTGTGTGGCTCTCCTAACCCCCAAACACACTACCAGAGAGAGAGAGGGGCCTTGTGTGGCCCGCCTAACCCCCAGACACACTGCCAGAGAGAGGGAGAGGAGGGGTTAGTAGAGAGTAAACAAGATAAATAAGTCAAATATAGTGGGAGTGAGAACCCCGTTGGTAAGAACCCAGTTGGTAAGAACCCAGTTGGTAAGAACCCAGTTTGTAAGAACCCAGTTGAAGAGAAAATGAAGAAAGATAGACTTTAGTATGTATTAATCAGTTCTACGTAAATAGGCACACAGATATGAACATGCACACGCATACATCAGTGGAGGCTGCTGAGGGGAGAACAGCTCATAATAATGGCCGGAACGGAGCATATGGAATCGCATCAAACACCTGGGAACCATGGAAACCATATGTTTGATGTATCTGATACCGTTCCAATGATTCCACTCCAGCCATTACCACGAGCCCGTTCTCCCCAATTAAGGTACCACCAACCTCCTGTGACACACATACCCACACACACAAACACACTTTGAACCATTTATAGGCTTTATCTAAGTATTTGGTCTTCCTGGGAAGTGGATGTGAAGCTAGTTATGGGAAGGCCATCACACCAAATTCATCTCCCGTTCGTTGAAATGTGAGGAGTCCTGCTGCAAAGTTAAAGGATATAAGAATGAGTCACACACATGCCTGAACACACGCACAAAGGAATGCATCTTCTCAGAGCCAGAGAATAAAAGGAGATTGGCTAACTTGATTATTTACACTTGTCCGGATGAGTCAGAGGCCTGTGCGTGCGTAAAGCCAACATGTTGATACGTAAGATGTGTCTGGGTTTGTGTAGGCCTACGTATATGTGCTAATTATTTAGTTGTCCCCAAGTCGAAAATGATCATCTCTAAACAATATTCCTCATTATTTTACACTGTTCTAGTCCCACCATCTCCCCACTAGCCTACTGGGATCAGTTAAGCCCATTGGGTATGTGGTTATTTTCCACAATCACTGAGAATCACCCTTGGAATTTGACCTTGTGTCTCTTCCTGTATGAAGAGTCACTTAGCAAAGCCAACATGGTTTCATTGATAAGCCAAACAAAGTTTTTGTTAAAATATATGCATCACAAACCAAGACAAGTGGCACAGTGGCGACTTTCTTGTCATAAAGTAACTGTCAACAAGAGTTCTGTTCGTTTCGGAATACCAGAGCATCCTTGTGGAATTATTGCAGAACGTTGTGTTCATTCAGAATGTTGTGACTTCCATTTTGGAACAATGTTGTCGAATACGATGCTTTGCAGTTTTATGAGTTCCATTCCATTCCAGAACCCCATTGTCTCTTTACAGGCGTGCTGAGCTAAAGTTTCAGTGAACGGGTCTCTCTTCTATCTTGGTTCCTCGCTGGACGATAAATAATTGAAAAGACAATAAATAAAATTGTAGCCAGCCAAACTGTCTGGGGCTGCCCTGCTGCTGAGGAGCGAGAGAGGAGCCTTGGCCTAAGCTACTGTTGATTGCGAAGATGGAGGCATTTTTCATTGAAGTAAAATGTAAGTTGGAGAGTGTGCCTATAGTGAAAAGGCCACAAGGCTCCAGACTGCAACCATTTAGTCCAATTTTTGCGACTCATTGACTTGGCTGTGTGAAAAATGTATTGGTCGCATCGGTGTGGGGCTGTACATTCATTCACCTCACTCAAAATGTCCTCTTTTTTAGGAGGTGTAATATTCCATTTGTTCAAAATGAATAATAAAGTAAAGTCCAGACACAGATCGAGTTGATGGTCATTTATCTAGAAGCGGTGCATGGCTCACACACTCACGTTCAGTGGTTGACTGACTACCATAAACTGTAGTACTATGGATCCACCATGAGATGTCGTATTAGGTTAGTGTTGTCGTAAACAATTATCAGTCTTACTGCAATGTCGTGCCTAAACATTACATCACTCCTGTTTTTTTTTTTTTTTTTTTCAGAATGACAATACGGTTGTACTTCTGTCACCGTCAATGCATTTCAACTTCACTGTTACTCTTCGCATGTAATCACAGTAAGTTAAAAATTCACTCAAATGCAAACATGAAGCATTATTTTGTCTCTCCACTGAGCGTACAGTCCTTTTAAGACACAACTGTCTCTTGTATTTTAAGTAATTTTTTTAAATATTATATTCTTTTATTTTTTTCACCGTCTCTCGCTTTGGAACAGTCTTTGTTTGTAGTCGGTGAGACTAGTCATAGTCACGGAGGTACGATGGAGGCTGTCTGTCACATCTAGTGGTGTACCTTTGTTGTGATGGTGCTACTGTGACAGGATTGTCATCATCGTCAGCCTCAGCTGAGGAGTCCTGTATATCCGGGTTGAGCTTCTCCAAGAATGACGAGTTCTTTGTGATGTAGTGTCCATACCTCATGGCTGTGACCATTGAGCCTTTGACACAGTGTAGGGTTTTGTGTTGCAGGGCGGTGTGAGTTTATTGTGCTTGGGTTGGTGGTGTAGCACGCTATCACCTGTGAGTGAGATTGTTAGGTGTGGCGTCTGCGTTTGTTAGTTAGCCTTCATCTTTGCCTTGTTGTCTCTCTGTCGGATTTTCACAGTTTGTGTCACCTGGCTTGGTGGGGATAACTGTGAGGATCTTTGCGTACATTTTGAAACGTAATTTCAGCAGGTGCTGTCTCTGTGCTGCTGTGTGGTATGGAACGGTACTCACGGAGGAAAGTGTTGAGGTACTGTCTCCATGGAACACCTTGTGTTCCTGCCATGCGGATAGTTTTGCCTAGAGTGCGCATGAACCGTTCTGCTGCAGTGTTAGCCAGCGGCCAGAGGGACGTGATGTTGAGGTGGTGACACCGTAAGTAGGTTGCAAACTGAGTCATTCGGTCACTGTTGAAAGGAGGGCCATTGTCTGTTTTAATAACTCGGGGGGATCCCAAACATGGAGAACACCTTTTTGATGGACTGAGCTGTGGCTTCAGTGTATTGAAAACCACCTCACTGATAATGTTCACTGCAGCCCCTGAGTCTCTCAAAACTGCTACTCTGATGTCGTAAAAACAATTATCAGTATTACTGTATTGTCGTGCCTCAACATTACAGTACATTATCCTCATGAAACAACCTGGACTCAGGGGTAGACGTAACATAGTAAAGGTAAATATAACCCAATTAGTATGGCATGTATTAATTTGTGGAGACCCATCATCCATTTGGTATGATATGTTACGAATTACAATTCGTATGATATGTTACAAATTGCAATTCGTACAATATGTTACAAATTGCAATTCGTACATAATGCTACGAATTTGCAAAACGTATGATATATTACGAAGTCCAATTTGTTGCGGCTGACGTTAGCTAGGTGGCTAGGTGGTTAACGCTAACGTTAACTAGGTGGCTAACATTAGCTAAGCTAGGGTTTAGGGTTAAAGTTTGGATTTATCTGTTTAACACTCTGTCACTGTTAACTACAAACACATCATTACCTCCACTATGAGTTGCACCTACTTGGTTAACTCTCTGGCATGATCTGAGTTTTTTAGCATTGTCTCTGGTATCTGTGTGCTGCCGCTGCTTTGGTTTTGAGAAGCACTGCTTTGCAAAGTGATTTGGTTTCCCACAAGCTTTGGACTCTTTTCCTCGCACTGGACAGTCTCCATTATGTGGGTATTTGCCTCCACAATTCCTGCATTGGTTGTTTGATTTAGACCTTTCTCTGTGCTTGTTGGTGGCAGGCTGCTTGTTGGTGGCAGGCTGCTTGTTGGTGGCAGGCTGCTTGTTGTATTGCTTCTGATGCACTGCATTGACCACAGCAGCTGAGCCTTGTTCTATGCCTGTTCCCTGGATTTTGGATAGTTCCAGCGATCTCCCGTGATCAAGGAAGGCGGTTAAAGTCATGTCAGGCTCTCTCAGCGCTCTCCTGCGCAGCCTGGGTGAGGTACAGCTCTGTATCAATTTTGCTTTGATCTCCATGTCAACATCTGCAAACTCACAGTTCTTTGTCAACATGAAATCAAATAACATTTTATTAGTTGCATTTACATATTTAGCTGATCTTATTGCGGGTTTAACGAAATGCGTGTACAAAGTTGCTTAGGAGCTAGAAGCAGAGCTGCCATGTCTGTCGGCACCATCTTCTTCAACATGCAAAGTCTGGTGTGGTAAGTATCTAGGTTCTCGCCCAGCTGCTGAGTGGCTTTCCTAAATACAGTGCCTTCGGAAAGTATTCAGACCCCTTGACCTTTTCCACATTTTGGTAAGTTACAGCCTTATTCTAAAATGGATTAAATGAATACACATCCTCAGCAATCTACACACAATACCCCATAATGACAAAGCGAAAACAGGATTGTAGAAATGTTTGCAAATTTATTAAAAGTAAAAAACAGAAATACCTTATTTACATAAGTATTCAGACCCATTGCTATGAGACTCGAAATTGAAATTGAGCTCTGGTGCATCTTGTTTCCATTGATCATCCTTGAGATGTTTCTACAACTTGATTAGAGTCCACCTGTTGTAAATTCAATTGATTGGACATGATTTGGAAAGGCACACACCTGTCTATATAAGGTCCCACAGAGCAAAAACCAAGCCATGAGGTCGAAGGAATTGTCCGTAGACCTCCGAGACAGGATTGTGTCGAGGCACAGATCTGGGGAAGGGTACCAAAAATGTCTGCAGCATTGAAGGTCCCCAAGAACACAGTGGCCTCCATCATTCTTAAATGGAAGAAATTTGGAACCACCAAGACACTTCCTAGAGCTGGCCGCCCGGCCAAACTGAGTGATCGGGGGAGAAGGGCCTTGATCAGGGAGGTGACCAAGGACCTGATGGTGACTCAGACAGAGCTCCAGAGTTCTTCTGTGGAGATGGGAGAACCTTCCAGAAGGACAATCATCGCTGCAGCACTCCACCAATCAGGCCTTTATGGTAGAGTGGCCAGATGGAAGCCACTCCTCCGTAAAAGGCACATGACTGCCCACTTGGAGTTTGCCAAAAGGCACCTAAAGACTCTCAGACCATGAGAAACAAGATTATTTGGTCTGATGAAACCAAGATTGAACTCTTTGGCCTGAATGCCAAGCATCACGTCTGGAGGAAACCTGGCACCATCCCTACGGTGAAGCATGGTGGTGGCAGCATCATGCTATGGGGATGTTGTTCAGCGGCAGGGACTGGGAGTCAGGTTTGAGGGAAAGATGAACGGAGCAAAGTACAGAGAGGTCATTGATGAAAACCTGCTCCAGAGCGCTCAGGACCTCAAACTGGGTTGAAGGTTCACCTTTCAACAGGACAACAACCCTAAGCACGCAGCCAAAACAACGCAGGAGTTGCTTCGGGACAAGTCTCTGACTGTCCTTGAGTGGCCCAGCCAGATCCCGGACTTGAACCCGATCGAACATCTCTGGAGAGACCTGAAAATAGCTGTGCAGCAATGCTCCCCATCCAACCTGACAGATCTTGAGAGGATCTGCAGAGAAGAATTGGAGAAACTCTCCAAATACAGGTTTGCCAAGCTTGTAGCGTCTTACCCAAGAAGACTCGATGCTGTAATCACTGCCAAAGGTGATTCAACAAAGTACTGAGTAAAGGGTCTGAATACTTATTTAAATGTGATATTTCAGTTTTTCATATTTCATAAATTAGCAAGAGTTTATAAAACCGTTTTTTTTCTTTGTTATTATGGGGTATTGTGTCTAGATTGATGAGTTTTTTTAGTTTTTTTAAAATCAAGTTTAGAATAAGGCTGTAACGTAACAAAATCAGAAAAAAGTCAAGGGGTCTGAATACTTTCTGTATTGAACGTTCTTTTTCAGTGAAAAATAACAAACAAGCTTCGGTTTCATGTCTGCCACTACCGCGAGCATGTCATAAATGTAATGCATTCGTTCTTCTGCTAGGTGCAACAACAGTGCTTTCATCCAAGTATCTCCGGTAATGTTCAAGGCAGTGGTGTAATTATCAAATCTTTGCACCAATTCATTCCAATGTTGCCCGACTGAACTAGGGTCACTCAGTATCAAATGGTGCGATTGCTACGTTGCCAGATAACACCATTTCAATGTCCTTTCAGCTAGCTACATGTTTGTTAGCTTGCTAGCGGTAACTTGCTAGCCTAGCTTTCTACTCACGATTGAAAATCCTTTCCTTGCCTCGAAGAAAAGACAGTCAAATGTTTGTTTTATTGCTGTAATCCATCTCGTTTTTAATCCTCATCACCATTGTAATATTCCATATGTTCAAAATGAACAATAAAGTAAAGTCCAGACACAGATCGAGTTGATGGTCATTCATCTAGAAGCGGTGCATGGCTCACACACTCACGTTCAGTGGTTGACTGACTACCATAAACTGTGGTACTATGGATCCACCATAAGGTGTCGTTTTAGGTTAGGGTTATCGTAAACAATTCTCAGTCTTACTGCAATGTTGTGCCTAAACATTACACTACATTATCCTCATGAAACAACCTGTACTCAGGGGTAGACGTAACATAGTAAATGTCAATCCAGGATACTCCAATTAGTATGATATGTTACGTTTCTTATGGCATGTATTAATTTGTGCAAGTCCATCATCCATTTAGTGTGATATGTTACGAATTGCAATTAGTTTGATATGTTACGAATTGGAATTCGTACAATATGTTCCGAATTGCAATTCGTACAATATGTTACGAATTGCAAATTGTTGTGGCTAACGTTAGCTAGGTGGCTAGGTGGTTAACTCTAATGCTAGCTAGGTGGCTATCGTTATCTAAGCTAGGGGTTAGGGTTAAAGTTTGGATTAAGGTTATGGTTATGGGGTTAAGGTTAGAGTTAGGGAAATAGTTAGCTAAGATGCTAAGTAGTTGCAAAGTAGCTAAAAAGTAGTAAGTAGTTGCAAAGTTGCAAATTAGCTAAATACTAAAGTTGTCCATTATGAGATTCGAACACACAACCTTTGGGTTGCTAGACATTTGCGTTACACCCTACTTCAGTTTTTGCATTAAGTAACCTTCTGTATAGCCTTGTCGAGAACCAGGCTTCCTGGGGAAGTCCATGGCACAAAACCAGTGACTAAACTAATCAAATGCCTTGCTTGGGCGAAGGTGCTCACTAGATTATTGTCGTCTGTGCAACAGTGCGTGAGGATGGCTGTGAAATCGTAGATTAAAACCCCATCATAATGTGTTGATATATGCCATGTTTGTGGTGCCCCTTATGACTGTAACAGGAACAAACATAACCTTTTGCAAGGTAAATGGTCTTTATTGCGACCGGACTACACATTGGCTTTAGAAGAGATAACAGGAGCTGTCACGCTGAGTGATGGGTTTAGAAGAGATAACGGGACCCGTCACGCTGAGTGATGGGTTTAGAAGAGCTAACAGGAGCTGTCACGCTGAGTGATGGGTTTAGAAGAGTATAAAAGAAGTGCCAATGATGTAGAAAGAATCGGCTGTTTTGTGAGGGAGAGAGCAAATTTTAGAGTTAGAACAAAAATATGTCTACCTGGACCTGCCTCGACCACCAAAAGTAGCAAAAGAGTGTCTATTCAGGAAAGCACTGAGAGTCTGGCGCGACAAGGCCTATTCAGGGACCCAGCGACAGATGGCCAACCGCCAGACATAGGAATTCAACCACCGGTTTCTGGTGCATCATCGGCTGTAAGTAACGACAACGAAAGTTATCACTGCATAGTTGAAGTAAGTGCTCTACCATCTAACAACAGTGATATCTACAGCTAAGTTATCTATAGCTTTTTGCGACTACAGTTGAACTTCTGTTTGATTGTTGGTTTGTTTGTTTTGTTATCCCAGTAATGAATAATTACACTCTTCATAGACTTCTCATATAGGTCGAAAAGTGTTGCCATGTCCTACAGGCTCACATTTGTAGGCTGCATTTAATAAGATTTTCAGTTGATCATAGTGACAATTGTAGACTAGATAATTTTATACATAGTTAATTTTTTCCGCATCACAATTAAGTGACTGATAAAGCCCATTTTATGTGGCACATACACAAAGTTTATCATTGCAAATGTGTTGCATAATGCATGACGACCGTCTCAGATATTAAAACCTTATTTTCACTGTTACAACTACTTCTGTCATGGATACTTAGAGGTCCTTTGGAAATAATTGGTATATGTCTTCAAGGTTGTCGGTAAAGAGCATTACCAAAGTATTTGATGCAAGCACTGCGAACACCATGTGTACCTCACAAAAGACTTCAGCCAAATCAAGGGGCCATGTCCAGTTTGACATAGCACAGAAAGTCAGCAGGACCATTGGAGAGCAGACAGACCTCATGCAGTGATTTGATATAGTAGCTGTGCTTCTTGATCAGAAGGTGTTTGCTTTGACACCTGGCAGGTTCTACCCAAGTTTCCAGAACTTTCAAATAAACCTGTTGCAAAAATTGGACTATGAGGAACTAGTGTTGTGGATCAGCAACCACATACAGTCTCATATTGTACAGTCTGATCTTAGTTGAATCTCCATCAAGCTGTCTTCCATGGTACAGGAGAAGTGAATGTTATCTTGTGCCGTCCCTCCCAGCTCTTCCATACGCCTGCATGTAGGACTCAAGGTGTTGAGGTGGTCCATTGTTGACTACATGATTGAAGTATACCCCCATTCCCAGTGCTGAAGTAGCCATCACAACTCTGAGAATAGATGACTCATCTTTCAAGGCTGTGATGATGTGCTGTTGTATGTGCTCGGGTGTCTCTCAGGGATACATGTTGAAAAGCCTGTTTTCCAGTGTGTCCTCGGCTCCTGCTGGACACACAGATTCCTGCCCAAGAAAATGCTGAAAGTCCTTGTTGTACATCAAAGAACAAATAATCTTAATTTATCTTACAGGCCTTGGGGTTTCAGGCCCCATTGACTCCAACTCTGTGAGAAACCATGAAAACGTCTTTACAGGGTCAGATGACACCTTCTTCACAGCCAGTCGGATGTTTTCCCTGTCAGGAGTTTTTACCACCTCAATACATTGAGGGCTCCAGTGTGGCGCGGCATCTAAGGCACTGCATCTCAGAGCTAGAAGTGTCACTACAGACCCTGGTTCGATTCCAGGCTGTATGACAATCCAGCCGTGATTGGGAGTCCCATAGGGCAGCACACAATTGGCCCAGCATGAGTCCGGGTTTGGCCGGGGTAGGCCATCATTGTAAATAAGAATTTGTTCTTAACTGACTTGCCTAGTTAAATAAAGATTAAATAAAATTACCAGGTGCTTCATTATGCTCGTATTGTAGCCTTGGAAGCTGTAGCTGTGACGGCCAATACAGGAACTGGAACTGGTAGAGTTGACCGCAGCTCACCCACCATTCCACACCACTTCCGAAAAGCAGCCTCCTTCCCCTTTTATAGGAAATGGGATAAAAACAACCAAATATACATTAGTTGTCATAATAAAGAACTAAATCATACTGGTTCAATGACAACATTGTCATATCAAAGGTAGAGCGTGGCCTTTGTGTTAATTTAAAGGAGAGTTCCCAAACATATGGAAGAAGGTACTCTGGTCAGATGAGACTAAAATTGAGTTTTTGGCCATCAAGGAAAACGCTATGTCTGGTGCAAACCCAACGCCTCTCATCACCCCGAGAACACCATCCCCGCAGTGAAGCATGGTGGTGGCAGCATCATGCTGTGGGGATGTTTTTTATCAGCAGGGACTGGGAAACTGGTCAGAATTGAAGGAATGATGGATGGCGCTAAATATAGGGAAATTCTTGAGGGAAACCTGTTTCAGTCTTCCAAAGATTTGAGACTGGGACGGAGGTTCACCTTCCAGCAGGACAATAACCCTAAGCATACTGCTAAAGCAACACCTGAGTGGTTTAAGGGGAAACATTTAAATGTCTTGGAATGGTCTAGTCAAAGCCCAGACCTCAATCCAATTGAGAATCTGTGATATGACTTAAAGATTGCTGTACACCAGCGGAACCCATCCAACTTGAAGGAGCTGGAGCAGTTTTGCCTTGAAGAATGGGCAGGAATCCCCGTTCTTATAGAGACATACCCCAAGAGACTTGCAGCTGTAATTGCTGCAAAAGATGGCTCTACAAAGTATTGACTTTGGGGGGGTGAATAGTTATGCACGCTCATGTTTTCAGTTTTTTTTGGTCTTATTTCTTGTTTGTTTCACCAAAAAAATATATTTTGCATCTTCAAAGTGGTAGGCATGTTTTGTAAATCAAATGATACAAAATCTCCAAAATCAATTTTAAATCCAGATTGTAAGGCAAAAAAATAGGAAAAATGCCAAGGGGGGATGAATACTTTCGCAAGCCACTGTACTAATCACATCTTTACTAATGCTGCAGAAATTTGCTTTAAAGCAGTATCCAAATCCATCGGATGTAGTGATCACAATATAATAGCCATATCTAGGAAAACCGAAGTTCCAAAGGCAAGGCCTAATATAGTGTCTAAGAAGTCATACAATAGGTTTTGTAGTGATTCCTATGTTGTTGCTGTAAATAATATTTGTTGGTCTCTGGTGTGTAATGAGGAGCAACCAGACGCTGCACTTGACACATTTATGAAGTTGCTTATTACAGTTACTAATAAGCATGCACCCATTAAGAAAATGTCAGTAAAAACTGTTAAATCCCCGTGGATTGATGAGGAATTGAAAAATGGTATGGTTGAGAGGGATGAGGCAAAAGGAATGGCAAATAAGTCTGGCTGCATAGCTGATTGGCAAATGTACTGTAAATTGAGAAATCATGTGACTAAACTGAACAAAAAGAAGATGAAACTGTACTATGAAACAAATATAAATTATATCAAGAATGATAATAAAAACTTTCGAGCACCTTAAATGAAATTTTGGGCAAAAAGGCAAACTCGGCTCAATCATTCATTGAATAAGAGAGTCATTCATCACAAAACCCAATGATATTGCCAACTACTTTAATTAATGTTTCTTTGGCAAGATTAGCAAACATAGGCATGACATGCCAATAATAAATTCTGAATCAACACATTCATGCATAACTGACCAAATGATGAAAGACAAGAAGTGTAATTTTGAATTCTGTAAAGAGAGTGTGGAAGAGGTGAACAAATTATTGTTGTCTATAAACAATGACAAGCCACCTGGATCTGACAACTTGGATGGAAAATTACTGAGGATAATAGAGGATGATATTGCCAGTCCTATTTGCCATCTTTTCAATCTAAGCCTACAGGAACGTGTGTGCCCTCAGGCTTGGAGGGAAGAAAGAAGTCATTCCACTACTCAAGAATAGCAAAGCATCACTGCATGGTATGGCAACAGCACCGCCCTCGATCGCATGGCGCTACAGAAGGTTAAGCGGACAGCCCACCACATCACTAGGGCCGAGCTTCCTGCCATCCAGGACCTCTATATCAGGCGATGTGAAAGGAAGGTCAGGAAAATTGTTAATGACTCCAGCCACCCATCCATAGGCTATTCTCTCTGCTTCCGCACAGCAACAGGTACCGGTGCATCAAATCTGACACCAACAGGCTCGTGAACAGCTGAACAGCTTCTATCCCCATAAGACTGCTATTTTTTTGCATTGTCTCTATTCACACTCACAGGACTCTACACACTCACACACTGACACTCCAACACACACATAACATGCACACACATTTATACTGACTCGACACACACGCACACACACGCACATACAATCATCATACACTGCTGCTACTCTGTTTATCTTATATATCCTGATGCCTAGTCACCTTACCCCTATACGTACTGTTGAAGTCGGAAGTTTACAAACTCGTTTTTCAACCACTCCACAAATTCTTGTTAACAAACTATAGTTTTGGCAAGTCGGTTAGGACATCTACTTTGTGCATGACGCAAGTAATTTTTCCAACAATTGTTTACAGACAAATTATTTCACTTATAATTCACTGTACCACAATTCCAGTGGGTCAGACGTTTACATACACTAAGTTGACGGTGCCTTTAAACAGCTTGGAAAATTCCAGAAAAGTATGTCATGGCTTTAGAAGCTTCTGATAATCTAATTGACATCATTTGAGTCAATTGGAGGTGTACCTGTGGATGTATTTCAAGGCCTACCTTCAAACGTTGTGCCTCTTTGCTTGACATCATGGGAAAATCAAAATAAATCAGCCAAGACCTCAGAAAAAGAATTGTAGACCTCCACAAGTCTGGTTCATCCTTGGGAGCAATTTCCAAACGCCTGAAGGTACCACGTTCATCTGTACAAACAATAGCACGCAAGTACAAAAACCATGGGACCACGCAGCCGTCATACCGTTCAGGAAGGAGACGCGTTCTGTCTCCTAGAGATGGACGTACTTTGGTGCAAAAGGTGCAAATCAATCCCAGAACAACAGCAAAGGACATTGTGAAGATTCTGGAGGAAACAGGTACAAAGGTATCTATATTCACAGTAAAATGAGTCCTATATGGACATAACCTGAAAGGCCACTTAGCAAGGAAGAAGACCCTGCTCCAAAACCGCCATAAAAAAGCCAGACTACGGTTTGCAACTGCACATGGGGACAAAGATCGTACTTTTTGGAGAAATGTCCTCTGGTCTGATGAAACAAAAATAGAACTGTTTGGCCATAATGACCGTCGTTATGTTTGGAGGAAAAAGGGTACCCTTGCAAGCCGAAGAACACCATCCCAACCGTGAAGCACGGGGATGGCAGCATCATGCTGGGGGTGTGCTTTGTCGCAGGAGGGACTGGTGCACTTCACAAAATAGATGGCATCATGAGGAAGGAAAATTATGTGGATATATTGAAGCAACATCTCAAGACATCAGTCAGGAAGTTAAAGCTTGGTCGCAAATGGGTCTCCCAAATGGAAACGTTTGACCCAAGTTAAACAATTTAAAGGCCATGCTACCAAATAGTAATTGAGTGTATGTAAACTTCTGACCCACTGGGAATGTGATGACAGAAATAAAAGCTGAAATAAATCATTCTCTCTACCATTATTCTGACATTTCACATTCTTAAAATAAAGTGGTGATCCTAACTGACCTAAAACAGGGAATTTTTACTAGGATTAAACGTCAGGAATTGTGAAAAACTGAGTTTAAATGTATTTGGTTAAGGTGTATCTAAACTTCCGACTTCAACTGTATCTCCCTCTATCACTCCAGTATCCCTGCACATTGTAAATATGGTATTCGAGCTGACCCTGTATATAGCTTCTTACGTTCTGGTGTTCTTCTTCTTCCTATTTATTGTGTTTTTTTGTTCTACCTTGTTATTTTTTGGGCTACACTGATATTTATTACTGCATTGTTGGGTTTGGAGCTTGCATGAAAGGCATTTCACTGTACTTCTGCACATGACATAAACAGCTTGAAACTTTACAAACTGTGACATTTCTAAACTGTAATCAAAACAGATTTTTTAAACTTCACAGTGAACATCACATCCCATCTGCCATGTCTTTCTTCAGCCTGCTCTGCATGTAAACCTACTGCTGTTGGTATCTTACTTTAAGTAGCACACTTCAAATACCCATGAAAACCTAGATAAATAGACTACTGAGAACTGGTGAAACTTTCATGCTGTGGAATAAAAAAATATAAAAAATAGCAAAGAGCGGTCTGATATGAAAAGATGACCTTGTCTGCACTTTGAAGTGTTAACAGCAGCGATGCGATGCTTCGAACAACGTGCATCCGTTTCTGCTGTGATTGCTAATGCCTCATATACAGCAACGATGGCCCTGAACATAATAACCACATATGGTTCTATTGTAACACATTAGCACACATGGCTTCAGGGCTTAACTTGTCAATAGAAAGCTATTAGAGCAACTAATCAGAATACATGTTTTGTTTGGTGAATGAAGGAAGTCAAGGGTTCATCTGCAAAATGCTTGACTTGCTGACTACACCACAATAATCATAAAAGCCTATTAAAACTGTACCATGAACTCTAAATAATTCCTCTACTTTGATATTGACTCATTGTACTGATTTTATTTATTAATTATTATTTTTTGTGTGAAAATTACAATTTTTCTCAGGCTGATTTATTTATTGTCTGTATGCTTTTTATCCTTCCAGCATCTCAGAAAGTTTTAGGCGTATGCTCCCTGCAATTGCTTTGGTAAATAGGCTAGCAGTCTTCAAAGACTTCAACTTTTAGTGCATTAGTGAAGCTAGATTGCCTCCAGTTATTCGGAGGGTACATGTAACGATCCCGGCAGTCTGAGTCGGGTCCTGTCTGTGGACTAGTTTTTCTGCTCGTGATCTCCAGTTTCCCGAGGGTTCTGGAACGCTCCGGGGAGCTCTCTTGATTTCCGCACCTGCATCCCATCAGCAATCTGCACACCTGGTCCTGATCATCACCCTTCTTAGGCTCTGGCCTAACATCCATTCCCTGCCGGATCGTTAGCCATGAACATCACTCGTCCGGAACCTTCATCCAACCTCTGCCTGGTGGTCGGCGGCTGCCGAGCCATGATTGGATCAACCACTGCACCCCCAACAACTAATCAACGCCGCCCGCTCTGTTCCCTGGATTATTCAGCATCACTCTTGAATTTGTAAATAAACACTCACCTTCGTTTCAACTTACCTTGTCCTGGTCTGCTTCTGGGTTCTGGCTTTGTAACTCGTGACAGAACGATCCGGCCAGTATGAACCCAGCGGACCTGGACTCTGTTCGCCATGCCATTTCCCATCAGGAGAAGATGTTGGGACAACATAGCACGGCACTACAGGAGATAGCGTTGTCAGTTCGGAACCTTTCTACCGGTCTGACGGAGGTCCAGAACCAGCGCAAGTTTCCGGTGGAGGATCCACTACCGGTTTCACCCATCTCGCCTGCCGCGTCTGGAGCTGTGTCCTTCCGTGAGCCCAAGGTTCCGACGCCGGATAAATATGAGGGGGAGCTGGGAAGATGCCGTTCTTTCCTTATGCAGTGTGGGTTAGTGTTCGATCTACAGCCCTACTCTTATGCCACAGACAAGGCTAGGATAGCCTTTGTGATTGAGTTGCTGCGTGGTCGAGCGCTGGAGTGGGCTTCAGCCGTTTGGGAACGACAAGACCCCTGCATGGCTTCATACCAGGGGTTCACGGCCGAGATGAGGAAGCTCTTCGACCATTCCGTCCGAGGGAGGGACGCAGCTAGGCGCCTGTTTTCGCTTCACCAAGGAACTCGCAGCGTGGCCGACTTCGTGATCGAGTTCAAGACGTTGGCTGTGGAGAGTGGGTGGAATGAGGAGTCTCTGCAAGCAGCCTTTTACCAGGGTCTGTCGGAGCAGCTCAAGGATGAGTTGATCTCCTATCCGGAGCCTAGTGACCTGGACAGCTTGGTAGCCTTGTATATTCGGGTGGATAATCGAGTCCGAGAGCGAAGGAGGGAGAAGCAATGGGGTCCGTCCAATCGATCAGCTTCTCAGTTCCCAGTCGGGTCG
Organism: Coregonus clupeaformis; assembly: GCF_020615455.1. Taxonomy (NCBI): domain Eukaryota; kingdom Metazoa; phylum Chordata; class Actinopteri; order Salmoniformes; family Salmonidae; genus Coregonus; species Coregonus clupeaformis. Next base: position 10,326,922 of record NC_059192.1, read on the forward strand.
GGTGGTGGACCAGAACACGTCGATCATTCTCCACCACAAAGGATTAGTGGAGAGGTCCTCTCTCCCGATCCTGAACCCATGCAAGTGGGGCGGCACGGGTTAACCAAGGAGGAGCGTCAACATAGACGTAAGACCAACTGCTGCCTCTACTGTGGTAGCTCGGGACATTACATCTCCACTTGTTCCCGGCGGTCGTCAAACTGCCCGGCTCGCTAAAGTTGGGAGGACTTTTAGCGAGCCAGTTTCAACCTCTCAGTACCTCTGTCAGACCCCGTTTCCCGGCTACCCTTGTGAACAGGAATCAGAGCTTAGCGATTAACGCTTTTATCGATTCAGGTGCCGATGGAAGCTTTCTTGATGCCGAGTTGGTGGAACAGCTGGGGCTTTCCAAGGAGCAATTGCCGGAAGCCATTGAAGCGACCACTCTGAACGGCAGTAGTCTGGCACGTATCACGATGAGGACTGAACCGGTTAAGATGCTGTTGTCGGGGAATCATTCGGAGATAATTTCATTCTTCATTCTGCCGTCTTCCCATGTTCCTCTGGTCCTTGGATACCCCTGGCTGAAGGAACACAATCCCACGTTCGATTGGGTAACGGGCAAGGTAACGAGTTGGAGCCTTGATTGTCATGCTAACTGTCTCAAGACTGCCTGTCCCCATTCGGTTCCCAGTCAGGTGATTGAGGCTAAACCCCCAGATTTGTCCCTGGTTCCCGAGACATATCACGATTTGGGGGAAGTGTTCAGTAAGCAGAAGGCTCTGTCACTCCCTCCCCACCGACCATATGATTGTGCCATCAACCTGTTCCCTGGAGCTGTCTACCCCAAGGGAAGGTTATACAGTATCTCCCGCCCTGAACGTGAGGCTTTGGAGACCTACATCAAGGAGTCCCTAGCTGCTGGTCTCGTTCGTCCCTCATCATCACCCCTGGGGGCAGGATTCTTCTTTGTGGGTAAGAAGGATGGCTCTCTTCGACCGTGTATTGATTATCGGGGGTTGAATGACATCACGGTCAAGAACAAGTATCCCCTGCCCTTGATGAGTTCTGCCTTCGACTCCTTACAGGGTGCTACGGTGTTCACCAAGCTAGACCTACGCAATGCGTATCACATGGTCCGGATCAGAGAGGGAGACGAGTGGTTGACGGGTTTCAATACACCGATGGGTCACTTCGAGTATCAGGTGATGCCGTTTGGACTGACCAATGCTCCAGCGGTATTCCAGAGTATGGTGAACGACGTCCTGAGAGATATGATCGGTCTCTTTGTGTTTGTTTATCTGGATGACATTCTGATCTTCTCGAAGGAACCTTCCGACCACGTCCAGCATGTCCGGCAGGTTCTGCAGCGATTGTTGGAGAATCGCCTGTTCGTGAAGGCCGAGAAGTGCGAGTTTCACGCCCACACGACATCCTTTCTCGGGTACATCATCTCCAGGGGAGAGATTAGGATGGACCAGGAGAAGGTTAGAGCGGTTCTGGAATGGGCCCAGCCCGGTACGAGATTGCAGCTCCAGAGATTTTTGGGGTTTGCGAATTTCTACCGCAGATTCATCCGGGGATTACAGCCGTGTGGCCGCTCCGTTAACTGCCTTGACTTCCAGTATCAGGAGCTTCAAGTGGAATCCGGAGGCGGATCGAGCGTTTCTGGATTTGAAGAGGCGATTCACCAACGCACCGATTCTCTCTCAACCGGACACGGCCCGTCAGTTCGTCGTTGAAGTGGACGCGTCTGATGTGGGAGTTGGCGCCATCCTGTCGCAGCGATGCTCCACGGACAGTAAACTCCATCCCTGCGCCTACTACTCTCGTCGCCTTTCGCCTGCGGAGAGGAATTACGATGTGGGTAACCGGGAGCTTCTCGCGGTGAAACTTGCCTTGGAGGAGTGGCGCCACTGGTTGGAGGGGGCGGAGCAACCGTTTATTGTCTGGACTGACCACAAGAATCTTGCTTACGTGCAATCGGCTAGACGTCTCAACTCCCGTCAGGCCAGTTGGTCGTTGTTTTTCGGACGATTCAATTTTTCCCTGACGTTCCGACCTGGATCTAAGAACGGCAAGGCGGACGCCTTGTCTCGGATGTTCTCCAAGACGGAGGAGAGTGGGTCCAAGACCGAGACAATTCTCCCCCGGAACTGCGTCGTGGGAGCTGTTAGGTGGAAGATTGAGGAGGAGGTGATGGCGGCCCTTCGGACGCAGCCCGGTCCCGGTAACGGTCCACCCGGTCGGTTGTTTGTGCCTGAGTCGGTTCGTCCTGCGGTCCTCAAATGGTCCCACGCCAGCAAGATGGCTTGTCACCCTGGCGTGGCTCGGACGATGGCGTTTCTTCGCAGACGTTTTTGGTGGCCTGCCATGGCCGAGGATACTCGGGGTTATGTTGCTGCCTGTCCAGTGTGTGCGCAGAATACGAGTACCAATCGGCCCAGCTCTGGACTACTTCACCCCCTTCCTATTCCCCGCGACCATGGTCGCATCTGGCCCTGGACTTTGTCACTGGGTTGCCCGCTTCTGAGGGGAACACGGTCGTTCTGACTATCGTGGACAGATTCAGCAAGTTCGCCCACTTTGTGCCAATTGCCAAGCTTCCCTCTGCCTCGGAGACGTCCGAGATCCTGGTTAGGGAGGTTTTCAGGGTCCACGGTTTGCCCAGTGATATCGTTTCCGACCGTGGCCCTCAGTTTACCTCTGCTGTCTGGAAGTCCTTCTGTTTGGCCATTGGAGCTACAGTCAGTCTCACATCTGGTTTTCACCCCCAATCTAATGGTCAGGCGGAGAGAGCCAACCAGAAGATGGAATCCACGCTACGCTGCCTGGCCTCTTCCAACCCCACCTCCTGGGTCTCTCAGTTGCCTTGGGTTGAGTATGCCCACAATACTCTCCCTACATCTGCCACTGGGATGTCTCCCTTCCAGTGCCTGTATGGCTACCAACCTCCCTTGTTCCCTTCTCAGGAGAAGGAGCTCTCAGTGCCTTCTGTTCAGGCCCATATTCGTCGTTGCCACCGGACCTGGCATCGGGCCAGAAAGGCACTCCTTAGAGTTTCGGACCGGTATCAGCTCCAGGCGAATCGTCGCCGGATCCCCGCTCCCACCTATACCATCGGAGATAGGGTCTGGTTGGCCACACGGGATCTTCCTTTACGGACTGAGTCTAGGAAGTTGTTACCGAAGTTCATTGGTCCGTTTGTGGTGGAGAAGGTGATCAATCCGGTGGCAGTTCGACTCAAACTCCCGAGGACGCTCAGAGTCCATCCCACCTTTCATGTCTCCTGCCTCAAGCCTGTTTTCCTCAGTCCTCTGTTGCCTCCTCCGCCTCCTCCTCCTCCTCCTCGGATGATCGGAGGTGGTCCTGCCTACACGGTGCGACGCATCATGGATTCCAGACGGCGGGGCCGGGGTTTCCAGTATCTCGTGGACTGGGAGGGGTATGGTCCTGAAGAGAGGAGTTGGATTCCGCGGCGACAGATCCTAGATGCTGACCTCATCCGTGACTTCTACCGCCTCCATCCTGGCGCTCCGGGAGTCCGCCCGGTGGCGTTCGTCGGAGGGGGGGTACTGTAACGATCCCGGCAGTCTGAGTCGGGTCCTGTCTGTGGACTAGTTTTTCTGCTCGTGATCTCCAGTTTCCCGAGGGTTCTGGAACGCTCCGGGGAGCTCTCTTGATTTCCGCACCTGCATCCCATCAGCAATCTGCACACCTGGTCCTGATCATCACCCTTCTTAGGCTCTGGCCTAACATCCATTCCCTGCCGGATCGTTAGCCATGAACATCACTCGTCCGGAACCTTCATCCAACCTTTGCCTGGTGGTCGGCGGCTGCCGAGCCATGATTGGATCAACCACTGCACCCCCAACAACTAATCAACGCCGCCCGCTCTGTTCCCTGGATTATTCAGCATCACTCTTGAATTTGTAAATAAACACTCACCTTCGTTTCAACTTACCTTGTCCTGGTCTGCTTCTGGGTTCTGGCTTTGTAACTCGTGACAGTACATGTCATTAGAACAGAGAGTTGATTTGATCGTGATATTGTTGGGATGGATCCCAGAGCGGTAGTTGCAAAATTCAACAGACTTTGATCTTTCAAATTCCTCTCATATGTATTTTATTCCAAGTCCAATATTGAGTCACATAAAGGCCTAGAGTACCCTTCAGTGCCTATAGGCCTAGTCTAATTGCCTGTACCAATTTCAGTTCGGTTGCTCAAGTCGTATTAATATCCTCTATTCCAGTGTTATTGTAGGAGTTCTGTGTAGGAGAGGAATTACATTATACGACCCATACAGTAGAGCAATTAGCTGGGTAATCATGGTATTAGCTGGGTACTCATGGTATTAGCAGGGTACTCGTAGTATTAGCAGGCTACTCATGGTATTAGCAGGGTACTCATGGTATTAGCAGGGTACTCATGGTATTAGCAGGGTACTCATGGTATTAGCAGGGTATTCATGGTATTAGCAGGATACTCATGGTATTAGCAGGGTACTCATGGTATTAGCAGGATACTCATGGTATTAGCAGGGTACTCATGGTATTAGCTGGGTATTCTTGGTATTAGCAGGGTACTCATGGTATTAGCTGGGTACTCATGGTATTAGCAGGGTACTCATGGTATTAGCAGGGTATTCATGGTATTAGCAGGGTACTCAAGGTATTAGCTGGGTATTCGTGGTATTAGCAGGGTACTCATGGTATTAGTAGGGTACTCATGGTATTAGCTGGGTCCTCATGGTATTAGCAGGGCACTCATGGTATTAGCTGGGTACTCATGGTAATGTGACGTTTATCACCAGAGCAGGCTCTTCATTAGGGGGCGCTGTGCAGTGTTGCCCTGCAGCGTTTGTTTGTTCGTTGTTTAAACTCATCTGTTTTTGTTGCTTTGTTTAATAGTGTTTTATGTTGCATCGGATTAGCGATTAGGCTACAGCGGAGCTACATGAAGTGCGTACGGTGGATTATTCTCCTACTTGGATGACTTTTGATGGTACCTGAAACAGCACGCAAACTTTCGAGAAAGTCGGCAGAACCACACATCCCGCTATAGCAGAAACTATATTTTACAACGTAACAACTCCCATTCGGGAGAAAGGACCAAAGGTGAGACAAAGGAAGGAGGAGGAAAAGGGGAAGGAAAGGAGGTGTGCGGTAGACGCTGAGGAGGAACCTAAATGAAGATCCCTCTTCCAACCGTTCCGCCCAACCGTCCCGCCCAACCGTCCTGCCCAACCGTCCCGCCCAACCGTCCCGCCCTCCAATGTCCAATCGCTGAAGGGGAAAATTGACGAATTGCGGGCAGACTCACAGTATCTACAGTATATGAATGCAGGGAGGCCTGTGTGATGGCCTTTTCCGAATTTTGGCTGTCGGAGGCGGTGCCAGACTCTGAAGTCACCCCTGACAGATTCACTATTGCTCGTATGGACAGAGACTAGTGAGGCTACTGGCAAGGAGCAAGGAGGGGGGGAGTCTGTGTGCTGACAAATGACAGATGATGTAAAACTATGATTGTCAGGGGGAAAAAAATATGCACTACTGATATAGAGCTACTGTCCATGTCACTGCCCTTTCTACCTCCCCCGTGAATTCCCCCAGCTTTTTCTGAAACTTGGCAAGGCGTATTTGAATGCCAAGCATTCAGTCATTCTCGAGCATAACCTTGATGATCTGAGAGTGTTGGTATTTCAGACAATTACTGGTAGCTTTCATTTGCGAGGACAGATAAGCAATACGTTTGGAAGAATACTTAATAGGACAGAAGTTCAGAAAACGGAGATGATGCATGTTTTGGAAAGGCCTGAGCTCTACAGGGTCAGTCTCATCCTACCTTCCCCTTCCATCAGCAGTGTTCTGTCTGTAAACATGATCTCATCATGCTCTTGCCCAGTGGGTGATGACATATCCTTCTTCATTACCAGTGATCCAATGACTGATCATTAGGTCATTACATTATGATAGATCTTAGGGCCTAGTTTCGACAACTACAGCTACACAACATATTGAAGCGGAACACAGGAGGACATCTGTTGATTTTGCCGCTCGCCACAGGCCCTCCTCTCTAACCACTTCCACCTGTGTTCCGCTTCCATCTCTTGCCTTGGACGCCAATCAAACAGTGTTTAATGGTATGATGCAGTCTCTTCGCAGCATCTCCTAATAAAGTGTCACTGTGCAGCCTCGGGGTATTTACCTTGGATGGTCTGGAGGACCATCTGTTGGTGTTGGTTTAGACAAGGTAAGACGTTTATTTGGGAACTTGAGTGGGGTATAGCGGAGGCTAGTTCTGGGGGGGCACAAATAATACGACTCAAAGTGAAAGCTTATTTTTATTTTTTATTAGCGTCTCCCCATCTGAACTCGTTTGGCTCAGAGTTCGACTTTGATTGAGGGTTTGTGATGGGGCACAATTATTCAGGCTAGACCCCTTGTTGAAAACCCAGAGTTATTATTGAATCTCGTAATTAGACTCCAAAACCAATCTCCCTCTCCCTCCATTTTCATGTCAGAAAGTCTGGCCCAAACTTTTGATGTCCTACTGGAAGTTTGACATTTCTTAAAGTCTTCAGACTAAGGAGCCAAGCCATTCCTGTGATGATAATCCCAGTGAAAGTCACTTTGGTCCTCGACACAATTAAACAACCCGAGCAGCAAGACGGACTCTCCCAGACTCATCTCGCAGTCTGATACAGGACCGATTCATGGTCCCACATCAGTAGATAAGCCAGTTAGACTCACGGTCTCACCTCCGTAGACAAGCCAGTTAGACTCACGGTCCCACCTCGGTAGATAAGACACTGTTACTTCAAAGGGAGGGAAATTAATCAGAGTCACATCAAAAGTTCAACCCCGGTATTATTCTCTCTTTTTTCTCCCTAAACATTTTGTGTTTTCTCCCATAACTTTCAGAAATAAATGAATACCACATTTTACATGTAGGTCGTTAACAAAGTAAAATAATGATAGTATCATTTCAAAAAACAAAAACCTAGTATGTTTGCATTTTCTTCAGCCAAAAATGAAAAATAAAATGGTTGGAGTAGAGCCCTTGAAACCCCAGTGATATCTGATGGACAAAAGTGTGTGTATTCAAGTGCTTGGCTTGCAGCTTTGGCCCATTAGGGAAAGCTACTTCTCAGCCAAACGCGACTGAAAGAGAGAGAGCGAGACAGAGATGAAGTAGATATCTATTGCTGTATAGTACGTAGTGATAGCGCTTTCTCTCTCACACACACACACACACACACACACAAACACGTGCGCAAATACACTACGTGCTTACAGAGGGATGAAAGACAGACAGACAGAGGGATGAAAGACAGAGGGATGAAAGACAGAGGGATGACAGACAGACAGAGGGATGAAAGACAGAGGGATGAAAGACAGAGGGATGAAAGACAGAGGGATGAAAGACAGACAGAGGGATTACAGACAGACAGAGGGATGAAAGGACAGAGGGATGACAGACAGACAGAGGGATGAAAGACAGACAGAGGGATGACAGACAGACAGAGGGATGACAGACTGACAGAGGGATGACAGACTGACAGAGTGATGAAAGACAGACAGAGTGATGAAAGACAGACAGAGGGATGACAGACAGACAGAGGGATGACATACAGACAGAGGGATGAAAGACAGACAGAGGGATGACAGACAGACAGAGGGATGAAAGACAGACAGAGGGATGACAGACAGACAGAGGGATGAAAGACAGAGGGATGACAGACAAACAGAGGGATGACAGACATACAGAGGGATGAAAGACAGACAGAGGGATGACAGACAGACAGAGGGATGAAAAGACAGAGGGATGACAGACAGAGTGATGAAAGACAGACAGAGGGATGACAGACAGACAGAGGGATGAAAAGACAGAGGGATGACAGACAGAGTGATGAAAGACAGACAGAGGGATGACAGACAGACAGAGGGATGACAGACAAACAGATGGATGAAAAGACAGAGGGATGACAGACAGACAGAGGGATGACAGACAGACAGAGGGATGAAAGACAGACAGAGGGATGAAAGACAGAAGGATGAAAGACAGACAGGGATGACAGACAGACAGAGGGATGAAAGACAGAGGGATGAAAGACAGACAGAGGGATGACAGACAGACAGAGGGATGACAGACAGAGGGATGAAAGACAGAGGGATGAAAGACAGACAGAGGGATGACAGACAGACAGAGGGATGACAGACAGACAGAGGGATGAAAGACAGAAGGATGAAAGACAGACAGAGAGATGACAGAAACTGTAATTTAAGCCCTTCTTTCAATCAGTGTCATTACAGTGTAGATAGAATGACACAATGGATCACAGAGAGCGATGACAATGAACAATTCTCCTGCTGCACAACACAGCCATTGATTTAGCCCTACCGAAGTTAACGGAGTCAAATAGAGTCAATTTCAGCAGAAATTAGTTTAGTCAAATTGATTTAGAGTTGAATGAATGAGGAGGGAAGTGTTTGGCAGATCTCTGTGTGGAAGAATGGACTGCTGCTCAGGGGAATTGATGTTGCTCTGATGGGACTCACAAAAGCCAGAGTTAACAGCCTGCAGGATTTTATTGATGGAGGTTGTTGTAAATTGAATGGACGACTTAGCAGTAATCGTATTAGACGGCAGAGGGAGGTAACACAAACAAATAGCACACACACACACACACACTACATACGCCCACACACACATAACACGGGCACACATGGATACTGACGCCACACACACAATCACACACACATTCACAATCACCACATACGCTGCTGCTACTATCTATTATCAATCCTGTTGCCTAGTTACTTTAACCCTACCTATATGTACATAGCTACCTCAATTAAATCTTATCAAATTGTATTTGTCACGTGCTTTGTAAACAACAGGTGTGGACTAACAGCGAAATGCTTACTTATGGGCCCTTCCCAACAATACAGAGGGAAAGAATATAGAGAAATAATAGAAAAGTAAAACATGTAATAATAAAAGATTATAAATACATAATGAGTAACTTGGCTATATACACAGGGTAACAGTACCGAGGCAATGTGCAGGGGAACGAGGTACAAGGTAATTGAGGTAGATACAGTGCCTTCAGAAAGTATTCATACCCCTTGACATATTCCACATTTTGTTGTGTTACAGCCTGAATAAAAATTGGATTAAATTGACTTTTTTTCTCATCCATCTACATACAATACCCCAAAATGTGTCACGATCGTTATAACAAGCAGACCAAGGCGCAGCGTGATAGGCGTACATCTTTTAATGAGTACTTATATAACCATAACAAAAACAACAAAATGATACGTGAAGTCCTAAGGTTAACAAAACACAAACCTCTCCGGAACAAGATCCCACAAATGACAAGTGCAAAACAGGCTGCCTAAGTATGGTTCCCAATCAGCGACAACAAGCCACAGCTGTCTCTGATTGGGAACCACCCTGGCTCAACATTTAAGAGTCCCCAGAGCCAGGACGTGACAATATGACAAAGTGAAAACATTTGCACATTTATGGAAAATGTAATACATAAATATTTAATTTACATAAGTATTCCCACCCCTGAGTCAATACTTTGTAGAAGCACCTTTGGCAGCGATTACAGCTGTGAGTATTTCTGGGTAAGTCTCTAAGAGCTTTGCACACCTGGATTGTTGAATATTTGCCCATTATTATTTTCTAAATTCTTCAAGCTCTGTCAAATTGGTTGTTGATCATTGCTAGACAACCATTTTCAGGTTTTGCCATAGATTTTCAATTAGATTTAAGTCAAAACTGTCACTCGGCCACTCAGGAACATTCACTGTCTTCTTGGTAAGCAACTCTAGTTTAGACTTGGCCTTGTGTTTTAGGTTATTGTCCTGCTGAACGGTGAATTCGTCTCCCAGTGTCTGCTGGAAAGCAGACTCAACTACGTTTTCCTTTAGGATTTAGCCTGTGCTTTGCTCCATTCCGTTTATTTTTTATCCTGAAAAACTCCCCAGTCCTTAACGATTACAAGCATACCCATAACATGATGCAAAAAATATGGAGAGTGGTACTCAGTAATGTGTGGTATTGGATTTACCCCAAACATAACACTTTGTATTCAGGACAAAAAGTTAATTGCTTTGCCACATATATTGCAGTATTACTTTAGAGCCTTGTTGCAAACAGGAAGGATGTTTTGGAAAAATGGTATTCTGTACATGCTTCCATCTTTTCGCTCTGTCAATTTGGTTAGTATTGTGGAGTAACTACAATGTTGTCGATCCATCCTCAGTTATCTCCTTTCACAGCCGTTAAACTATGTAACCGTTTTAAAGTCAACATTGGCCTCATGGGGAAATCCCTGAGTGCATTCCTTCATCTCTGGCAAATGAGTTAGGAAGGATGCCTGTATCTCTTTAGTGACTGGGTGTATTGATACACCATCCAAAGTGTAATTAATAACTTCACCATGCTCAAAGGGAATTCAATGTCAGCTTTTTTTTTTTTTTTTACTCATCTACCAATAGGTGTTCTTTTTTGCGAGGCATTCAGTCTTTGTAGTTGAATCTGTGTTTGAAATTCACAGCTCGACTTACAGTGAGGGAAAAAAGTATTTGATCCCCTGCTGATTTTGTAGGTTTGCCCACTGACAAAGAAATGATCAGTCTATAATTTTAATGGTAGGTTTATTTGAACAGTGAGAGACAGAATAACAACAAAAATATCCAGAAAAACGCATGTCAAAAATGTTATAAATTGATTTGCATTTTAATGAGGGAAATAAGTATTTGACCCCCTCTCAATCAGAAAGATTTCTGGCTCACAGGTGTCTTTTATACAGGTAACGAGCTGAGATTAGGAGCACACTCTTAAAGGGAGTGCTCCTAATCTCAGCTTGTTACCTGTATAAAATAAACTTGTCCACAGAAGCAAGCAATCAATCAGATTCCAAACTCTCTACCATGGCCAAGACCAAAGAGCTCTCCAAGGATGTCAGGGACAAGATTGTAGACCTACACAAGGCTGGAATGGGCTACAAGACCATCGCCAAGCAGCTTGGTGAGAAGGTGACAACAGTTGGTGCGATTATTCGCAAATGGAAGAAACACAAAAGAACTGTAAATCTCCCTCGGCCTGGGGCTCCATGCAATAATTCACCTCGTGGAGTTGCAATGATCATGAGAACGGTGAGGAATCAGCCCAGAACTACACGGGAGGATCTTGTCAATGATCTCAAGGCAGCTGGGACCATAGTCACCAAGAAAACAATTGGTAACACACTACGCCGTGAAGGACTGAAATCCTGCAGGCCCGCAAGGTCCCCCTGCTCAAGAAAGCACATATACAGGGCCATCTGAAGTTTGCCAATGATTCAGAGGAGAACTGGGTGAAAGTGTTGTGGTCAGATGAGACCAAAATCGAGCTCTTTGGCATCAACTCAACTCGCCGTGTTTGGAGGAGGAGGAATGCTGCCTATGACCCCAAGAACACCATCCCCACCGTCAAACATGGAGGTGGAAACATTATGTTTTGGGGGTGTTTTTCTGCTAAGGGGACAGGACAACTTCACCGCATCAAAGGGACGATGGATGGGGCCATGTACCGTCAAATCTTGGGTGAGAACCTCCTTCCCTCAGCCAGGGCATTAAAAATGGGTCGTAGATGGGTATTCCAGCATGACAATGACCCAAAACACACGGCCAAGGCAACAAAGGAGTGGCTCAAGAAGAAGCACATTAAGGTCCTGGAGTGGCCTAGCCAGTCTCCAGACCTTAATCCCATAGAAAATCTGTGGAGGGAGCTGAAGTTTCGAGTTGCCAAACGTCAGCCTCGAAACCTTAATGACTTGGAGAAGATCTGCAAAGAGGAGTGGAACAAAATCCCTCCTGAGATGTGTGCAAACCTGGTGGCCAACTACAAGAAACGTCGACCTCTGTGATTGCCAACAAGGGTTTTGCCACCAAGTACTAAGTCATGTTTTGCAGAGGGGTCAAATACTTATTTCCCTCATTAAAATGCAAATAAATTGATAACATTTTTGACATGTGTTTTTCTGGATTTTTGTTGTTGTTATTCTGTCTCTCACTGTTCAAATAAACCAACCATTAAAATTATAGACTGATCATGTCTTTGTCAGTGGGCAAACGTACAAAATCAGCAGGGGATCAAATACTTGTTTCCCTCACTGTACAGACAATTGTATGTGTGGGGTAAAGAGATTGGGTAGTCATTTAAAAATCATTTTAAACACTATGTTTGAGTCCATGCAACTTATTAACAGACTTGTTAAGCAAATGTTTACACCTGAACTTATTTAGGCTTGCCATAACAAAGGGTTTGAATATCAAGACATTTCAGCTTTTCATTTTGTATTAATTTGTAAAGATTTTGAAAAACATAATTTCACTTTGACATTATGGGGTATTGTGTGTAGGCCAGTGATAAAAATCTCAATTTAATCAATTTCAAATGCAGGCTGTAACACAACACATTTTGGAAAAAGTCAAGGGGTGTGAATACTTTCTGAAGTGATCTACAGTACATATAACTAGGAATAATGTGACAGATAATAAACAGTAGCAGCAGCACATGTGATGAGCAGATAGTCCGGGTAGCTATTTGGTTAACTATTTAGCAGTTCCCATGGCTTGAGGGTTGAAGCTGTTTCGGGGTCCCGTTGGTCCCGCTTGCCGTGATTTAGCAGAAAGAACAGTCTATGACTTTGGTGGCTGGAGTCTTTAAACATTTTTAGGGCCTTCCTCTGACACTGCCTGTTATACTTACCTCGTAACCCCTGCACATAGACTCGGTACTGGTACTCCCTGTATATATCCATGTTATTACCTCGTACCCCTGCACATCGACTCGGTACTGGTACTCCCTGTATACTGTATAACCATGTTATTTTTACTCGTTATGTTATTCGCTATTCACTGTGTATTTTATCTTTAATATATATTTTATCTTTAACTCTGTACTGTTGGAAAAGGACCCATAAGTAAGCATTTTACTGTTAGCCTACACCTGTTTAAGTAGCGTGTGACAAAATCTAATTTGATTTGATTTTGTTGCTTCATGTTTATCACACAAACCCAGCCCTCTATTTCCATTTCCCATTGCCTGTTGTTATGTTGCATGGTGAGATGCTGTTGCCATGGAGAGTTAGAGACTATGCTAAAACCTCAACTCTATAAGTGTGTGTCTGATTGAGAAAGGGAGAAAATTAGGGATCATAAAGATACAAATAGTCTGAGAACAAACCCTGGACAACATTATCTTATTGGGCTGAGAAACTCTTTCACACATCAACAGAGCTACGATACTGGACTGGACATGTGCCTCATCATTGACTGGAGTCTGGATAGATATTGGGCGAGATGTCTTAGCAACACTCATGGCTGTTAATTATATAATCAGTGTATGTTGTTTTCACAGTCTGCTCATTATATAGTCTGCTAATATCTTCGTTGGGAATCAAAAGCGTGTTGAAATGTAGACCGTTTTAGTCTGGAATATAATCAGGGTGTGATTAATCAGGTTGTGTCATAAAATCACAGTGCTTAAGGGTTTAGTCCTTGTAGGTGCGGTTACACTGTAATGAACTGAACTGGAAATGTTTTCCACCTTGGAGAAAGGAGACCACAGGGAGGGAAGAGCGATATATCTGCAGTCTGCAGTTGTGTGGGAGTACGAGTATGATTACGGACAGAAACCCACACACACACGAACACACAAACTTATACTTTCAGGCTAAGCAGGTTAATGGCGAGCAGGCAACAGACTAACAGACTAACAGTATATATAGCCTCCCTACTGTCACTTTATTTTACTGTATATATAGCCTCCCTACTGTCACTTTATTTTACTGTATATATAGCCTCCCTACTGTCACTTTATTTTACTGTATATATAGCCTCCCTACTGTCACTTTATTTTACTGTATATATAGCCTCCCTACTGTCACTTTATTTTACTTCTGCTCTTTTTTTCTCAACACTTTTTTTGTTGTTGTTTTATTCTTACTTTTTTTGTTTAAAATAAATGCACTGTTGGTTAAGGGCTGTAAGTAAGCATTTCACTGTAATGTCTGCACCTGTTGTATTCGGCGCATGTGACCAATAAAATTTGATTTGATTTGATTTGACACCAGAGAGAGAGAGAGAGAGAGAGAGAGAGAGAGAGAGAGAGAGAGAGAGAGAGAGAGAGAGAGAGAGAGAGAGAGAGAGAGAGAGAGAGAGAGAGAGAGAGAGAGAGAGAGAGAGAGAGAGAGAGAGAGAGAGAGAGAGAGAGAGAGAGAGAGAGAGAGAGAGAGAGAGAGAGAGAGAGAGAGAGAGAGAGAGAGAGAGAGAGAGAGAGAGGGAGGGAGGGAGGGAGGGAGGGAGGGAGGGAGGGGAGGGAGGGAGGGAGGGAGGGAGGGAGGGAGGGAGGGAGAGAGAGAGAGAGAGAGAGAGAGAGAGAGAGAGAGAGAGAGAGAGAGAGAGAGAGAGAGAGAGAGAGAGAGAGAGAGAGAGAGAGAGAGAGAGAGAGAGAGAGAGAGAGAGAGAGAGAGAGAGAGAGAGAGAGAGAGAGAGAGAGAGAGAGAGAGAGAGAGAGAGACCGTAGAAGAAGTGAAAACAGCTCCTGTGAATCACTTGCCAACTCATGCTACAGCCCACTTATCATGTGACTCTGTAGTAGTGAGATAAGGGGCAGACAGACAGACAGTGAGCAAGCTCTCCAGACTCTCCTGACAGATATGCCGTAAGATGCCGTAAGGCAAGGAAGGCCTTAGTGTCTGAGAATGCTCAGAGGAATGAGCGGTGAATGACATCAGGCCAGGCCAGTCATTTGGTTGAAGACAGGTCTGCATGTGAACATGCTTCCTAACTGTTGCATGTCGATGGTGTGAGGATTCAGTACTAGCCAGGGGTGTGTCCAAAAGGTTGAAACGTTCATAATGTTGCAGATGGTCCCATGTGGCTGTTGGTGCTTGCAATGCCACGGTTGTGGGTTTGATTCCCATGGGGAAACAGTATGAAAATGTAGTGCAAGTTGCTCTACATAAGAGCATGTGTTCATGTTGCCTTATTTCCTGTGCTCAAGGGAATCCTTCAAGGCCTGTGTTTTCTGCATTATGGACTCCACTGGACGTGCTAAAACACACTTGCACGCATAGAGCAGTGTGTGATGGATTGCTATGTCATGCTGCTATTGCTTCAGCACCAACCAGTGAAACATGGTGCTGAGGTTAGTTAGCACAGGCCTCAGCTGGTCAAAGACTGCTGTCCCTGTTGTATTATTGTGTGTGTGTGTGTGTGTGTGTGTGTGTGTGTGTGCTCTTCGTGTTTTCTTACCTATATTTATTTTATATATTTTTTATATTTTTACTTTGATATTGAATACTGCATTCTTGGGAAAGAGCTTTTAAGTAAGCATATCACTGTACTGTTTTACACCTGCTGTATCGTGTGCACGTGACAAATAAACGTTGAAACTTGAAACTAGTGTGTGTGTGAGTGCGTTCAATGGTGTGTGTGTGTGTGTATGTGTATGTGTGTGTGTGTGAGTGAGTGCATGCGTAAACAAGGGTGTGTGTGTGTGTGTGTGTGTGTGTGTGTGTGTGTGTGTGCGTGTGTGTGTGTGTGTGTGTGTGAGTGAGTGCATGCGTACAAGGGTGTGTGTGTGTGTGTGTGTGTGTGTGCATGTGTGTGTTTGTGTGTGGTGTGTGTGTTTGTGTGTGGTGTGTGTGTGTGTGTGTGTGTGTGTGTGTGTGTGTGTGTGAGTGCATGCGTACAAGGGTGTGTGTGTGTTTGTGTGTGGTGTGTGTGTTTGTGTGTGGTGTGTGTGTGTGTGTGTGTGTGTGTGTGTGTGAGTGCATGCGTACAAGGGTGTGTGTGTGTGTGTGTGCATCTGGGGGTCTCAGAAGTAGGACCACGCACGGTGCATATTACCACGTCACCTCTATTTGGAAAATATCCCATTGAAGTCTCTGTAGCCGACATCAGAAGAACTCTTCCCTGTTGTCTCTGTATCCTTGGGTTATTATGGGCAGACCTTTATTGTTGTTGCTACAGAGAAGAGAGACGGAAGTATCTTCAAATATTGTTTTTGTGATGTTACACAAGCCCGCTAGTCTTGAATCAGAGAGATGCGAGGGGGAGCTTTCTTTTTTGATGGATGCACCAAAGGGGACACGTCAAAGGGGCGTATTGGGGGCGGGGGGGTTGGGGGAGACCGTCTGATCCTGTGTAGGGCCTGCTTTAAACTTATGTGCTCTCTGTCACCTAGGGCTGCATGGTGAATTGCCCCAAAACACAAAGGATAATGATTTAAGGGCGATCACGCCATTTCCCCTCTGAGGGGCCAAAATCTCTCTCTCTCTCTCTCTCTCTCTCTCTCTCTCTCTCTCTCTCTCTCTCTCTCTCTCTCTCTCTCTCTCTCTCTCTCTCTCTCTCTCTCTCTCTCTCTCTCTCTCTCTCTCTCTCTCTCTCTCTCTCTCTCTCTCTCTCTCTCTCTCTCTCTCTCTCTCTCTCTCTCTCTCTCTCTCTCTCTCTCTCTCTCAGTATCCAGATAATTGACTGCTGAAATGTGTGTTAGAATAACACTATTGCATCCATGTCTGGTATCTCACTGTATGATCTCGGTGGTAACTTCTATCTGTATGTACAGGGTGAACTCTTAAATAGTGTACACTCTTAGAAAAAAATTAGCTATTTAGAACCTAAAAGGGTTCTTAGGCTGTCCCTATAGGAGAACCCTTTGAAGAACCATTTTTAGTTCCAGGTAGAACCCTTTCCACCGGGGAACCAAAAAAGTTCTGCTATGGGGACTGCCGAATAACTATTTTGGAACCCTTTTTTATAAGAGTGTATGTACAATTTAATTGTGTTTATCTGGACTGTTCCCATCCCCCTAACACCTTCAGGAAGATGGGATGTTTTGCTCACATCCTGTGAGGAAGTTGGGCTGGTTTGAGGTTACTGTAACTTGGTATCGTTTGATTGGTCAGTGGTGGTTGGTTTTGGTTTGAAAAAGTCACACAAAAGTTAATAAATGGCCTCTTCTGCCTCTTGTCCTGTTACGCTCTCTATGGAAAGGTGTATGAGAAATTCTAGTTTCCTAGGCTTCTAGGCCTCTGGACTAAATCTAATCTAATCTAATCTAATCAAATCAAATCAAATTGTATTTGCCTCATGCGCCGAATACAACAGGTGAAATGCTTACTTACAGCCCTTAACCAACAATGCATTAATTTTTTTATAAAAAAGTAAAATAAAACAACAACAAAAACGTGTTGAGAAAAAAAGAGCAGAATTAAAATAAAATAACAGTAGGGAGGCTATATACAGGGGGTACCGGTGCAGAGTCAATGTGCGGGGGCACCGGCTAGTTGAGGTAGTTGAGGTAATATGTACATGTGGGTAGAGTTAAAGTGACTATGCATAAATAATTAACAGAGTAGCAGCAGCGTAAAAAGATGGGGTGGGGGTAGGGGGGCAGTGCAAGTAGTCCGGGTAGCCATGAGTAGCTTATGGCTTGGGGGTAGAAGCTGTTGAGAAGCCTTTTGGACCTAGACTTGGCGCTCCGGTACCGCTTGCCCTGCGGTAGCAGAGAGAACAGTATATGACTAGGGTGGCTGGAGTCTTTGACAATTTTGAGGGCCTTCCTCTGACACCACCTGGTATAGAGGTCCTGGATGGCAGGAAGCTTGGCCCCAGTGATGTACTGGGCCGTACGCACTACCCTCTGTAGTGCCTTGCGGTCGGAGGTCGAGCAGTTGCCTTACCAGGCGGTGATGCAACCAGTCAGGATGCTCTCGATGGTGCAGCTGTAGAACCTTTTGAGGATCTGAGGACCCATTCCAAATCTTTTCATTCTCCTGAGGGGGAATAGGCTTTGTCGTGCCCTCTTCACGACTGTCTTGGTGTGTTTGGACCATGATAGTTCGTTGGTGATGTGGACACCAAGGAACTTGAAGCTCTCAACCTGTTCCAATACAGCCCCGTCGATGAGAATGGGGGCGTGCTCAGTCCTCTTTTTTTCCCTGTAGTCCACAATCATCTCCTTTGTCTTGGTCACGTTGAGGGAGAGGTATTTATCCTGGCATCACACGGCCAGGTCTCTGACCTCCTCCCTATAGGCTGTCTCAACGTTGTCGGTGATCAGGCCTACCACTGTTGTGTCGTCGGAAAACTTAATGATGGTGTTGGAGTCGTGCCTGGCCATGCAGTCATGGGTGAACAGGGAGTACAGGAGGGGACTAAGCACGCACCCCTGAGGGGCCCCGTGTTGAGGGTCAGGGTGGTAGATGTGTTGTTACCTACCCTTAGCACCTGGGGGCGGCCCGTCAGGAAGTCCAGGATCCAGTTGCAGAGGGAGGTGTTTAGTCCCAGGATCCTTAGCTTTGTGATGAGCTTTGAGGGCACTATGGTGTTGAACGCTGAGCTGTAGTCAATGAATAGCATTCTCACGTAGGTGTTCCTCTTGTCCGGGTGGGAAAGGGCAGTGTGGAGTGCAATAGAGATTGCATCATCTGTGGATCTGTTGGGGCGGTATGCAAAATGGAGTGGGTCTAGGGTTTCTTGGATAATGGTGTTGATGTGAGCCATGACCAGCCTTTCAAAGCACTTCATAGCTACAGACGTCAGTGCTACGGGTTGGTAGTCATTTAGGCAGGTTATCTTAGTGTCCTTGGGCACGGGGACTATGGTGGTCTGCTTGAAACATGTTGGTATTACAGACTCAGTCAGGGACATGTTGAAAATGTCAGTGAAGACACTTGCCAGTTGGTCAGCACATGCTCGGAGTACACGTCCTGGTAATCCGTCTGGCCCTGCGGACTTGTGAATGTTGACCTGCTTAAAAGTCTTACTCACATCGGCTACGGAGAGCGTGATCACATAGTCATCCGGAACAGCTGGTGCTCTCATGCATGCTTCAGTATTGCTTGCCTCGAATCGAGCATAGAAGTGGTTTAGCTCGTCTGGTAGGCTTGTGTCACTGGGCAGCTTGTGGCTGTGCTTCCCTTTGTAGTCTGTAATAGTTTTCAAGCCCTGCCACATCCGACGAGCGTCAGAGCCGGTGTAGTACGATTCAATCTTAGTTCTGTATTGACTCTTTGCCTGTTTGATGGTTCATTGGAGGGCATAGCGGGATTTCTTATATGCGTCCGGGTTAGAGTCCCGCTACTTGAAAGCGGCAGCTCTACCCTTTAGCTCAGTGCGGATGTTGCCTGTAATCCATGGCTTCTGGTTGGGGTATGTATGTACGGTCACTGTGGGGACGACATCATCGATGCACCTATTGATGAAGCCAGTGACTGATGAGGTGTACTCCTCAATGCTATCTGAAGAATCCCGGAACATGTTCCAGTCTCTGCTAGCAAAACATCTCTTTGTTCATGCTTTGTCCTGTAACTCTAAGATCCAAATGCCTAGAGTAATGCCTTGTAATGCCTACAGTACTGCCTTGTAATGCCTAGAGTAATGCCTTGTAATGCCTAGAGTAATACCTTGTAATGCTTGTTAATGCCTTGTAATGCCTAGAGTACTGCCTTGTAATGCCTAGAGTAATGCCTTGTAATGCCTAGAGTAATGCCTTGTAATGCTTGTTAATGCCTTGTAATGCCTAGAGTACTGCCTTGTAGTGCCTAGAGTAATGCCTTGTAATAACTAGAGTACGGCCTTGTAATGCCTAGAGTACTGCCTTGTAATGCCTAGAGCAATGCCTTGTAATGCTTGTTAATGCCTTGTAATGCCTAGAGTACTGCCTTGTAATGCCTAGAGTAATGCCTTGTAATGCTTG
Organism: Coregonus clupeaformis; assembly: GCF_020615455.1. Taxonomy (NCBI): domain Eukaryota; kingdom Metazoa; phylum Chordata; class Actinopteri; order Salmoniformes; family Salmonidae; genus Coregonus; species Coregonus clupeaformis. The sequence continues at coordinate 10,346,674 of NC_059192.1, forward strand.
TTAATGCCTTGTAATGCCTAGAGTAATGCCATGTAATGATTGTTAATGCCTTCAATGTGATTTCATCCATTTTAATTAAATAACACTTGCTTTGATACTCGCTTCTCATGACCATTCCTTAATCTTAGTCAGCTAAACTCATAACACTTGATTGCACCTGGTTTTACTATAATATTAAATGGAGTCAAATAGTCAGATGTATACTATCAGTCAAAAGTTTTAGAACACCTACTCATTCAAGGGATTTCCTTTATTTTTAATATTTTCTACATTGTAGAATATTAGTGAAGACATCAAAACTATGAAATAACACATATGGAATCATGTAGTAACCAAACAAGTGTTAAACAAATCAAAATATATTTTATATTTGAGATTCTTCAATTAGCCACCCTTTGCCTTGATGACAGCTTTGCACACATTTCAACATCAACTGTTCAGAGGAGACTGCGTGAATCAGGCCTTCATGGTTGAATTGCTGCGAAGAAACCACTACTAAAGGACACCAATTAGAAGAAGAAACTTGCCTGGGCCAAGAAACACGAGCAATGGACATTAGACCGGTGGACATTTGTCCTGGAGATTTTTGGTTCCAACCGCCGTGTCTTTGTGAGACGCTGTTTGGGTGAACGGATGATCTCCGCATGTGTATTTCCCACCGTAAATGATGGAGGAGGAGGTGTTATGGTGTGGGGGTGCTTTGCTGATGACACTGTCTGTGATTTATTTAGAATTCAAGGCACACTTAACCAGCATGGCTACCACAGCATTCTGCAGCGATACGCCATCCCATCTGGTTTGGGCTTAGTGGGACTATCATTTGTTTTTCAACAGGACAATGACCCAACACACCTCCAGGCTGTGTAAGGGCTATTTTACCAAGAAGGAGTGCTGCATCAGATGACCTGGCCTCCACAATCCCCCGACCTCAACCCAATTGAGATGGTTTGGGATGAGTTGGACCGCAGAGTGAAGGAAAAGCAGCCAACAAGTGCACAGCATATGTGGGAACTCCTTCAAGACTGTTGGAAAAGCATTCCAGGATAAGCTGGTTGAGAGTAAGCCAAGAGTGTGCAAAGCTGTCATCAAGTCAAAGGGTGGCTATTTTGAAGAATCTAAAATCTAAAATAAATGTTGATTTGTTTAACACTTTTTTGGTTACTACATGTGTTATTTCATAGTTTTGATGCCTTCACTATTATTATACAATGTAGAAAATAGTAAAAATAAAGAAAAACATTTGAATGAGTAGGTGTTCTAAATCTTTTGACCGGTAGCGTATTTAAATGTAGATTGTTAAATATTATTTAGCCCTACCCCTGTCCCCTGCTTCCCTGACGTATTAGCATGTCACGCTCCAGGTGTAGAGAAGCACCAAAAAAGGGCATGCAAGAACACAGCACTTATTTTTCCTCGCTTTCATGATCTGCCACTTTCTCTGAGCAGGTCTCAGTCACACACATACACACACAGACACACAGACACACAGTCACACAGTCACACATACACACACACACACACACACACACACACACACACACACACACACACACACACACACACACACACACACACACACACACACACACACACACACACACACACACACACACACACACACACACACACACACACACACAGACACATTGAGTGAGGCTTCGTCTTCCAGCAAAACAGAGCTATCCCGAGTTCTTATCTGCCGTTGTTCAACGGACGGGAGAGAATTTGTCAGAAGTTTGGAGCGGCTTCAGAGAGGACTGTCTGTAAAGACGTAATTTCCAAAATATCCTCATAGTCCACCCTCCATCTCCATAAAAGTGCTCTGCTTTATTGGGTGAGGGTGAATGCAAATATGCAGAGAAAGTTTAACACAGCACGTAATGGTTTGGTATGTAGGGCTGCCTAACCTTAGGATGTCAGAACAGATGGACAGACAGATGTGTTTTGGGGTGCTGCAGGTAAGAGATGAGAAGGGACAAGATATGTAAATCCACCCCAGTGGGATTAGCTCTGTCTGCACTGGAGTGACACTAACAGGCGTATGTATGAGCCAGCAGAGGATGAATCGGGACACACACACTCGCTCCAGGACCCAGACACACACACACAATGCCTCCAGGACCCAGACAAACACACACACTCGCTCCAGGACCCAGACACACACACACACTCGCTCCAGGACCCAGACACACACACACACTTGCTCCAGGACCCAGACACACACACACAATGCCTCCAGGACCCAGACAAACACACACACTCGCTCCAGGACCCAGACACACACACACACTCGCTCCAGGACCCAGACACACACACACACACAATGCCTCCAGGACCCAGACAAACACACACACTCGCTCCAGGACCCAGACACACACACACAATGCCTCCAGGACCCAGACAAACACACACACTCGCTCCAGGACCCAGACACACACACACACACAATGCCTCCAGGACCCAGACACACACACACTTGCTCCAGGACCCAGACACACACACACACTCGCTCCAGGACCCAGACACACACACACACTCGCTCCAGGACCCAGACACACACACACACACAATGCCTCCAGGACCCAGACAAACACACACACACAGTTGCGAACGCCAGGCAGGACGTGACCTGTCTGTGAGTACACCACTTTATTCCTGACTGCATGGCAGTTAAAGGTCAGACTATTGAAATACATAGCTAACAATAAGCAGGGTTTTAACTCTCTATAATACTGACTTATAAAGCTCTGATAATATGCTTTGTATAATACTGATTTATAAAGCTCTGCTAATGTGCTCTGTCTAATACTGATTTATAAAGCTCTGCTAATGTGCTCTGTCTAATACTGATTTATAAAGCTCCGATAATGTGCTCTGTATAATACTGATTTATAAAGCTCTGCTAAAGTGCTCTGTCTAATACTGATTTATAGAATTCTGCTAATGTGCTCTGTATAATTCCGATTTATAAAGGTCTCCTAATGTGCTCTGTCTAATACTGATTTATAGAATTCTGCTAATGTGCTCTGTATAATACTGATTTACATAGCTCTGCTAATGTGCTCTGTATAATACTGATTTATTAAGCTCTGCTAATGAGCTCTGTCAAATACTGATTTATTAAGCTCTGCTAATGAGCTCTGTATAATACTGATTTATAAAGCTCTGCTAATGTGCTCTGTATAATACTGATTTATAAAGCTCTGCTAATGTGCTCTGTATAATACTGATTTGCATAGCTCTGCTAATGTGCTCTGTATAATACTGACACGTTCTGTCTCCTAGAGATTAACGTACTTTGGTGCGAAAAGTGCAAATCAATCCCAGAACAACAGCAAAGGACCTGCTGAAGGAAACATGTACAAAAGTATTTACAGTGGGGAGAACAAGTATTTGATACACTGCCGATTTTGCAGGTTTTCCTACTTACAAAGCATGTAGAGGTCTATAATTTTTATCATAGGTGCACTTCAACTGTGAGAGACCGAATCTAAAACAAAAATCCAGAAAATCACATTGTATGATTTTTAAGTAATTAATTTGCATTTTATTGCATGACATAAGTATTTGATCACCTACCAACCAGTAAGAATTCCGGCTCTCACAGACCTGTTAGTTTTTCTTTAAGAAGCCCTCCTGTTCTCCACTCATTACCTGTATTAACTGCACCTGTTTGGACTCGTTACCTGTATAAAAGACACCTGTCCACACACTCAATCAAACAGACTCCAACCTCTCCACAATGGCCAAGACCAGAGAGCTGTGTAAGGACATCAGGGATACAATTGTAGACCTGCACAAGGCTGGGATGGGCTACAGGACAATAGGCAAGCAGCTTGGTGAGAAGGCAACAACTGTTGGCGCAATTATTAGAAAATGGAAGAAGTTCAAGATGACGTTCAATCACCCTCGGTCTGGGGCTCCATGCAAGATCTCACCTTGTGGGGCATCAATTATCATGAGGAAAGTGAGGGATCAGCCCAGAACTACATGGCAGGACCTGGTCAATGACCTGAAGAGAGCTGGGACCACAGTCTCAAAGAAAACCATTAGTTACACACTACGCCGTCATGGATTAAAATCCTGCAGCGCACGCAAGGTCCCCCTGCTCAAGCCAGTGCATGTCCATGCCCGTCTGAAGTTTGCCAATGACCATCTGGATGATCCAGAGGAGGAATGGAAGAAGGTCATGTGGTCTGATGAGACAAAAATATAGCTTTTTGGTCTGAACTCCACTCGCCGTGTTTGGAGGAAGAAGAAGGATGAGTACAACCCTAACAACACCATCCCAACCATGAAGCATGGAGGTGGAAACATCATTCTTTGGGGATGCTTTTCTGCAAAGGGGACAGGACGACTGCACCGTATTGAGGGGAGGATGGATGGGGTCATGTATCGCGAGATCTTGGCCAACAACCTCCTTCCCTCAGTAAGAGCATTGAAGATGGGTCGTGGCTGGGTCTTCCAGCATGACAACGACCCGAAACACACAGCCAGGGCAACTAAGGAGTGGCTCCGTAAGATGCATCTCATGCTCCTGGAGTGGCCTAGCCAGTCTCCAGACCTGAACCTAATAGAACATCTTTGGAGGGAGCTGAAAGTCCGTATTGCCCAGCGACAGCCCCGAAACCTGAAGGATCTGGAGAAGGTCTGTATGGAGGAGTGGGCCAAAATCCCTGCTGCAGTGTGTGCAAACCTGGTCAAGACCTACAGGAAATGTATGATCTCTGTAATTGCAAACAAAGGTTTCTGTACCAAATATTAAGTTCTGCTTTTCTGATGTATCAAATACTTATGTCATGCAATAAAATGCAAATTAATTACTTAAAAATCATACAATGTGATTTTCTGGATTTTTGTTTTAGATTCCGTCTCTCACAGTTGAAGTGTACCTATGATAAAAATTATAGACCTCTACATGCTTTGTAAGTAGGAAAACCTGCAAAATCGGCAGTGTATCAAATACTTGTTCTCCCCACTGTATATCCACAGTAAAACAAATCCTATATCGACATAACCTGAAAGGCCGCTCAGCAAGGAAGAAGCCACTGCTCCAAAACCAACATAAAAATGCCATACTACGGTTTGCAACTGCACATGGGGACAAAGATCGTACTTTTTGGAGAAATGTCCTCTGGTCTGATGAAACAAAAATAGAACTGTTTGGCCATAATGACCATCGTTATGTTTGGAGGAAAAAGGTGGTGGCTTGCAAGCCGAAGAACACCATCCCAACAGTGAAGCACGGGGTGCCAGCATCATGCTGTGGGGGTGCTTTGCTGCAGGAGGGACTGGTGCACTTCACAAAATAGATGGCATCATGAGGAAGGAAAAGTATGTGGATATATTGAAGCAACATCTCAAGACATCAGTCAGGAAGTTAAAGCTTGGTCGCCAATGGGTCTTCCAAATGGACAATGACCCCAAGCATACTTCCAAAGTTGTGGCAAAATATCTTAAGGACAACAAAGTCAAGGTATTGGAGTGGCCATCACAAAGCCCTGACCTCAATCCTATAGAAAATGTGTGGGCAGAGCTGAAAAAGCGTGGGAGAGCACGGAGGCCTACAAACCTGACTCAGTTACACCAGCTCTGTCAGGAGGAATGGGCCAAAATTCCCCCAACTTATAATGGGAAGCTTGTGGAAGGCTACCCGAAATGTTTGACCCAAGTTAAACAATTTAAAGGCAATGCTACCAAATACTAATTGAGTGTATGTAAACTTCTGACCCACTAGGAATGTGATGAAAGAAATAAAAGGCCTTCTTGAGACTAGTTGAGTATCTGGAGCATCAGCAATTGTGGGTTCGATTACAGGCTCAAAATTGCCAGAAACAAATAACTTTCTTCTGAAACTCTTCAGTCTATTCTTGTTCTGAGAAATGAAGGCTATTCCATGCAAGAAATTGCCAATAAATGTAAGATCTTGTACAACACTGTGTACTACTCCCTTCACAGAACAGCGCAAACTGGCTCTAACCAGAATAGAAAGAGGAGTGGGAGGCCCCGGTGCACAACTGAGCAAGAGGACAAATACATTAGAGTGTCTAGTTTGAGAAACAGACGCCTCACAGGTCCTCAACTGGCAGCTTCATTAAATAGTACCCGCAAAACACCAGTCTAAACGTCAACAGTGAAGAGGCGACTCCAGGATGCTGACCTTCTAGGCAGAGTTACAAAGAAAAAGCCATATTTCAGACTGGCCAATAAAAAGAAAAGATGAAGATGGGCAAAAGAACTCAGACACTGGACAGAAGAAGATTGGAAAAAAGTGTTATGGACAGACTAATCGATGTTTGAGTTGTTCGGATCACAAAGAAAACCTTTGTGAGACGCAGACCAAATGAAAAGATGCTGGAAGAGTGCTTGATGCTATCTGTCAAGCATGATGGAGGCAATGTGATGGTCTGGGGGTGCTTTGGTGGTGGTGGTAAAGTGGGAGATTTGTACAGGGTAAAAGGGATCTTGAAGAGGGAAGGCTATCAATCCATTTTGCAACACCATGCCATACCCTGTGGACAGCGCTTGATTGGAGCCAATTTCCTCCTACAACAGGACAATGACCCAAAGCACAGCTCCAAACTATGAAAGAACAATTTAGGGAAGAAGCAGTCAGCTGGTATTCTGTCTATAATGGAGTGGCCAGCACAGTCACCGGTCTCAACCCTATTGAGCTGTTGTGGGAGCAGCTTGACTGTATGGTACGTAAGAAGTGCCCATCAAGCCAATCCAATTTGTGAGAGGTGCTTCAGGAAGCATGGGGTGAAATCTCTTCAGATTACCTCAACAAATTGACAACTAGAATGCCAAAGGTCTGCAAGGCTGTAATTGCTGCAAATGGAGGATTCTTTGAAAAAAGCTAAGTTTGAAGGACACAATTATCATTTCAATTACAAATCATTATTTCTAACCTTTCCTATGCGTTTTGCTATATTTCCTATTCAAACTCATTTCATGTATGTTTTCATGGAAAATAAGTGACCCAATACTTTTCAACGGTAGTGTAGATAGATAGAGAGAGAGAGAGAGAGAGAGAGAGAGAGAGAGAGAGAGAGAGAGAGAGAGAGAGGGTATAGTGCTATCGCATTAGGTGAAGGCACTCTCAATGTCAGTGTGTGAACTGAGCCCTTCTGAATTCCCGCTGTGATTATTGATACAGCTTGTAGTGACCAGGTATGAAACTCTGGCTGTCTGTTTGATGACAGAGTTAGCCCACTAAGCTAAAGCCATTTAGCTGGATATGAGCACAGCTGAATTGCTGAATACCTCTCTTCATCCTTTGCAACTGATGGAGGTGTCACAGTGACACAAACACGCTCACACATGGTTTAATCTCAGTGTAATTGTTTGGCATTGAGTGCGTACATTTTCATACTGGTCCCCCAGCGGAATGTCCGTGCATGACCAAGCACTTCTCAGTGCTGAGGGCTAACTCCTAAAGCATAATTCAGAGTCCACAGACTCATAGGCGCAATAGTTCGGCGTCCGATTGTGACATAGCTAAGTGGATCTGAGACCACCGTCTGCAGGGGTACGCACAGCCCAAACGCAAACCCCACAATTCCCAACCAACGCGGCTACGGTATGCGCCCTCTATTCATTTGAATGTTGACAGTTGGAGAAATTTCTTGAGCTGCGCTGAGAATTCCAAAAATATGAAAGCCAATGGTTCAATATTCTAGAACACTGATGTGCCTACGCGTACACGTTTTGGACTCTGATAGACGCTTGACTCAGCAGCATCAGACATTGGATACACTGGCTGAGTGCTTCTGCCTGGTGGCTGGATCTAATTTGTCGGACTCTCTCTTTATCTCTCTCTCTCTCTCTCTCTCTCTCTCTCTCTCTCTCTCTCTCTCTCTCTCTCTCTCTGGATTAATGTTGGCTTTGTTTACAGGAATGGGTTTATTAATCTGCTCCTAATGGAAATTATATCATAAAATGTATTAATACAGCTTGGCTGCCACTGTAAAGACCAAAAGTGTACCTGGCTTTGTCAATCATTTCCTGTATAACCTTTACTTCCAAATAAATAGATGAATAGGACACAGCTGTTGATATCTAGACAAAGACTACAGATGTAACATCATAATTTGAGGCAGTTTGCTACAGCAGGAAAATGAATCCTGCAGCAACAGGAAATATTAAGTATTATGTGGATTATAATTAATGGACATTTTTGTAGGGAAAATCAAAACTGAAATGTACAATTGCAAACTTCAGAAGCCTTTTTAAGCCTCAAGTACACTACAAGATTTACATTTCCTCCATTACATGAAAGTTCTACTGCAACAGGGTGACATTCTTACAACTGATGTCAAGCTACTGTGTGTGGGATGATCGGGACCCTCTGGTTCAGTGTGAGTTGTGTGGGATTCTTTCTGGGTCATGGAAAGGAAGTGTAACTACAAACACTATTTATGTTCATATTCAGGTCAAAAGACAACTCTGAAGGCTCTTGGTGGTTCACCACACAGAAACTGCTCCAGTCTAGTGGAATGAATGACAATGAAAACGGTGCAGCTAATCTGTGAACAGCAGGACTGGGTAGTGCCATGCTATGACAGAGGGAGTCAGGGGTGTAAATGACACCTCCCTAATCCTCATTCTCTTTGGTTACCATGGTAGCTGTCTCCACAAATAAAATACAGCAATTGACAGCTCAAATCTGTTCTGGCATTTCCCATGTTTCTCTGAAGAGTCAAAAGTGACGCCTTCTCCTTCTCTCACAGGAAATTAGTTCCAGCCACAATCACACCAGATTCAACCAGTCAACTGATTATCAAGCCATGGATTAGTTGAGTAAGGTGTGTCAGATGCTGCGTTTACACAGGCAGCCTAATTCAGATTTTTTCCCCACTAATTGGTCTTTTGACCAATCAGATAATCAGCCAATAATTGTACAGCCTGCTGGGCTGATGTGGATTATTGAGATGCAGCCCCGGTGACAGCAGAAGTTTTATACAGATTCTCCTCTCATGCCAGCAGGCACAAACCGTGTGGAAAATAAGACTCTACACAAGTCCCTCTGTAAAACCCATGCCAAGCTCTCTGAGTGTGTGTGTGTGTGTGTGTGTGTGTGTGTGTGTGTGTGTGTGTGTGTGTGTGTGTGTGTGTGTGTGTGTGTGTGTGTGTGTTGTTTAACGATGTAGGGGAAAGTCTCTCATTCAGAGGACTGGGCAGTGTTAATTATTCCAGTTACGGTCTCCTGTAAACTCATATGGAAACAGCGTTAAATCGAAAAACCGTACATGTACACACACACACACACACATTGTCAATTTGTATATTTGTCTCACCACCATTACCTTTCCTTCTCCTCTATGCAGCAGTGCTCATGATGTTCCATTGACTCAGAAGTTTAAATAAAACATCTTGTAAATACGTTGACTGTTTGCAACATAATCAATAAGCTCGTTATGGTCATGGAAACCTTTAAAAGTATTGCATTTAAAAGTCAAGTGCACTGCGGTACTGAGACTCGGCAAGGGCATAGTAACTCTAATCAATCCCCATCCATCTACTCGTAGCTGATCTGGGCAGTGTTGGTGTGTGTCAGCTTCGCCCTCCAGCCCAAAATGATTACACTGAGATGAAACCGTGTGCGGGTGCGGATGCATCTGTGTGTGCATGAACATCAGTCTAGGCAGGCTGACAGAAAGTCTAATCCTCCTTCACCTCCAAACACACACCGTGACAGATAATCACTATCTATTTCTGTCTGCTAACAAAGCTGTTTGGAACAACTAGAGAATACGTGGCAGACGTGTCAAAACAACGGCAGAGATAATGTGTGTGTGTGTGTGTGTGTGTGTGTGTGTGTGTGTGTGTGTGTGTGTGTGTGTGTGTGTGTGTGTGTGTGTGTGTGTGTGTGTGCGTGTGTGATTGAGTGTTTGTGGGGGTGTGTGATTGAGTGTGTGTACAGAGAGATGAATAGCGTTTGCTCTGTGCCCCTTCAACAGAGTGGCATGCTGTTTCTCTATAAGCTCTGTAGAGACCTGTTTTACCACTCAGATTAACAGCCACAGTATTAATAGTCCTTTATCCTCTGTTTCAGGTCAGAGGTCAGGGGTCAGGAGGAAGAGGAGAAAGGGGAAGGAGAGAACAGATCTGATTAAGGAAGAGGGGGGAGCAGCAAACCCTACTCGTTCACATCTTCTTTAGAGGAAGAAGAAGCAGGATGAATTTTGATGCTTTCTGGACCAATGTTAGAGACAGTGATCTTGATTTACCCTCCGGACCAGCCTTCACAGAGCGACGGTAGTGGCCACAACACACATAGGAACCATGGAGCTGGCAGCCCTTGTTTCCTTACGCTTGTTTATGAAAACGCACACTGTTTTCTCAGCATCCTGCTCATTGTAACCCTCACCATATCTTTATTTTTAACTAATCCCAGAAAGTTGTAGTATACTGTAGAATACTAAGTTAATAGTAAAGTATTATCCACAAAAAAAACAGTGTGGTAAATACTACGGTAATGTCATCAGAAACACTACAGTCTGCAAAAACACTACACTTTTTTAACTATAGTAAATACTACAGTATTTAATTTGCATATAACCTCCCCCATATCGCAATTTGTGCCTGCCATAAATGAGAAACCCACATGCCAAGTATCGACCATATATTGTGTTTCCTATAGGTTATAGAAAAGAGCAGAAGCTATCTATTGGAACTATCTATTCAGACCTTACCAACAGGTTATGGAAAATGTGCTCTTTTCTAATTCAAAGATAATAAAACATTACAGTAAATACTACAATTTGCGAAAACATTACTGTAGATACTAAAGTATTTACTACAGTTTTATTTTACTACAGTATTTATACTATAGTTAACTGTAAATACTGCAGTATACTACATTAAATACTACAGTGAATTCTGCAAAAACACCACAGGGATTACTATAGTATTTATACCATAGTATACTATAGTATTTTTTCGCTGTGGTTTTCCTTGTTCATTCTGTCTCATCATTTAAACATGTGTCTAAGTCCATCCCTAAATAGTGTGGAGATTTTCTGCATAGTGTGGAGTTCACATTATGTTAATGAATTCTGAATTCAGCTATTCACAGGACAGAAATGGCACGATGTTCTACATCGAAGTTGGCTCAATTTCAGTGACATTTAATTATTTTTTATTTTACTGTGCAAAGGCATAAATGTTTCACTCCCATTTTGGATGTATTCTTCATCTGTGTCGTTTATTCTGTTCAATCAGAAAGGTTTTGGCAACGGTGTGTGTGTGTTTCTTTGTGTGTGTGTGTTTTTGTGTGTGTGTGTTTGTGTGTGTGTGTGTGTGTGTGTTTTTGTGTGTGTGTGTGTGTTTGTGTGTGTGTGTGTGTGTGTTTGTGTGTGTGTGTATGTGTTTGTGTGTGTGTGTGTGTGTGTTTGTGTGTATGTGTGTGTGTGTGTGTGTGTGTGTGTGTGTGCGCTCACACATGCTCTCGTGGATGTAGGTTAGTGTGTAAGTATGACTATGGGTGAGCTTGTTTGTGCAGCTGTCCATCAATTAACCATGTGGTCAATTACAAACTACAAAGGCGGAAAATACAAAAACAGAGACAAGAGACTTTTTACTCTAAACCTTCAACAGATTGGTTTACACAAGACTCTCTTCTTCAGAGGCCCTTACCAGGATGACTGAAACGGACAATATAATGTCACTATATGAACAATTCAGCAAGATGCATCCGAACCAAAGGACTATGAAAGGGCTTCAACTGTGGCAGATCGAGATTTTGACGTATGCTTTCTGATTATACCGTTTCAGATTACTACTATTGGGGCAAGTGTTAGAGAAGTAACTTGTTTCAACTCAAGACAACGGTAGAATGCTTGCCTTTGAAGACATTTACCAAACAAGATAAATATGTTGACAAATGAAATAGATGTTGTAAATGTTTCTGTTGCCACAATTGCTGTTGCTGTTGTAATTATAATACTATTGTTTACACAACTTACACAACTATCCGTATTCCTGCATGTGAAAGTGTGCACTATTTTAACTGTGTTGAAAGTTTCATATCAGTTTAAGAAGTTTTAGAATAAAGCAGCTAACAGCCAATACAGCCCCCCCCTAAAAATGTCCAATGTCACACACACGCACACACAAACGCACACACTCACACACAAACGCACACGCACACACACAAACGCACGCACACACACCACCGGGGAGATGCACTTGGCTTCACACAGGGCAGACATCTGTGCTTGGAGATTGGTGAGGACTCTAACAGATCCGCCTGCTGCTTGGAGATTGGTGAGGACTCTAACAGATCCGCCTGCTGCTTAACATCTTCATTTATTTATTCTATCCGGAACCTAGATGTTTTCTCTTTCTGGCTAATACACATAGCGTAGCTATATTGCTCTCTCCGGGTCTGATATACTCTGTTGATCATACATTAACATACACAAACACACAAATGAACGTACAACTAACCTATTTTATGACGGTAAATGCTCAATTATGGGATATCCACTTTTGAGTGGCTCCCCATTGGGAAGGGTGTAAAGATAAACAGCTTAGTTTTGGGCCAGGGCAAACACGTCCTGATCAAATGTTGATTGTTTTCTTTTTCCCATTGTTGGTTTTGGTCAGTTTGCTTTGTTGGTGAAAACGTGTTGCTTCAGTTTACTTTATTTAAGACAACCAACAGTGCTGAGCAGTGTCAATGTACAGTATGGGCGCTTATTAAAAAATTATATTTGACTCCTCCGAGTTGCCATCCTTTTGTGTTTCAGGTTTCGAATGGGCCAAACAGAGATTCAAGGGGTTGTTAATTTGAGTGATTCATCTGGAGTTAATCAAAAATCTTTAGAATTATATAACAACAGGACTATTTAAAAGTTTTGAAATATTTGAATGACTAAGACTCCTGCTGAGTTCTATTCAGACTAGAGGGAGGGAGGGAGGGAGGGAGGGAGAAAGATAGTGGAAGCAAGAGAGGGAGAGGAATATTACAAGCAATATGCTGTATGTCTCGAGCTTTTGTCAGTAGCACTAGTAACCTCGTGCAAAATATTAAATCGTCTCAATGCAACGAAGCTGCTTCAAGCTAGACAAAGCAGCGAGGCCTATGCTGACCCTGTCCATTAACAGTCATTAGAGTCAGGAACGGCCGCACTCGTCAACGATTTGAATGGATTTGAATGGTGTAAGGAATGGCATGAATACCTTGGCACCTTTCCTTAGATTATGATGCAGTTCTAGGAGATTTTGAGATTTTGAGCATAAAAAACAACAGAATCATTGAGAAAAAAGCATTCGATTTGGGTTTTTATTTATTTTGTTTTTTTCCCAACAGCTTTTTTTAATTAAATAAGCACTGCCTACCCAGCCTACCCTGAATGCACATCACTGTGAATAGGATACACTATGTGTCCATTTGGCTAAATAGTAGAGTCTGAAGAACAACATGCAGCGCAAACAGCCTCATAATTTGTCCTAGAGCCTAGACAGAGATGACTTAACCAGAAGAGAATATAGACACACACACACACACACACACACTCTACAGACTACCCAAACATAATATACCCTGGATAACTATCCTTATTCATGTCTGTCCTTCTCTTGGCACTGAGCGGAATCCGTTCAGTCAATCTAGAAGGTTCTATGAATGAACCCTCTGATTCTAATTCCAGGGTTTCCGAGGTGTTACCTTGGCAACAGAAGTGTGGAACAGGGAAAACAGAGGGAATCGTTGTTCCCCTCTTCATGGCCTTTTTAACGTCACAAATAAAACAACACCGGACAGACTCACAAGATGGATGAGAGGTGTATCAGAATAAATTTGCAGTGAGGTACAAAGAAAAACAGTGACTATTTGTCTTAAATCAGGAGACTCATGATCCAGCAATCTCAAATTGGTCCAATAAAAAGAGAAGAAATTACTCCTCTGTCTTGGCTTGGGGACATTTAACACATAAGTGGGAACTTTGGCAGTGGCATCGTTCTAAAGCACTTACTGTGGCGTTTAGAAGAGCTGGTATGGTGCTATCTGAGACTGCTTACTGAATCACAGGTCCAATGTAATGGCTACTTGTGGTTAGAAAAGGAGTCCAAAGCTAACAGCCCTTATAGACTTCTCTAACCTCACTCAGAGACTGGATTCAAATGCTTCGAGTGAAACGAATGAGTCTTAATTAAAAGTAGAAAGTACACTATACAGTGAATTCAGAAAGTATTCAGACCCCTTGACTTTTTCCATGTTGTTACGTTACAGCCTTATTCTAAAATGGATCACATTAATTGTTTTCCTCATCAATCTACACACAAAATACCCATAATGACAAAGCAAAAACAGTTTTTTATTTTTTTGCACATTTATTGCAAATAAAAAAACGGAAATACCTTATTTACGTAAGTATTCAGCATACAAAAGTATGTGGACACCCCTTCAAATGAGTGGATTCGGCTACTTCAGCCATACCCGTTGCTGACAGATGTATAAAATCGAGCACACAGTGACTTTCAAGGTGGCACCGTCATAGGATGCGACCTTTCCAACAAGTCAGTTGTTCAAATTTATGCCCTGCTAGATCTGCCCCGGTCAACTGTAAGTGCTGTTATTGTGGAGTGGAAAAGTCTAGGAGCAACAAGCCGCGAAGTGGTAGGCCACACAAGCTCACAGAATGGGACCACCGAGTGCTGAAGCGCGTAGTGCATAAAAATCGTCTGTCCTTGGTTGCAACAATCACTACCGAGTTCCAAACTGCCTCTGGAAGCAACGTCAGCACAATAACTGTTCGTCGGGAGCTTCATGAAATGGGTTTCCATGGTCGAGTAGCTGCAAACAGGCCTAAGATCACCATGCACAATGCCAAGCGTCGGCTGGAGTGGTGTAAAGCTTGCTGCTATTGGACTCTGGAGCAGTGGAAACGCGGTCTTTGGATTGATGAATCAGGCTTCATCATCTGGCAGTCCTACTGACAAATCTGGGTTTGGTGAATGCCTGCCCCAATGCATAGTGCCAACTGCAACGTTTTGGTGGAGGAGGAATAATGGTCTGGGGCAGTTTTTCATGGTTCGGGCTAGGCTCCTTAGTTCCAGTGAAGGGAAATCTTAACGCTACCACATACAATTGTATTCTAGACGATTCTGTGCTTCCAACTTTGTGGCAACAGTTTGGGGAAGTCCCTTTCCTGTTTCAGCATGACAATGCCCCCGTGCACAAAGCGAGGTCCATACAGAAAGGGTTTGTCGAGATTGGTGTGGAAGATCTTGACTGGCCTGCACAGAGCCCTGACCTCAACCCCATCGAGCACCTTTGGGATGAATTGGAACACCGACTGCGAGCCAGGCCTAATCGCCCAACATATGTGCCCGACCTCACTAATGCTCTTGTGGCTGAATGGAAGCAAGTCCCCGCAGCAATGTTCCAACATCTAGTGGAAAGCCTTCCCAGAAGAATGGAGGCTGTTACAGCAGCAAAGGGGGGACCAACTCCATATTAATGGTATTGATTTTGGAATGAGATGATCGTCGAGCAGGTGTCCACATACTTTTGATAATGTGGTACATAAGTAGTAAAATCGTTTTTTGTCAAAGCTGTTAGCATGTATATATGACCAGCCTGGCACACTCTCAATATCTACCACTAAAACATAAATAATGTCACCGTGTGTTCCAAAGAGCTCTTTTATATGGTCTGAGTTCATAAACTGGACATCAGCTTGCTGTAATTAAGTAATAAAGGATCAGCAGATGGATGTATCTTTATTCCAGTCCCAGTTCTGCTTCCAGGTCCACACACACATACGCACAAACAGACACACATGCGTACATGTACACATACAAAAACACACAAGCACACACACAAAAGCACACAAACACACACACCGGCTCTATTGTAGGTCTGTCCTACGCTGCTTCCTGGCTCTGGGTCAGAGACACTGACGCACGCTGAGTGATTCTCCAGGTGTGTGTTGACTCACAGCCAGTCCAAATGGTCTGACTAACACACACACACACACACACACATTTGCACACACACACGCACACACAGCCCTGTACCAAACAGGCCAGACCAACCATTCCTCAATAGCTATTTCTCTATCCTCCTGTGTCAGAGACGTCTGCTGACTGTGTCCCCCAATTATGACCTCACCACCCCTGCCTGGCCTGGTCTGTTGGGAGTCAGGTGTGAATGTTTACACTCTATGACTCTCTCTTCTCCAATAAAGTATTTAGTCTTTAATGTATTTTTCATTACGTGCCGGACCCCAGTAAGACTAGCTGTCACAATTGGCGTCGGCTAATGAGGATCCTAATTAATCCAAATCCAACCTTTCACAAGGCCAGCATCACATCGGAGGTCATTTGCTGTGGTAGAATAGAGAAAATTCCCCTCGCCGCTCTACAAAGCTTTCAGGTCGCGTAGGCAGGGTTTTAAAAAATATGGCAGAAGTCAGGAGGATTTATGAGAGGGAAAAACAGTCAAGATGATTCTCTGTAGCACAACGGTATATTTACCTCGTTATCTTAAAGCATCAAGGGTGTAATTGATTATTGTTGAATTAGCTGATTATGTCGTTATCGCAAATGGAACTGTATAAATTATAGAGATTATACCAATTTGTGTCCTTTTCATTAACATAAAAAACAGAGTGAAATATAGAATGTGGAGAAATTCGTTCGGTTCGCTGTCAGAAATAACTGTTCTGAACGGGTAAATGATTTCAAGGTAAGGCGCAATTACTCTTTTTACGTTTCTCTATACCGCATTTTCCTGTCTCTCTCTCTCTCTCTCTCTCTCTCTCTCTCTCTCTCTCTCTCTCTCTCTCTCTCTCTCTCATGGAAACTTCACTCTCCACCTCTCACTGATTAGATCTCTGTAATCACAAGAGGCCTGAATAATGAGCCAAAAATGTTTCTCCATCATCGCGTCCAGTTCCTGTCTTTCTCGTGGTAATTTAAACTGACAGAAAAACAACAATGAGATTATGTCATACATGTGTCTCTTGAGCTGTTAAAGTTAATGTGGTTTGTTACAAGCCTCTTTAGAACAACAAACAGATGAGTGACGTACTAGTTTTAAAGGAAAACCTGTGTTTGTGTGTGTGTGTGGCGTGTGCTTGTTCGCGTGTGTGTGCAGTATAGTATAGTGCTCTTGTTGTTTACGGGTCTCGTCCCGTGTATTGTGTAGAGGTTACACCTCACTCTATGTTTGGGTTACATACCTTTTGTATATGTACACGTGTTTGTGTTGGGTGGAGTAAATAAAACCCCTAATACGTATTCCTGTTCCTGTCTTCAAATCATTACACAACGTGACATCTGTCAGCTTTCACCGAAGATGCGGAAGTGATATCTCTAGCTTAAATTGACAGATTTTTATGGGGATTATTTTATTTGGCTTATTAGATTTACCTGGGGGCGCAGACATCGTCCTTCGGGGGACACAGAAGGCTGTTGTATAAAACACCTTTCTCTAGATTATATCTTCAAACTAAGGCAACCATGGCATCCGTGACAGAGAGGGAGAAGCATCCATCCATGTATACGGGTAAGTCTAGCTAGCTACATTTTCAGATATTAAACGTTTCTAATTTTGCCAGAAAGTGGTATTCATTTCAAGTTAAAGTGACTGTTATCTAGCTAGCTAACGTTAGCTGGCTCGCTAGCTAATGTTATGTGTATGATCTGTGATATTATTATTTGTATCTCAGATCCATTTGCATTGCTAGTTATAGCCTAATGTTAGCTAGCTAACATTGAACCTGGTTAGTTAGCTACCTGCAGATTCATGCAGGGTAGTAACGTTATGAGTTGGTGATATAACGTCTTTTGATACAGTATTGGTTAATGTTGTTGATCTCATATAGAGAGGACAAGGACACGCCATGTGTTATTGATGTCACTGGTGAGTGACAGAAGGTCGACGTGCCAAGATAGATTGAGGGCCACTTGTGCTAATCTTAGAAGGAGTACGTGGTGTAAGGGCCTGGCTAGGGTGCCGCACGATACCATGTAGGGGAATCCTATTGTAGGAGATGAGTGACACTCAATAATGGTTGGCAACTGTGGGATAGAAGTAGCTTGGTACATTACCTCATTAACCCTCCTCAGGACTTTAAACGGCCCCACAGACCGCAGGCTCAGCTTCCAGCAGGGCAAGCGGAGGGGCAGGTTCCGGATGGAGAGCCAGACCCGGTCGCCTGGAGAGAAAACAGGCGCCTCACTGCGGTGGCGGTCCGCTGGAGATGAGTGTGCGCAGCGTTCCAGATCTCCTCAGCGCACGGAAACCACTCGTCCACCGCAGGGGCCTTGGTCTGGCTCGGATGCCAAGGTGCCAAAGCCGGCTGATACCCCAACATGCACTGGAAAGGAGTGAGGTTAGTGGAGGAGTGGCGGAGGGAATTCTGCACGTAGTCAGCCCAAGGTAGAAAATCCCTGACAGAAACACCTCAGGAACCTGCCCACTTCCTGATTGACCCTCTCCACCTGCCCATTAGCTTGAGGACGGTACCCGGAGGTGAGACTGACCGTGACCCCCAGGCGTTCCATAAACGCTTTCCATATGAATGAGGTGAACTGAGGACCACGGTCTGACATACTGTCCTCAGGGATCCCGTAGTGCCGGAAGACGTGCGTAAAAAGAGCCTCTGCGGTTTGCATGGCCGACGGGAGCCCAGGCAGAGGAAGGAGGTGACAAGCTTTGGAAAACCGGTCCACAACGATGAGAACGGTGGTGTTCCCCTGGGAGGGGGGAAGGTCAGTGACAAAGTCCACCGAGAGGTGAGACCAGGGTCGTTGTGGAACTGGCAGGGGAAGGAGTTTTCCATAAGGGAGGTGTCTGGTGTCTTAGACTGGGCACAGATGGAGCAGGAAGAGACGTAAACCCGGAAATCCCTAGCCAAGGTCGGCCACCAGTACTTCTCAGTCAGGCAGGAGATGGAATGGCCTATCCCAGGATGACCCGACACAGGCGCGTGTGCGCCCAGGAAAGGAGGGGATCACGCACACCCGTGGGCACTTAGGCACGGTTCTCCGGGAACTGTGCAGGTGCAGGTTCCGTACGCAGGGCCTGCCGTACGTCGGTGTCCACGTCCCTCACCACTGGCGCGATGATACGGAACAGAGAGATGATGGGGGTCTCCTCTTCCTGCCTCTCCTCTGCCTGGGTTGGAGCAGGGTAATTCCCTGGCTTGTCACCTCCTCACCTATTAGTGGATAGTGGGCAGGTCGAGGAGAAATGAATCCTTTCTCCACCATAGGAGCAGAGCCCAGATTCCTCCTTCTCCTACGCTCTGCCTCGGGCAAACGTGCAGAGCACACCTCCATCGGCTCTGGCCACGGAGCAGGTGTAACCATGGGCTCCGGATTCCACGCAGGTCTTTGTCCGGACCGCAGGAGGTTCTCCAACCAGAATGCCATGCTGATGAGCTGGTCAAGTGACAGATTGTCATCACGGCAGGCTAACTCCATCTGTACCTCCTCCTGCAGTCCACGGTGACCAGAGCCGACTCGTTCCATCCGGTGTAGGCCGCGATGGTCCAGAACTCCAGGGTGAACTCCGAGGTGGTCCTAGATCCCTGGAGTAGATGCTCACCCCCCTCTCGGCCCTCTACAGGATGATCAAACACCGAGCAGAAGAGGAGGGTGAAGCGCTCATAGGACTCAACCTCGGCTCCGCCATTTCCCAAACCCAGTACAGGGCCCATCCGGTCAGTGTCAAAATGACTGTGGCAACCCTGTCTCTCCCGGAGACAGCCTCGGTGTAGTGAGCGAGGAACAGGTCACATTGCAGAAGGAATCGCTTGCATCTCGCTGGCGCGCCGTCAAAGCGCTCTGGGAGGGACAGGGGTATTCCGCGGATCGGCTCAGATGGAACTGAGGCAGGTAGTGGTGGTGTGGGGGCTGGTGATGGAACCAGTGGAGGGACTGCACTTTCCCCTCCAACCGCAGGATGGTTGCCAGCACACTGTCCATGGCGCTGCCGAGTCTGGAGAGACAGTCCTAGTGATGCTGGACTGTCTCTACGATGGTCGCCAGCTCAGCCTTTCCCGCTGTCTCCATTTTATTGGGTCGATTATTCTGTCATGTTATATAATGATTTGAAGACAGGTGCAGGAATAGGTATTAGGGGTTTTATTTACTCCACCCAACACAAACACGTATATATATACAAAAGGGATGTAACCCAAACAAAGAGTGAGGAGTAACCTCTACACAATACACGGGACGAGACCCGTAAACAACAAGAGCACTATACACGGTACTCACGAGACCAACGGACATGGGACAATAATCAACAAGGACAATGGGGAACAGAGGGCACATATATACACATACTAATCAGGGGGAATGGGAACCAGGTGTTCGTAATGAGACAAGACAGTCCGGGGTTGGTGGTAATTATCCATGTCAATGACACCTAGAAAGCCGGTGACGTAGACCTCCGGAATTGGTGACTGGAATGAGCAGCAGTACCGGGGCTAAAGCGATATTTGTCAGACCATGAGACATCCCGAAAATTGGTCTTCTCACAAAATCGTCTGTAGCGTCCGAACGATTTGGCCTACAAACTATTATGACCCCTCTGTGGAAAGGTGAGACTCTTACAAACATGTCTGAAGATCCCCCGGTACCAGTTGAAAACATTTATGGAATTATATATGGAGACTGTTTAGTGACAAAAATAAGACGTTAAATACATCATAATAAAATAAAAAAAGGGAAATACAGTGAGGGAAAAAAGTATTTGATCCCCTGCTGATTTTGTACATTTGCCCACTGACAAAGAAATTATCAGTCTATAATTTGAATGGTAGGTTTATTTGAACAGTGAGACACAAAGTAACAACAAAAAAATCCAGAAAAACGCATGTCAAAAATGTTATAAATTGATTTGCATTTTAATGAGGGAAATAAGTATTTGACCCCTTCTCAATCAGAAAGATTTCTGGCTCCCAGGTGTCTTTTATACAGGTAACGAGCTGAGATTAGGAGCACACTCTTAAAGGGAGTGCTCCTAATCTCAGCTTGTTACCTGTATAAAAGACACCTGTCCACAGAAGCAATCAATCAATCAGATTCCAAACTCTCCACCATGGCCAAGACCAAAGAGCTCTCCAAGGATGTCAGGGACAAGATTGTAGACCTACACAAGGCTGGAATGGGCTACAAGACCATCGCCAAGCAGCTTGGTGAGAAGGTGACAACAGTTGGTGCAATTATTCGCAATGGAAGAAACACAAAATAACTGTAAATCTCCCTCGGCCTGGGGCTTCATGCAAGATCTCACCTTGTGCAGTTGCAATGATCATGAGAACGGTGAGGAATCAGCCCAGAACTACATGGGAGGATCTTGTCAATGATCTCAAGGCAGCTGGGACCATAGTCACCAAGAAAACAATTGGTAACACACTACGCCGTGAAGGACTGAAATCCTGCAGCGCCCGCAAGGTCCCCCTGCTCAAGAAAGCACATATACAGGCCCGTCTGAAGTTTGCCAATGAACATCTGAATGATTTAGAGGAGAACTGGGTGAAAGTGTTGTGGTCAGATGAGACCAAAATCGAGCTCTTTGGCATCAACTCAACTCGCCATGTTTGGAGGAGGAGGAATGCTGCCTATGACCCCAAGAACACCATCCCCACCATCAAACATGGAGGTGGAAACATTATGCTTTGGGGGTGTTTTTCTGCTAAGGGGACAGGACAACTTCACCGCATAAAAGGGACGATGGACGGGGCAATGTACCGTCAAATCTTGGTTGAGATCCTCCTTCCCTCAGCCAGGGCATTAAAAATGGGTCGTGGATGGGTATTCCAGCATGACAATGACCCAAAACACACGGCCAAGGCATTAAAGGAGTGGCTCAAGAAGAAGCACATGAAGGTCCTGGAGTGGCCTAGCCAGTCTCCAGACCTTAATCCCATAGAAAATCTGTGGAGGGAGCTGAAGGTTCGAGTTGCCAAACGTCAGCCTCGAAACCTTAATGACCTGGAGAAGATCTGCAAAGAGGAGTGGGACAAAATCCCTCCTGAGATGTGTGCAAACCTGGTGGCCAACTACAAGAAACGTCTGACCTCTGTGATTGCCAACAAGGGTTTTGCCACCAAGTACTAAGTAATGTTTTGCAGAGGGGTCAAATACTTATTTCCCTCATTAAAATGCAAATCAATTTATAACATTTTTGACATGTGTTTTTCTGGATTTTTTTGTTGTTATTCTGTCTCTCACTGTTCAAATAAACCTATCATTAAAATGATAGACTGATCATGTCTTTGTCAGTGGGCAAACGTACAAAATCAGCAGGGGATCAAATACTTTTTTCTCTCACTGTATATATATATATATATATATATATATATATATATATATATAACAAAAACTTCAGAACAAACTGCCTTTAGTTTTTTTGGGGGGGGACTATCTGTTGTTCCTTGTAGTGAATATGTTATTCAATGTGTTTGTATGGGCTAATAGCAGTAAGGCCAAATAAAATGTTTTAGCAAATAATTATTTTTTATATTTTTTTTATACTTCAAGGGGTCTTCAAATTCAAAATCAAATAGCAAAATGATCCTTAATATAACCTTTGTCGTGACGTGACTGTTATTTATCGAATCAACTAACTATGTTTAATTGTTACTCGATTAAATTAATCATGTAACAATTAACTCATTAGGATTTGGGGCACAGCGTAATAAGTTGTTTATAGAGTTACCATTTCCCGAATTAAACTCTAAAAGGTCTTTACAAATGTAAAAAATCAGCAGGGGATCAAATACTTTTTTCCCTCACTGTACAACAATGGAAAGGCGGAGCGGCATTGTTTACACTTCACATCACAATAGGTTATTATTTCAGCTAAATTATTCCTGACTCTGTTTCCTGGGGGTGCCAAATCAAAACAATGTTATTTTTCTAAGGGTTCCTGTCAATCATAACAATTACAAGCATAATGTGTTTTCAGGAAACAAAACATTTACAAATGCAGTTCCGAATGGCAGTTTGGTTTAGTCTGCAGGCTATCCAACCAATGCTAATGTATTCCAATAAGGCACTAACGAAATGCTAAGGTGCAGTCTACTGTAGGACCTATACCCGTCACTTTGGAGTTGTTGTTCTCCTTAAAAGTTTTGTTCTTTTACAAAGTTGGTGTGAAATTGAAGTGAAATCAAACAACTGTGCAGTAACACCTTGTTTTTCAGCATCATAAAGGTTACATAATGCTCCTGTTAGATTGCCAAACTGGGAAGGATATTTCACTGTCAGTCTATTTCAGAGCTTCACCACTTTTAAGGGTGAAATAATGATCAGGTTGGGAGGTGAGATACCAGTTCATTATTAAATTCCTTCTGCGATACCTGAAGGGGTTGGCTCAACCCTTACGGAAAAAACACATGATTTCACGTGAAATCGTGTGAAACCATGTGAAACCATGTGTTTCTGGAACACTTCACGTGATGATATTTCACATAGCCTTTCACATGTGGATTCAAATCTTTACATGTGAATATTTTTCACTAGATTCCACAGGTGAAGCCCTGCAAAAATAAGAAAATACACGCACAAATAGTGCTTTTATCATAGTGTTTCCAACTTACATGATTACATTGTGTATGTTTATTCACACAGTGATTATTATTCAACATGTCCTCACCTCTGATTCCTTCTACGTCACCATGTCTGTCAATTTGTTTAAAATATACTCAAGATGTCACGCCCTGGCTCTGGGGACTCTTATATGTTGAGCCAGGGTGTGTAGGGTCTATGTTTTGTGTTCTATGTTCAGTTTCTAGTTCATGTGTTTTCTATGTTGGCCGGGGTGGTTCCAAATCAGAGGCAACGTGAATCAGCTGTTGCTTGTTGTCTCTGATTGGGGACCATACTTAGGCAGCCTTTTGTGCACTTGTCATTTGTGGGATCTTGTTCCGGAGAGGCTTGTGTTTTGTTAACCTTAGGACTTCACGTATCGTTTTGTTGTTTTTGTTATTGTTAATAGTACTCATTAAAAGATGTACGCATATCACGCTGCGCCTTGGTCCACTCATTACGACGAGCGTGACAGAAGATCCCACCATACAAGGACCAAGCAGCGTGTGCAGGAGCAAACGCCGGGTAAGGAGCTGGAGAGGTTGGCGATGGCCCAGGTGGGCCAATGGTGGTCCTGGGAGGACATGTTCGCGGGCAAAGGGCCATGGGCTAAAGTTAAAGCCCTGGCGAGAGAGGAGGTACGGCGCCAACAGTGTCGTCGTCGGACAGGCGAGAGGCAACCCCAATAATTTTTTTGGGGGGGGCACACGGCATGGACGACGGGGCTGCTGGAGGCAGCTACAGGGCGAGTTTGTGGACTAGGAGAGGAGGCCACCAGGTTACGGGGGCCATTGGTCAGGAGGGAGAAGGAGAGTGTGGAGGCACGGCGAGAGGAACTGAGTAGGCAGCAGAGGGAGCGGAGGTTTATGAGGAAACCCAGTCCCGCTCCTCGCACCAAGCAAGTGGTGTGTGTCACCAGTCCGGTCCGGCCCGTTCCTGATTCCCGCACAAGGCCAGTGGTGTGTGTTCCCAGTACGGTCAGGCCCATCCTGCTCCCCGCACTAAGTTAGTGGTGCGTGTTCCCAGTACGGCCCAACCCGTTCCTGCTCCCCGCACTAAGTTAGTGGTGCGTGTTCCCAGTCCGGCCTGACCCGTTCCTGCTCCCCGCACTAAGTTAGTGGTGCGTGTTCCCAGTCCGGCCCGGCCTGTTCCTGTCCCACGCACCAAGCCTGTGATGCGCGTCGCCAGCCCGGCCCGACCTGTTCCTGCCCCTCGCACCAAGCCAGTGGTGCACGTCGCCAGCCCGGCCCGGCCTGTTCCTGCCCCTCGCACCAAGCCTGTGGTGCGCGTCGCCAGCCCGGCCCGGCCTGTTCCTGCCCCTCGCACCAAGCCTGTGATGCGCGTCGCCAGCCCGACCAGGCCTGATCCTGCCCCTCGCACCAAGCCTGTGGTGCGCGTTGCCAGCCCGGTCCGGCCTGTTCCTCTCCCTCGCACCAAGCCTGTGGTGCGCGTCGCCAGCCCGGTCCGGCCTGTTCCTGCTCCCCGCACCAAGCCAGTGGTGTGCGTCGCCAGCCCGGTCTGGCCTGTTCCTGCTCCCTGCACCAAGACAGTGGTGCGCGTCGTCAGCCCGGTCCGGCCCGTTCCTGCTCCCTGCACCAAGCCAGTGGTGCGCGTCGTCAGCCCGGTCCGGCCAATTCCTGCTCCCCGCACCAAGCCTGTGGTGCGCGTCGTCAGTCCGGCACAGCCCGTGCCTGTTTCACCGGTGCCTGGTCAGGTACCGGTCAGCTGCTCCACACCGGAGCCTAAGCAATCCGCTCCACCGATGTCCAGGCCAGCTCCAGCCAGACCAGACCAGGGGCGCTATGGGGGGGTAGTTAGAGGGTGGTGGTCACGCCCGGAGCCGGATCCGCCTCCAAGGCGGAATGCCCACCCGGCCCCTCCCCTGTTGGGTTTAGTTGGCGCGGTCGCAGTCCGTGCCTTTGGGGGGGGGGTACTGTCACGCCCTGGCTCTGGGGACTCTTATATGTTGAGCCAGGGTGTGTAGGGTCTATGTTTTGTGTTCTATGTTCAGTTTCTAGTTCATGTGTTTTCTATGTTGGCCGGGGTGGTTCCCAATCAGAGGCAACGTGAATCAGCTGTTGCTTGTTGTCTCTGATTGGGAACCATACTTAGGCAGCCTTTTGTGCACTTGTCATTTGTGGGATCTTGTTCCGGAGAGGTTTGTGTTTTGTTAACCTTAGGACTTCACGTATTGTTTTGTTGTTGTTGTTATTGTTAATAGTACTCATTAAAAGATGTACGCATATCACGCCTGCGCCTTGGTCCACTCATTACGACGAGCGTGACACAAGAAAAACTATGATATTTATCATAGTTATTCAGGAGTAACATTAAAATAGAATAATATGCCCCACCAACATTAGACAACTATATAGAAAACCCCTCATTCTGAAATAAATAAATGAAATCAACGATTAGAGAATAGTCAGATTAATTGATAACTAAAATAGCAGTGCAGATGGCACACTTTTGCTAAGTGCTGAGATGTATTATAGGTCATTTACATCGACATTTAAGTCATTTAGCAGAAGCTCTTATCCAGAGCAATTAGGGTTGCCTTGCTCAAGGGCACATCGACAGATTGCTCACCTAGTTGGCTCGGGGGATTCGAACCAGCTAACATTTTGGTTACTGGTCCAATCCTCTTAACTGCTAGGCTACCTGACGAAAATATTTTGTAGCTGAATGCCACAGGAGAAAGATCAAAGTACTCCTAATCTAGAAGTTGGGAGTTCAATTCCCAAGTGAGGTCATATTAAAAGGTAATTACCAAGTGATCATGTCAGATGTAATCATATTGTCATTAACTTAAGATTTTTACACTATTTTACCAGTTTACTTTAAAAACCGCATATCATTTAATTCCCTTACAAAAAAACATATCTGAAATTTGCACTTTCACATGTGAAAAACAAATTTGAACTTTCACATGTGAAAAAACGAATTTGACCTTTCACATACACTGAGTGTACAAAACATTTGGAACACCTGCTCTTTCCATGACATAGAC
The DNA here is from genome assembly GCF_020615455.1 of Coregonus clupeaformis. Lineage (NCBI taxonomy): Eukaryota > Metazoa > Chordata > Actinopteri > Salmoniformes > Salmonidae > Coregonus > Coregonus clupeaformis. The sequence continues at coordinate 10,373,246 of NC_059192.1, forward strand.
TGACCAGGTGAATCCAGGTGAAAGCTATGACGTCACCTTATTGATGTATCCTGTTAAATCCACTTCAATCAGTGTAGATGAGGAAGAGGAGACAGGTTATTAAAGAAGGATTGTTAAGCCTGGAGACAATTGACATATGGATTGTGTATGAGTGCCATTCAGAGGGTGAATGGGCAAAACAAAATATTTAAGTGCCTTTGAACAGGATATGGTAGTAGGTGCCAGGTCCACCCGTTTGAGTGTGTCAAGAACTGCAACACTGCTGGGTTTTTCATGCTCAACAGTTTCCTGTGTCTATCAAGAATGGTCCACCACCCAAAGGACATCCAGCCAACTTGACACAACTGTGGGAAGCATTGGAGTCAACGTGTGCCAGCATCCCTGTGGAACGCTTCGACACCTTGTAGAGTCAGTGCCTCGATTGAGGCTGTTCTGAGGGCAAAAGGGGGGGATACAACTCAATATTAGGAAGGTTTTCCTCATGTTTTTTACACTCAGTGTATGGAAAAACTTTCACATGTGAAAATCTAACTCTCACATGTGGAATTGCATTTTCAGATGTGAAAAATTGTGTTAAAATTTTGCATCCCCATTTTGTCACATTTATGTCACATGAGATCATGTTTTCACGTGTAGTTTCATGTTATCACATGTTGCTTTTACATGTTGTCACGTGTTGCTTTTACATGTTGTTGCGTGTTGCTTTTACATGTTGTCACGTGTTGCTTTTACATGTTGTCACGTGTTGCTTTTACATGTTGTCACGTGTTGCTTTTACATGTTGTCGCGTGTTGCTTTTACATGTTGCCACGTGTTGCTTTTACATGTTGTCACGTGTTGCTTTTACATGTTGTCACATGTTGCTTTTACATGTTGTCACATTTATTTCACAAGATCATCTTTTCACATGTAGTTTCATGTTATCACATGTTGCGTTTACATGTTGTCACATTAGATCACATTAATGTGGTTTTTCTGTAAGGGAATGACTGGAGGAGGGATTTTAGAACATTTCAAATAAAATAAAATACAAATTAATTAAAATACTCAGCCCTGGATTCATCATCATTCTCCTCTTTCTCTGCTTCCTCCTCCTTCTCCTTCTCTCTCATTATCTCTCTCTCATTATCTCTCTCTCATTATCTCCTTCTCATTCCTCTTCCCATGTTGTGTCTTTAGAAAGCGAAAGGGAGGGAGGGAGGGAGGGAGGGAGGGAGGGAGGGAGGAGAGGGAGGGAGGGAGGGAGAAGGAGAGTGTATCCATCCCTCTACTGTGCAGTAGAGAGAGTCATTGGCCCAGATAAGTGGGACGGTAGAACGGTCACATCTGCTTTGCCAGGGGGGCCATCATTCTACACTATGGAGAGAGAGAGATGACAGCGAGAGAGAGAGAGAGAACGAGAGAGAGAGAGAGAGCGAGAGAGAGAGAGAGAGAGAGAGAGAGAGCCTTGCTATTGAGAAAGGCTGCCGTAGGCAGACCTGGCTCTCAAGAGAAGACAGGCTATGTGCACACTGCCCACAAAATGAGGTAGAAACTGAGCTGCACTTCCTAACCTCCTGCCAAATGTATGACCATATTAGAGACACAGATTTCCCTCAGATTACACAGATCCACAAAGAATTAGAAAACAAACCCAATTTTGATAAACTCCCTTATCTACTGGGTGAAAAACCACAGTGTGCCATCACAGCAGCAAGATTTGTGTCCTGTTGCCACAAGAAAAGGGCAACCAGTGAAGAACAAACACCATTGTAAATACAACCCATATTTTTATTTAATTTCCCATTTCTACTTGAACTATTTGCAAATTTTTACAACACTCTATATATACATAATATGACATTTGAAATGTCTTTATTCTTTTGGAACTTCTGAGTGTAATGTTTACTGTTAATATTTATTGTTTATTTCACTTTTGTTTAATATCTATGACCTCTGTAGCTCAATTGGTAGAGCATGGTGCTTGTAACGCCAGGGTAGTGGGTTCGATCCCGGGACCACCCATACGTAAAAATGTATGCACGCACGACTGTAAGTCACTTTGGATAAAAGCGTCTGCTAAATGGCATATTATATTAAATCTACTTCACTTGCTTTGGCAATGTTAACATACATTTCCCATGCCAATAAAGCCCTTAAATTGAATTGTGAGAGGGAAAAAGAGAATGAGAGCGAAAGAGAGAGAGAGAGGGAGAGTTAAATCAACTGTAAAAGATGACACATCTGCATTTTATCAACTTGAACCCGTTTATTTTGATGTTGTGATTCTTGCTAATTCCCATTGATGCCACTGCTATTTCAAGACTGTAAAACGAGATGAGGAGGATGAAGGATAGAGGCACCCAAATCCTCGGTAGGAATGCTCACTGCAGCTCCTCTTGGACCAGGAAGTCAGGAAAGGCATGGTTCACTAATTAACATATTCAAAATCCCATAACTCACAGCTCCAACGATCTGCTCATGTTAGAGTATCAGCCCTAATTCGTACTGATTTAACATCCCCTTCCTTCACTGTCCTTTGAGATATGAGCCAGCTGTTTTATAAGCATGAATTCCGTTCCACAAACACTACAACCAAGAATGAATTGGAATTCATAGAATGGGGTGAGCAAGCCTCATTCTTATTCTGATTTAGAACACAAGATCGGTAGCAGGGGTGTTTGAAAAGTTAAGATTGATTTCTTTGCTTAAGTCCCTTGTTTAAAAAAGCTTGGTGACCGGTGCACTATGAATTGCTTTAGATTAATTGCTTGATCTAATGAGCTATACTCCACTCCTGAGTCATTTAGCTCACACCTTGAAGCCACTCTATCCTCTAGTCTCACGATCTGAAATGACCAAACTGCAGAATGAGAGTAGCCATGCGACAGAGAGAAGCAATGGGAAACCAATTAGTTTAGCGATTTGAATTTGCTCTCCGTCTGTGTTAGATTCCTATTGAAGGTGGTATGAAATGGTTGCCTGGCTACCCAAACTCCATACTCCGGCCGAAAGCTACTCCACGCCCACACACGTTAGTTTCTTCTCCACAATGAGTCTGGATTTAAGTACCTCTCCGACCCTTCACCGAATGCGAACACATTCGGGGCCTTCTGATTGGTCCAGAAAACGATGGGTTGGGCCAAAGCCAGAACACACCTTGGTAAAGCGGCGGGTTGAAAATCCGTCATTGGATTTGATATGCTGGTTACGATCCAACCACTGATTACTTTTATTTTGTCTAACGCCCTCGTCACCACAAACGACTTCAATGATGGCAGTCTCAGGCTAAAGCATGTAGCAAACGACAGAGCAGCGGGATAATTTAGTGTGAGTCGTCAAGTTAATGGAACGGGAGGTATACCACTCTGTGAGGGATTAAATGCTTGTGAGGAAAAGCAGGTCGGGTCTAAGCACCGATGAAAACTTCCGTGGTCCATGAGCACTGTAGAAAACCGGTCCGGCCTGTTCCTGTCCCTCGCACCAAGCCTGTGGTGCGCGTCGCCAGCCCGGTCCGGCCTGTTCCTGCTCCCCGCACCAAGCCAGTGGTGCGCGTCGCCAGCCCGGTCCGGCCTGTTCCTGCTCCCCGCACCAAGACAGTGGTGCGCGTCGTCAGCCCGGTCCGGCCAATTCCTGCTCCCCGCACCAAGCCTGTGGTGCGTGTCGTCAGTCCGGCACAGCCCGTGCCTGTTTCACCGGTGCCTGGTCAGGTACCGGTCAGCTGCTCCACACCGGAGCCTAAGCAATCCGCTCCACCGATGTCCAGGCCAGCTCCAGCCAGACCAGACCAGGGGCGCTATGGGGGGGTAGTTAGAGGGTGGTGGTCACGCCCGGAGCCGGATCCGCCTCCAAGGCGGAATGCCCACCCGGCCCCTCCCCTGTTGGGTTTAGTTGGTGCGGTCGCAGTCCGTGCCTTTGGGGGGGGGTACTGTCACGCCCTGGCTCTGGGGACTCTTATATGTTGAGCCAGGGTGTGTAGGGTCTATGTTTTGTGTTCTATGTTCAGTTTCTAGTTCATGTGTTTTCTATGTTGGGTGGTGGTTCCCAATCAGAGGCAACGTGAATCAGCTGTTGCTTGTTGTCTCTGATTGGGAACCATACTTAGGCAGCCTTTTGTGCACTTGTCATTTGTGGGATCTTGTTCCGGAGAGGTTTGTGTTTTGTTAACCTTAGGACTTCACGTATTGTTTTGTTGTTGTTGTTATTGTTAATAGTACTCATTAAAAGATGTACGCATATCACGCTGCGCCTTGGTCCACTCATTACGACGAGCGTGACACAAGAAAAACTATGATATTTATCATAGTTATTCAGGAGTAACATTAAAATAGAATAATATGCCCCACCAACATTAGACAACTATATAGAAAACCCCTCATTCTGAAATAAATAAATGAAATCAACGATTAGAGAATAGTCAGATTAATTGATAACTAAAATAGCAGTGCAGATGGCACACTTTTGCTAAGTGCTGAGATGTATTATAGGTCATTTACATCGACATTTAAGTCATTTAGCAGAAGCTCTTATCCAGAGCAATTAGGGTTGCCTTGCTCAAGGGCACATCGACAGATTGCTCACCTAGTTGGCTCGGGGATTCGAACCAGCTAACATTTTGGTTACTGGTCCAATCCTCTTAACTGCTAGGCTACCTGACGAAAATATTTTGTAGCTGAATGCCACAGGAGAAAGATCAAAGTACTCCTAATCTAGAAGTTGGGAGTTCAATTCCCAAGTGAGGTCATATTAAAAGGTAATTACCAAGTGATCATGTCAGATGTAATCATATTGTCATTAACTTAAGATTTTTACACTATTTTACCAGTTTACTTTAAAAACCGCATATCATTTAATTCCCTTACAAAAAAACATATCTGAAATTTGCACTTTCACATGTGAAAAACAAATTTGAACTTTCACATGTGAAAAACGAATTTGACCTTTCACATACACTGAGTGTACAAAACATTTGGAACACCTGCTCTTTCCATGACATAGACTGACCAGGTGAATCCAGGTGAAAGCTATGACGTCACCTTATTGATGTATCCTGTTAAATCCACTTCAATCAGTGTAGATGAGGAAGAGGAGACAGGTTATTAAAGAAGGATTGTTAAGCCTGGAGACAATTGACATATGGATTGTGTATGAGTGCCATTCAGAGGGTGAATGGGCAAAACAAAATATTTAAGTGCCTTTGAACAGGATATGGTAGTAGGTGCCAGGTCCACCCGTTTGAGTGTGTCAAGAACTGCAACACTGCTGGGTTTTTCATGCTCAACAGTTTCCTGTGTCTATCAAGAATGGTCCACCACCCAAAGGACATCCAGCCAACTTGACACAACTGTGGGAAGCATTGAGTCAACGTGTGCCAGCATCCCTGTGGAACGCTTCGACACCTTGTAGAGTCAGTGCCTCGATTGAGGCTGTTCTGAGGGCAAAAGGGGGGGATACAACTCAATATTAGGAAGGTTTTCCTAATGTTTTTTACACTCAGTGTATGGAAAAACTTTCACATGTGAAAATCTAACTCTCACATGTGGAATTGCATTTTCAGATGTGAAAAATTGTGTTAAAATTTTGCATCCCCATTTTGTCACATTTATGTCACATGAGATCATGTTTTCACGTGTAGTTTCATGTTATCACATGTTGCTTTTACATGTTGTCACGTGTTGCTTTTACATGTTGTTGCGTGTTGCTTTTACATGTTGTCACGTGTTGCTTTTACATGTTGTCACGTGTTGCTTTTACATGTTGTCACGTGTTGCTTTTACATGTTGTCGCGTGTTGCTTTTACATGTTGCCACGTGTTGCTTTTACATGTTGTCACGTGTTGCTTTTACATGTTGTCACATGTTGCTTTTTACATGTTGTCACATTTATTTCACAAGATCATCTTTTCACATGTAGTTTCATGTTATCACATGTTGCGTTTACATGTTGTCACATTAGATCACATTAATGTGGTTTTTCTGTAAGGGAATGACTGGAGGAGGGATTTTAGAACATTTCAAATAAAATAAAATACAAATTAATTAAAATACTCAGCCCTGGATTTATCATCATTCTCCTCTTTCTCTGCTTCCTCCTCCTTCTCCTTCTCTCTCATTATCTCTCTCTCATTATCTCTCTCTCATTATCTCCTTCTCATTCCTCTTCCCATGTTGTGTCTTTAGAAAGCGAAAGGGAGGGAGGGAGGGAGGGAGGGAGGGAGGGAGGAGGGAGGGAGGGAGGGAGGGAGGGAGAGAGGGAGGGAGGGAGGGAGAAGGAGAGTGTATCCATCCCTCTACTGTGCAGTAGAGAGAGTCATTGGCCCAGATAAGTGGGACGGTAGAACGGTCACATCTGCTTTGCCAGGGGGGCCATCATTCTACACTATGGAGAGAGAGAGATGACAGCGAGAGAGAGAGAGAGAACGAGAGAGAGAGAGCGAGAGAGAGAGAGAGAGAGAGAGAGAGAGAGAGCCTTGCTATTGAGAAAGGCTGCCGTAGGCAGACCTGGCTCTCAAGAGAAGACAGGCTATGTGCACACTGCCCACAAAATGAGGTAGAAACTGAGCTGCACTTCCTAACCTCCTGCCAAATGTATGACCATATTAGAGACACAGATTTCCCTCAGATTACACAGATCCACAAAGAATTAGAAAACAAACCCAATTTTGATAAACTCCCTTATCTACTGGGTGAAAAACCACAGTGTGCCATCACAGCAGCAAGATTTGTGTCCTGTTGCCACAAGAAAAGGGCAACCAGTGAAGAACAAACACCATTGTAAATACAACCCATATTTTTATTTAATTTCCCATTTCTACTTGAACTATTTGCAAATTTTTACAACACTCTATATATACATAATATGACATTTGAAATGTCTTTATTCTTTTGGAACTTCTGAGTGTAATGTTTACTGTTAATATTTATTGTTTATTTCACTTTTGTTTAATATCTATGACCTCTGTAGCTCAATTGGTAGAGCATGGTGCTTGTAACGCCAGGGTAGTGGGTTCGATCCCCGGGACCACCCATACGTAAAAATGTATGCACGCACGACTGTAAGTCACTTTGGATAAAAGCGTCTGCTAAATGGCATATTATATTAAATCTACTTCACTTGCTTTGGCAATGTTAACATACATTTCCCATGCCAATAAAGCCCTTAAATTGAATTGTGAGAGGGAAAAAGAGAATGAGAGCGAAAGAGAGAGAGAGAGGGAGAGTTAAATCAACTGTAAAAGATGACACATCTGCATTTTATCAACTTGAACCCGTTTATTTTGATGTTGTGATTCTTGCTAATTCCCATTGATGCCACTGCTATTTCAAGACTGTAAAACGAGATGAGGAGGATGAAGGATAGAGGCACCCAAATCCTCGGTAGGAATGCTCACTGCAGCTCCTCTTGGACCAGGAAGTCAGGAAAGGCATGGTTCACTAATTAACATATTCAAAATCCCATAACTCACAGCTCCAACGATCTGCTCATGTTAGAGTATCAGCCCTAATTCGTACTGATTTAACATCCCCTTCCTTCACTGTCCTTTGAGATATGAGCCAGCTGTTTTATAAGCATGAATTCCGTTCCACAAACACTACAACCAAGAATGAATTGGAATTCATAGAATGGGGTGAGCAAGCCTCATTCTTATTCTGATTTAGAACACAAGATCGGTAGCAGGGGTGTTTGAAAAGTTAAGATTGATTTCTTTGCTTAAGTCCCTTGTTTAAAAAAGCTTGGTGACCGGTGCACTATGAATTGCTTTAGATTAATTGCTTGATCTAATGAGCTATACTCCACTCCTGAGTCATTTAGCTCACACCTTGAAGCCACTCTATCCTCTAGTCTCACGATCTGAAATGACCAAACTGCAGAATGAGAGTAGCCATGCGACAGAGAGAAGCAATGGGAAACCAATTAGTTTAGCGATTTGAATTTGCTCTCTCGTCTGTGTTAGATTCCTATTGAAGGTGGTATGAAATGGTTGCCTGGCTACCCAAACTCCATACTCCGGCCGAAAGCTACTCCACGCCCACACACGTTAGTTTCTTCTCCACAATGAGTCTGGATTTAAGTACCTCTCCGACCCTTCACCGAATGCGAACACATTCGGGGCCTTCTGATTGGTCCAGAAAACGATGGGTTGGGCCAAAGCCAGAACACACCTTGGTAAAGCGGCGGGTTGAAAATCCGTCATTGGATTTGATATGCTGGTTACGATCCAACCACTGATTACTTTTATTTTGTCTAACGCCCTCGTCACCACAAACGACTTCAATGATGGCAGTCTCAGGCTAAAGCATGTAGCAAACGACAGAGCAGCGGGATAATTTAGTGTGAGTCGTCAAGTTAATGGAACGGGAGGTATACCACTCTGTGAGGGATTAAATGCTTGTGAGGAAAAGCAGGTCGGGTCTAAGCACCGATGAAAACTTCCGTGGTCCATGAGCACTGTAGAAAACCGGTCCGGCCTGTTCCTGTCCCTCGCACCAAGCCTGTGGTGCGCGTCGCCAGCCCGGTCCGGCCTGTTCCTGCTCCCCGCACCAAGCCAGTGGTGCGCGTCGCCAGCCCGGTCCGGCCTGTTCCTGCTCCCCGCACCAAGACAGTGGTGCGTGTCGTCAGCCCGGTCCGGCCAATTCCTGCTCCCCGCACCAAGCCTGTGGTGCGCGTCGTCAGTCCGGCACAGCCCGTGCCTGTTTCACCGGTGCCTGGTCAGGTACCGGTCAGCTGCTCCACACCGGAGCCTAAGCAATCCGCTCCACCGATGTCCAGGCCAGCTCCAGCCAGACCAGACCAGGGGCGCTATGGGGGGTAGTTAGAGGGTGGTGGTCACGCCCGGGAGCCGGATCCGCCTCCAAGGCGGAATGCCCACCCGGCCCCCTCCCCTGTTGGGTTTAGTTGGCGCGGTCGCAGTCCGTGCCTTTGGGGGGTACTGTCACGCCCTGGCTCTGGGGACTCTTATATGTTGAGCCAGGGTGTGTAGGGTCTATGTTTTGTGTTCTATGTTCAGTTTCTAGTTCATGTGTTTTCTATGTTGGCCGGGGTGGTTCCCAATCAGAGGCAACGTGAATCAGCTGTTGCTTGTTGTCTCTGATTGGGAACCATACTTAGGCAGCCTTTTGTGCACTTGTCATTTGTGGGATCTTGTTCCGGAGAGGTTTGTGTTTTGTTAACCTTAGGACTTCACGTATTGTTTTGTTGTTGTTGTTATTGTTAATAGTACTCATTAAAAGATGTACGCATATCACGCTGCGCCTTGGTCCACTCATTACGACGAGCGTGACACAAGAAAAACTATGATATTTATCATAGTTATTCAGGAGTAACATTAAAATAGAATAATATGCCCCACCAACATTAGACAACTATATAGAAAACCCCTCATTCTGAAATAAATAAATGAAATCAACGATTAGAGAATAGTCAGATTAATTGATAACTAAAATAGCAGTGCAGATGGCACACTTTTGCTAAGTGCTGAGATGTATTATAGGTCATTTACATCGACATTTAAGTCATTTAGCAGAAGCTCTTATCCAGAGCAATTAGGGTTGCCTTGCTCAAGGGCACATCGACAGATTGCTCACCTAGTTGGCTCGGGGATTCGAACCAGCTAACATTTTGGTTACTGGTCCAATCCTCTTAACTGCTAGGCTACCTGACGAAAATATTTTGTAGCTGAATGCCACAGGAGAAAGATCAAAGTACTCCTAATCTAGAAGTTGGGAGTTCAATTCCCAAGTGAGGTCGTATTAAAAGGTAATTACCAAGTGATCATGTCAGATGTAATCATATTGTCATTAACTTAAGATTTTTACACTATTTTACCAGTTTACTTTAAAAACCGCATATCATTTAATTCCCTTACAAAAAAACATATCTGAAATTTGCACTTTCACATGTGAAAAACAAATTTGAACTTTCACATGTGAAAAAACGAATTTGACCTTTCACATACACTGAGTGTACAAAACATTTGGAACACCTGCTCTTTCCATGACATAGACTGACCAGGTGAATCCAGGTGAAAGATATGACGTCACCTTATTGATGTATCCTGTTAAATCCACTTCAATCAGTGTAGATGAGGAAGAGGAGACAGGTTATTAAAGAAGGATTGTTAAGCCTGGAGACAATTGACATATGGATTGTGTATGAGTGCCATTCAGAGGGTGAATGGGCAAAACAAAATATTTAAGTGCCTTTGAACAGGATATGGTAGTAGGTGCCAGGTCCACCCGTTTGAGTGTGTCAAGAACTGCAACACTGCTGGGTTTTTCATGCTCAACAGTTTCCTGTGTCTATCAAGAATGGTCCACCACCCAAAGGACATCCAGCCAACTTGACACAACTGTGGGAAGCATTGGAGTCAACGTGTGCCAGCATCCCTGTGGAACGCTTTCGACACCTTGTAGAGTCAGTGCCTCGATTGAGGCTGTTCTGAGGGCAAAAGGGGGGGGATACAACTCAATATTAGGAAGGTTTTCCTAATGTTTTTTACACTCAGTGTATGGAAAAACTTTCACATGTGAAAATCTAACTCTCACATGTGGAATTGCATTTTCAGATGTGAAAAATTGTGTTAAAATTTTGCATCCCCATTTTGTCACATTTATGTCACATGAGATCATGTTTTCACGTGTAGTTTCATGTTATCACATGTTGCTTTTACATGTTGTCACATTTTGCTTTTACATGTTGTTGCGTGTTGCTTTTACATGTTGTCACGTGTTGCTTTTACATGTTGTCACGTGTTGCTTTTACATGTTGTCACGTGTTGCTTTTACATGTTGTCGCGTGTTGCTTTTACATGTTGCCACGTGTTGCTTTTACATGTTGTCACGTGTTGCTTTTACATGTTGTCACATGTTGCTTTTACATGTTGTCACATTTATTTCACAAGATCATCTTTTCACATGTAGTTTCATGTTATCACATGTTGCGTTTACATGTTGTCACATTAGATCACATTAATGTGGTTTTTCTGTAAGGGAATGACTGGAGGAGGGATTTTAGAACATTTCAAATAAAATAAAATACAAATTAATTAAAATACTCAGCCCTGGATTTATCATCATTCTCCTCTTTCTCTGCTTCCTCCTCCTTCTCCTTCTCTCTCATTATCTCTCTCTCATTATCTCTCTCTCATTATCTCCTTCTCATTCCTCTTCCCATGTTGTGTCTTTAGAAAGCGAAAGGGAGGGAGGGAGGGAGGGAGGGAGGGAGGGAGGGAGGGAGGGAGGGAGGGAGGGAGGGAGAGAGAGGGAGGGAGGGAGAAGGAGAGTGTATCCATCCCTCTACTGTGCAGTAGAGAGAGTCATTGGCCCAGATAAGTGGGACGGTAGAACGGTCACATCTGCTTTGCCAGGGGGCCATCATTCTACACTATGGAGAGAGAGAGATGACAGCGAGAGAGAGAGAGAGAACGAGAGAGAGAGAGCGAGAGAGAGAGAGAGAGAGAGAGAGAGAGCCTTGCTATTGAGAAAGGCTGCCGTAGGCAGACCTGGCTCTCAAGAGAAGACAGGCTATGTGCACACTGCCCACAAAATGAGGTAGAAACTGAGCTGCACTTCCTAACCTCCTGCCAAATGTATGACCATATTAGAGACACAGATTTCCCTCAGATTACACAGATCCACAAAGAATTAGAAAACAATCCCAATTTTGATAAACTCCCTTATCTACTGGGTGAAAAACCACAGTGTGCCATCACAGCAGCAAGATTTGTGTCCTGTTGCCACAAGAAAAGGGCAACCAGTGAAGAACAAACACCATTGTAAATACAACCCATATTTTTATTTAATTTCCCATTTCTACTTGAACTATTTGCAAATTTTTTACAACACTCTATATATACATAATATGACATTTGAAATGTCTTTATTCTTTTGGAACTTCTGAGTGTAATGTTTACTGTTAATATTTATTGTTTATTTCACTTTTGTTTAATATCTATGACCTCTGTAGCTCAATTGGTAGAGCATGGTGCTTGTAACGCCAGGGTAGTGGGTTCGATCCCCGGGACCACCCATACGTAAAAATGTATGCACGCACGACTGTAAGTCACTTTGGATAAAAGCGTCTGCTAAATGGCATATTATATTAAATCTACTTCACTTGCTTTGGCAATGTTAACATACATTTCCCATGCCAATAAAGCCCTTAAATTGAATTGTGAGAGGGAAAAAAGAGAATGAGAGCGAAAGAGAGAGAGAGAGGGAGAGTTAAATCAACTGTAAAAGATGACACATCTGCATTTTATCAACTTGAACCCGTTTATTTTGATGTTGTGATTCTTGCTAATTCCCATTGATGCCACTGCTATTTCAAGACTGTAAAACGAGATGAGGAGGATGAAGGATAGAGGCACCCAAATCCTCGGTAGGAATGCTCACTGCAGCTCCTCTTGGACCAGGAAGTCAGGAAAGGCATGGTTCACTAATTAACATATTCAAAATCCCATAACTCACAGCTCCAACGATCTGCTCATGTTAGAGTATCAGCCCTAATTCGTACTGATTTAACACCCCCTTCCTTCACTGTCCTTTGAGATATGAGCCAGCTGTTTTATAAGCATGAATTCCGTTCCACAAACACTACAACCAAGAATGAATTGGAATTCATAGAATGGGGTGAGCAAGCCTCATTCTTATTCTGATTTAGAACACAAGATCGGTAGCAGGTGTGTTTGAAAAGTTAAGATTGATTTCTTTGCTTAATTCCCTTGTTTAAAAAAGCTTGGTGACCGGTGCACTATGAATTGCTTTAGATGAATTGCTTGATCTAATGAGCTATACACAACTCCTGAGTCATTTAGCTCACACCTTGAAGCCACTCTATCCTCTAGTCTCACGATCTGAAATGACCAAACTGTAGAATGAGAGTAGCCATGCGACAGAGAGAAGCAATGGGAAACCAATTAGTTTAGCGATATGAATTTGCTCTCTCGTCTGTGTTAGATTCCTATTGAAGGTGTTATGAAATGGTTGCCTGGCTACCCAAACTCCATACTCCGGCCGAAAGCTACTCCACGCCCACACACGTTAGTTTCTTCTCCGCAATGAGTCTGGATTTAAGTACCTCTCCGACCCTTCACCGAATGCGAACACATTCGGGGCCTTCTGATTGGTCCAGAAACCGATGGGTTGGGCCAAAGCCAGAACACACCTTGGTAAAGCGGCGGGTTGAAAATCCGTCATTGGATTTGATATGCTGGTTACGATCCAACCACTGATTACTTTTATTTTGTCTAACGCCCTCGTCACCACAAACGACTTCAATGATGGCAGTCTCAGGCTAAAGCATGTAGCAAACGACAGAGCAGCGGGATAATTTAGTGTGAGTCGTCAAGTTAATGGAACGGGAGGTATACCACTCTGTGAGGGATTAAATGCTTGTGAGGAAAAGCAGGTCGGGTCTAAGCACCGATGAAAACTTCCGTGGTCCATGAGCACTGTAGAAAACCCACACCCCACTCAGCAAGAATTGATCACATTTATTGCAAGTCTGCTGCAGGAGGAAGGACTCTCTGCTCCCTCTGCCTTGGCGGTGTGAAGTGTCTGTTTACAGGTCACACCTCTGACCTCTCATTGGACCCTTGACCTTGCCCACCTTGGCCTTGAGTCAATAGGAACTTTAGGCCTGGACTGATATAATAGCGGTCAGCCGGCCCTCACTGGGGTCAGGATTAGAAACTCTGAACCATCCCTGGTGTGGTGTAACTGACGAGTAAGTGAACTCTCTTCACCCGTTAGGTCATGATCCTGTTGAGTGTTATTAACTCTCTTCATCCACTAGGTCGTGATCCTGTTGAGTGTTAATAACTCTCTTCACCCACTAGGTCGTGATCCTGTTGATTGTTATTAACTCTCTTCACCCACTAGGTCCTGATCCTGTTGAGTGTTATTAACTCTCTTCATCCACTAGGTCATGATCCTGTTGATTGTTAATAACTCTCTTCACCCACTAGGTCATGATCCTGTTGAGTGTTAATAGCTTGTAAATCGTTTTACAATGGCTATTGTTTTGTACTTATTAATTAGGTTTTCTTCTTGTTTCATTTGATGGTAACGTGTTTACATAGTGTCCCTGTGTGTACATCACTTCTGCACTTTGTGTTATCTGAGCCATGGGGCGAATCCCTTCGCAATAGCTTTACATTGACCTAAAATGGCGGCTTTTAGTCCATTCTGAAAATACTTACCTGTACCGATGTTTTGTCCTGTACAACTGTGTGGGGTGTGCACAAATTTGAAGGGGTGTCCACATACTTTTGTATATATAGTGTGAATTGGTAAACTGTGTTTTGTATGTAGTTTAATGGCTAAATGTTATTGAAAGTGTACTTACTGACAATCAAGATTAAGACCCTGATCCATTACGTTTTGAGCAATTGGCGCACTGACTCTTGGTGCCTTTCACTATTGCATATTTCCTTAAAAGGACAGCCTTATATTTTCCCGAGAAGCCTTTGTTCTCTCTTGATTGGTTTGGAGTTTATAGAGCGAGGAACAATCTGTAAGAGCTCGTACCATGCAAAGAACAGCACCGCTCCGTCTATTCAACCAACACGTCAGGGCATAACATGTCTTACTCAATGAAACCCAAATACTCTCACTTCACTGGCACATTGTTTCAATATCTACCCTGGTTTAGAGGCTGAGTAATGGGGCTGTGGTCATCAGGTGCTAGTCATAACTGAAGCAAATTAAGCTGCGATTGTGTTACAGGTCAGGTATGCCTCTGCCTGCCAATGAAAGAAAATGGCATGCAAATAATGACGTTGTCCATTTAAATTGTATTTTTCACCTTGTCAAGAAGAAGCAAATACAAGTAATTGCTCAAGTTTAGAAGATCTCACATATTTGCGCAAAATGCCTCGTAAAATGTTTGAGTTGATCTGCTATCCATTTGAAACATCCACTCAGTGTGTACATAGGAAGCCCATACCTGCTACTATAATTCCATATATGGGTGCTGGTCGACACAGATACAGAATATCAAAGAGTCATTAATGGGACACCAATAATTATATTTTGGCATTTCTGATCCCTTACCATCTTCATTGTAGCAGACAGTGGTCGGTGGCTAGTGACTCACTAAACCTGTAAAGATTATCCTTTCATTTCTCAAAGTGCTTTTACTAAGCCCCCTACAGACAGCACATTGTGCTGGGCTCCCAGAACAATCAAAGTCGCTAAACCAGCGCTAGTGGAACATTCCGACTGCTCTTTTCATGTTCAACCCCTTTGAGTCGCTGGGACAATTTGAGATTTCCTATAGTACAGGAGAATGGACAGACAGGCAGACAGACAGACAGATGGGATGGGGACATTCTGAAGACAGCTTTCTGAATACCGCTTGTGAAAATCCCCCAAGACTAAGACCTAGATTTAATCAGATCAAGCGTTAACCGGCGACAGCAGACACCCGCATAGCGAATGTTTTGGTTTTGTCGGAGGTGGAAGTGCGTTGGAGCCGTCAAATCGGTGAGCAGCTGCTCTTACCATCATTGTCGTGAAGCAACACCTACACCACTCGAGTTAGAAGTTCATAACGAAAAAGTGTAGGCTATATAGAAATAATTACACTCAACTTGAACATTTATTAAAATAAATAACGAGGACTTCTATCAATCTAATCTAGGTGTAGATTACATCTCACATTCCAGTGTCTGAACATGTAAACAAGGCTGCATGGGATTTCTCTTAACCTCTATGGGATCGGTGTCCCGTATGCAGGACGGTTGAGCTAACGTCCGCTAATGTGATTAGCATGACTGTTGTAAGTAACAGCAAACTTTCCAGGACATAAACATGTCTTATATGGGCAGAAAGCTTAAATTATTGTTAATCTAACTGCACTGTCCAATGTACAGTAGCTATTACAGTGAGAAAATACCATGGTATTGTTTGAGGAGATTGCACAACAACAAAACACTTTTGTCACGGCAACTGGTTTGATACATTCACCTCTGAAGGTAAATAATGTACTTACATTCAGTAATCTTGAACTGATTTGTCATCCTAAGGATCCCAGAGATAAAATGTAGCATTGTTTTGTTTGATAAAATCCATTTTTATATTCAAATGTAGGAACTGGGTTCTACAGTTTGAACCCCTGCTGTCTCTGGCTCCACACCCACCCCACCCGGCCATCTAGATGTGTGAAAGTTAGTGAATAAGCTAATGATTCATCATGTATGACATTCCTGGGAGTGTGTAAACTTTTTGTATTATCTTTTACCAGATCTAATGTGTTATATTCTCCTACATTCATTTCACATTTCCACAAAGTGTTTCCTTTCAAATGGTATCAAGAATATGCATATCCTTGCTTCAGGTCCTGAGCTAAATGCAGTTAGATTTGGGTATGTCGTTTTAGGTGAAAATTGGAGAAAAAAAAAAGGGTCTGATCCTTATTAAGAATTGCTTAGAGGGCTGAGTCATTTGTCACTACAGTCCTCTAATCCAGGGTTTCCCAACCCTGTTTGTTACTGGGCTTCCGGGCCTAGGCATAAAATGTAAATATATCTTCCCAGTGCACGGATGGGTAATCAGTTAACTCGATGCAGCCCAGTCTGTGCATCTCTTACTCCCTGAAGCATTTTTGTGAAAAAAAGTCGCATTCACAACGCAGCTGATGGATTGATGGACTGATGGACTGGACGCCCATCACGTCTCGGACATCCTGACAGTAGCCACCTAAACTTTTCAATGCCAGTGCAGTAAGAGAGCGTTGTTGTAGTTACAGTAGCAAGCTTACATGGTATACCTTTTAGCACATTGACTAACCAAGATTTGTTGTTGTTGTTCGGGCAGGCATCGGCGTTCGTCGTCACCGGCCTTCTAGCCACTGCCACTCCTCATCTCATCATTCCATTTGTTTTGTCTTGTTTATTTCACACACCTGGTTCATATCCCTTCATCAGTACCTGTATAAGTGTTTCCTCTGCCCCCCATGTCTTGTGTGTGATTGTTTATTGTGGAGGTTAGATTAGCTTGGTGGAGCTCTTTGTATTGTGTATCGCCGGGATATTCACCCGTGTGCCTCATTGTTTTCCAGTGCACCTGTATTCCGCACTGGAGTGTTTGACGCATTGCTGTGTACCGCTGTGTTTTCGGAATAAACCTTTTATTCTGTGATTTGCCTTCCTGCGCTTGACTCCTTCAAATCACTCACGACACTCGTTCAAAACTCTGACGCAGTTGTCAAGACAACACATCCATCAGTGATGCTGTGAACCGCATGCCAAATGGAAAATATATAAAAAGGTGAGCTCATGAATATAAGCTCCCCGCCCACTCAGCCTGTCTGACTAAAATGTAAATATAATAGGTGTTTCAAAGAGCTGTTGTCAGTCAAGGCTCATGAATACACTGCAAAAAAATCCATCCTCAAAAATACAAATACAATCATTGAATGGGTAAACCATTTCTTGAATTAAAAGGATGCTTCAGTATTTTGGGATTTGGGAATCAGAAGAACTCATGGATACCATTTTTTCTGTCTCTGAGTGCAGTTTGAAGGAAGTTGAAGGTAGCATATCGTTAACTTAGCGCAATTGCTGGAAGTCTATGGGTATCTACTAGCCAGCTCCTCTCAAAAGCAGGGAAATAGACCTAACTACTCCAAAGCTGGGTGGTTGGTAATTTGTAGACTTACAAAGCTATAGAAAGTAATTGCTATAATTGTGTTAATTTGACTGATAACAAATAAAAATAAATTAAAAAAACATCTATCAACGTCCTCATTTACAGACTACTTTGTGTTCTGCCTGAGTTCTCTTCCCATGCGACTTGGTGTGGTTTTGTAAACAACTCCTAAGAGGCAGC
The DNA here is from genome assembly GCF_020615455.1 of Coregonus clupeaformis. Lineage (NCBI taxonomy): Eukaryota > Metazoa > Chordata > Actinopteri > Salmoniformes > Salmonidae > Coregonus > Coregonus clupeaformis. Next base: position 10,391,056 of record NC_059192.1, read on the forward strand.
CAGCTGTTGCATATTCTAGAAGTTGTTTAAAGTAGCTAGCTAGCTTGCTTGCTTATTGGCAAATCATCATAACATTTGATGAATCATGTCGGACTTTGAAGTAGAATAATAACTTTTTCATTCAGAACCAATTTACTGAAGAGGAACTTGTACAGTTGGATGCTGAGCGAGCACAGAGGGAGGCTGAATCAGCGGAGTAGGTAGACAAGCTACCAGAAGCGTTGGCAAGAGCCAGGTCTGAGGGGGACTGATGGTGCAACCCGAGGGGCATGGCAACCCATGGCAATCGACGATGAGTGTTTGTGGTGCACAGAGTGAGACTTTTTACTGCCATCGCTTGGGGGGGCTTGATATCTACGGCGAAGAAAGCAGCGCACCCAAAGACTGTGTAACAAACTCAGAGGACTTTTCTGCGCTCATCAATCCTGGAGTAATAGAGATATTCTTCCATATCCCAAAAATAAACTGGAAGAAGCAGCCCTTACCTGCTGGACAGCTGTCTATCGAGTAAGTGAGACGATTCTTGCTTGTCCCTGCACAAAGTAACAAAATATAAATAAGTTAATTTATTGATAACTTTTGTTCTTTTATTATTGCAATCTGATCAAACCAAATTGTTTCTTGTTATTAGATTATTTGTATCTGGCTACTCACGAATAACAACTTATTTGTTATCAGTCAAGACAGGCTGGTTGCATGTCGACTGGTGTTTGATTGGGCACAGAAGGGAGAGAGATTGGGACGAGGGAACAGAAGGGCTTCATGTGTTATTTGTGCCATTCACCAGCGACAGGAGTCTACATGGGATTCAAGGAGACAGAGGATGTAATGGGCCTGTTGTAATTACACTCCGATGACTTAGCTTCACAGCCAGACATTGCCTAACCAATTTTGTCAAATCACTCTAATACATGCTGTTTAAACCAATATAACCTATTTTGGTACAATTCTGTCAAATCATTGTAATAAATGCTATTAGAACCAATACCATCAATTTTGCTTCCATCTGCTATAAGTGATTAATTACAGTATGCAACATGAGATAGTGTTGTGCATGAAATACAGCAGTCAGATCGATGTATCAGTAACATTTGAATACTAAGGGTAAACTGGTAAAAGCCGACAAAATGTATTGTAGACCTATGTAATGACATGACAATCAACGAACCGGCAAAGACAATGATTTCTTTTTTACAACACAATACAGATGACTGTATAACGTACCATAGACAGTGTAGACAAGGCATTCACACAACTCACATCAATATACAATAAAATGGACTGTACCAAGTAGGTACGGCGGTGCTGTTGTGTACGGTAGTAGCCTACAGTGGAATTTAATAGAATGCTCCAGATGCAGTGTGATAATGACCAGAGGCTAACAACTTATGTCACAATAGAGTGTGCTAGTGTTACGTAGTAGTGCATTGAGGACCATGTCCATGGATAGCGGGGGAGTTAGGGGTGTCAGAATAGCCCCTAAGTGTCCTTGAATCTTGATGTGTGTGCTGCAGCGACCTCCTCCTTGCTGGGTTTTGGGACTGGGCTATGTTGGCAGCCAGACGACGGCCTCCCGGCATTTGTCCAATGCGTCTCTGCAGGTAATTCCCGAATCTTTGCACGGTGGGCTGATATATTTTGGCGGTGCAATCCACTGTTTTGATTGTTTTGGGTAGACAATGTTGAATCTTGGAGTGCCTGAAATGAAGAAAAAATATGAAAAAAACAGAAGAAGATAAACTGGTGAAAACAATCTAAACACAAGGACGTTGCCATACATATAGAAAGAACATATGGGACACTTCCTGGTTTGCTACATTGCACTCAGGCTGGATGCAGCTGATGAGATTAGTGTATTTAGTGCAGACTCCAGTACTCGGGGGTCTGATTGGTGTCACACTTTTGCCCCAGCCAACACACCTGAATCTAATAACCATCTAATCATGATCTTCCGTTTAGAATGCAATTATTTTAATCAGCTGTGATTGCTAGGAATGGGGGGGGGGTGACACGACTCCAGCTCCTGAGGACTGGAGTTGCCCACACCTGGTGTAGTGGATCTACATTTACATTTTAGTCATTTAGCAGACGTTCTTATCCAGAGCGACTTACAGTTAGTGAGTGCATACATTTTTTCATACTGGTCCCCCGTTGGAATCGAACCCACAACCCAAGCGCCATGCTCTACCAACTGAGCTACACGGGACTACATATACATTTACATTTTTACATTTACGTCATTTAGCAGACGCTCTTATCCAGAGCGACTTACAAATTGGTGCATTCACCCTATAGCCAGTGGGATAACCACTTTACAATATATATATATATTTTTTTTTTTAGGGGGGGTAGAAGGATTACTTTATCCTATCCCAGGTATTCCTTAAAGAGGTGGGGTTTCAAATGTCTCCGGAAGGTGGTGAGTGACTCCGCTGTCCTGGCGTCATGAGGGAGCTTGTTCCACCATTGGGGTGCCAGAGCATGTACATATAGGTGTACATATAGTCAGGCCCCACACTAGAAAAAGGGTGCCTCTGAGCACACTTGAAAGGGAGCACCATTCCCCAAAGAAACCCCCTTTTACCAAGTCAACCAAACTATCCTGGAGGGGAAATTAGGCTACCTGTCCTTTTGTTAGAATAGATCTGTCTGGAAAGGCAAATGATTGCAGTACCATCCCAATATGACAAAACATGTTGACCAAACTATCTCGGATGGGCCATCTGTCTGGATAGGCCAAGGATTGCGTTACCATCCCATGACAAAACAAGTGCTAAAGTGTGAACCAGAACATTGATTAAATATTTTGATTACTTCCCAGCAACGGTTGAGATTTGTCCTCTATTCTGGTTCTGAATGTGATGTTACTCCAGTTCCTTGTGGACTGTCCACAGCAGGCACGTCTCCTATCTCAATCTGAGTGTTGAGTAAAAGGGAACAGGAAATTTTGGTTTTTTAATTTGGAAAAAAACCAAAGGAGAACACACTTGAAGAAGGCCATAATAGCTGTTCTGTTTTTGTGTCATGCTGTCATCATGTTACATGGCTAAAGTCAAGTCAATCAAATCAAATCACATTATATTTGTCACATACACGTGTTTAGAAGATGTTATTGTGGGTGTAGCAAAATGCTTGTGCTTCTAGCTCCGGCAGGGCAGTAATATCCAACAAGTAATATCTAACAATTTCACAACATATTCCCAATACACACAAATCTAAGTAAGGAATTAATTAAGAATATATAACTATATATGGAAGAGTGATGTCAGATCGGCATGGACTAGGATACAGTAGAATAGTATAGAATACAGTAAGATATATATGCAAGATATGTAAACATTGTTAAGAATGGACAAAAAAGGTTGATATTCTTTACCTTGACAATGTGGAATGGTGCCGGAGGAGATGGCTGCCATTTTACTGGTTTCTAACCAATTGTGCAATTGTGTGTGTTTTTTCACGTTATTTGTAACTTATTTTGTACATAACGTTTCTACCACCGTCTTTTATGACCGAAAAGAGCTTCTGGATATCAGGACAGCGATTACTCACCTCGTACTGGACAAAGATTTTTATTTTAACGAGTCGGATGTGAAGGATTTACTTCAGACACACGACAAGGCTCAAATCCCTGTCATTCGCAGGAGAAAGCCTTGTGCCTTGTAAGGATCCGATGTCGAGTGGGTAATCTGCCTCTACCATCAGTCCTATTAATCAACGTACAATCATTGGATAACAGAATAGACGAGCGACATTAAAAACGGTAATATCTTATGTTTCACCGAGTCGTGGCTGAACGACGACATGGATAACATGCAGGATGTAGGAATTTACGCTACACTTGCAAGATAGAACAGCTGACTCCGGTAAGACAAGGGGTGGCGGTCTGTGTATATTTGTAAACAACAGCTGGTGCACGAAATCTAATATCGAGGTTTTGCTCACCTGAGGTAGAGTATCTCATGATAAGCTGTAGACCACACTATTTACCAAGAGAGTTTTCATCTATATTTTTCATAGCTGTCTATTTACCACCACAAACCGATGCTGGCACAAAGACCGTACTCAATGAGCTGTATAATGCCATAAGCAAACAGGAAAACGCTCATCCAGAGGCAGCGCTCCTAGTGGCCGGGGACTTTAATGCAGGGAAACTTAAATCAGTTTTACCTCATTTCTACCAGCATGTTAAATGTGCAACCAGAGGAAAAAAACTCTAGACCACCTTTACTCCACACACAGAGACGCGTACAAAGCTCTTCCTCGCCCTCCATTTGGCAAGTCTGACCATAATTCTATCCTCTGCAGCTTTCAAGGAGCGGGACTCTAACCCGTACACTTATAAGAAATCCCACTATGCCCTCCGACGAAACCATCAAACAGGAAAAGTGTCAATACAGGACTAAGATTGAATCGTACTACACCGGCTCCGACGCTCATTGCATGTGGCAGGGCTTGCAAACTATTACAGACTACAAAGGGAAGCACAGCTGCAAGCTGCCCAGTGACACGAGCCTACCAGACGAGCTAAACCACTTCTATGCTCGCTTCTAGGCAAGCAACACTGAAGCATGCATGAGAGCATCAGCTGTTCTGGATGACTGTTTGATCATGCTCTCCGTAGCCGATGTGAGTAAGACCTTTAAACAAGTCAACATTCACAAGACCGCAGGGCCAAACGGATTACCAGGACGTGTACTCTGAGCATGCGCTGATCACCTTGCAAGTGTCTTCACTGACATTTTCAACCTGTCCCTGACTGAGTCTGTAATATCAACGTGTTTCAAGCAGACCACCATAGTCCCTGTGCCCAAGAACACTAAGGTAACCTGCCTAAATGACTACAGACCTGTAGCACTCACGTCTGTCGCCATGAAGTGCTTTGAAAGGCTGGTCATGGCTCACATCAACACTATTATCACAGAAACCCTAGACCCACTCCAATTTGCATACCGCCTCAACAGATCCACAGATGATGCAATCTCTATTGCACTCCACACTGCCCTTTCCCACCTGGACAAAAGGAAAACCTACGTGAGAATGCTATTCATTGACTACAGCTCAGCGTTCAACACCATAGTGCCTTCAAAGCTCATCACTACGCTAAGGACCCTGGGACTAAATACCTCCCTCTGCAACTGGATCCTGGACTTCCTGACGGGCCGACCCTCAGCCGGTAAGGGTAGGTAACATCACATCTGCAACGCTTATCCTCAACACGGGGGCCCCTCAGGGGTGCGTGCTCAGTCCCCACCAAAGGAGGACCGAGCATGCCCCAATTCTTATCGACAGGGCTGTCGTGGAGCAGGTTGAGAGCTTCAAGTTTCTTGGTGTCCACATCACCAACAAACTATCATGGTCCAAACACACCAAGACAGTCGTGAAGAGGGCACGACAAAGCCTATTCTCCCTCAGGAGACTGAAAAGATTTGCCATGGGTCCTCAGATCCCCAAAAAGTTCTACAGCTGCCCCATCGAAAGCATTCTGACTGGTTGCATCACTGCCTGGTATGGCAGCTGCTCGGCCTCCGACCGCAAGGCACTACAGAGGGTAGTGCGTACGGCCCAGTACATCACTGGGGCCAAGCTTCCTGCCATCCAGGACCTCTATACCAGGCGGTGTCATAGGAAGGCCCTAAAAATAGTCAAAGACTTCAGCCACCCTAGTCATAGACTGTTCTCTCTGCTACCGCACGGCAAGCGGTACCAGAGCGCCAAGACTAGTGTCACACCCTGGCTCTGGGGACTCTATATGTTGAGCCAGGGTGTGTAGATTCTATGTGTTCTAGTTCTGTGTTGTAGTTCTATGTGTTCTATTTCTATGTTGGCCAGTGTGGTTCTCAATCAGAGGCAACGAGTGTCAGCTGTGGCTGGTTGTCTCTGATTGGGAACCACATTTAAACAGGCTGTTTTCCCACAATAGTTGTGGGATCTTGTTCCGTTTGGTTTGTTCCGTGTTGGTTGTGTTTAACCTAGGACGTCACGTTATCGTTTATTGTTTTGTTCGTGTTATCACTAAGATAATAAAGTATGTTCGCTCATCACGCTGCGCCTTGGTCTACTCCCTTCGACGATCGTGACAGAAGATCCCACCATACCAGGACCAAGCAGCGTGTCCAGGAGCAGGCGGCCTGGACATGGGAGGAAGCGCCGGGAAAGGAGCTGGAGAGGTTGGCGATGGCCCAGGTGGGCCAATTGTGGTCCTGGGAGGACATGCTCGGGGGCAAAGGGTCATGGGCTAAGGTTAAGGCCCTGGCGAGAGAGGAGCAAAGGCGTCAACAGTGTCGTCGTCGGACGGACAAGAGGCAACCCCAGAAATTTTTTAGGGGGGGGGGGCACACGGCATGGGCGACTGGGCAGCAGGAGGCTGCCACAGGGCGAAATGGGAGATTAGGAGAGGAGGCCACCGGGTTTGGGGGGCCTGAAGGCAGGTTGGCGGAGCCTGGATGGAGAGCAGAGCCAACTCCCCGTACTCAGGCATGGCAGCATGAGACTGGGCAGGTTCCGGGGTATGCGGAGCTGCGTACTGTGCCACGAGTGGTCCGGCATAGTCCGGTACATCCTGTGCGAGCACCCCGCACGTGTCGTGCGAAGGTGGGCATGCAGCCAGGACGGAGTGTGCCGGCTCAGCGCTCGTGGCCTCCAGTGCCTCTCCTCGGTCCCGGATATCCTGCGCCAGTGTCACATGCTGTTATGCCAGTACGGGTACACAGCCCTGTACGTCCTGTGCTGATGCCTCACACAGAGTGTGTGAAGGTAGGCATTCAGCCAGGACGGGTTGTGGCAGCTCTTCACTCCAGGCCTCCTATCCGTCTCCACAGCCCGGCCCGGCCTGTTCCTGCTCCTCGCACCAAGCCTACGGTGCGCGTCGCCAGCCCAGCCCGGCCTGTTCCTGCCTCTCGCACCAAGCCTACGGTGCGCGTCGCCAGCCCGGCCCGGCCTGTTCCTGCCCTTCGCACCAAGCCTACGGTGCGCGTCGCCAGCCCGGTCCGGCCTGTTCCTGCTCCCCGCACCAAGCTAACGGTGCGCGTCGCCAGCCCGGCCCGGCCTGTTCCTGCCACTTGCACCAAGCCTACGGTGCGCGTCGCCAGCCCGGCCCGGCCTGTTCCTGCCACTCGCACAAAGCCTAAGGTGTGCGTCGCCAGCCCGGCCCGGCCTGTTCCTGCCACTCGCACCAAGCCAGGGGTGCGAGTCGTCAGCCCGGTAAGGCCCGTTCCTGCTCCACGCACCAAGCCAGGGGTGCGAGTCGTCAGCCCGGTAAGGCCCGTTCCTGCTCCACGCACCAAGCCAGGGGTGCGCATCGTCAGCCCGGTCCGGCCCGTTGCTGCTCCACGCACCAAGCCAGGGGTGCGCATCGTCAGCCCGGTCCGGCCCGTTCATGCTCCACGCACCAAGCCAGGGGAGCGCGTCGTCAATCCGGCACAACCCGTGCCTGGGTCACCGGTGCCTGGTCAGGTACCGGTCAGCTGCTCCACACCGGAGCTTAAGCAATCCGCTCCTACGATGTCCAGTCCAGCTCCAGCCAGCGGGGCCAGACCGGACCAGGGGCGCTACGGGGGGATTATTGGAGGGTGGTGGGCAAGCCCGGAGCCGGAACCGCCTCCGAGGAGGAATGCCCACCCAGCCCTCCCCTGTTTGGTTTATGTTGAGGCGCGGTCGCAGTCCGCGCCTTTGGGGGGGTACTGTCACACCCTGGCTCTGGGGACTCTATATGTTGAGCCAGGGTGTGTAAATTCTATGTGTTCTAGTTCTGTGTTGTAGTTCTATGTGTTCTATTTCTATGTTGGCCAGTGTGGTTCTCAATCAGAGGCAACGAGTGTCAGCTGTGGCTGGTTGTCTCTGATTGGGAACCACATTTAAACAGGCTGTTTTCCCACAATAGTTGTGGGATCTTGTTCCGTTTGGTTTGTTCCGTGTTGGTTGTGTTTAACCTAGGACGTCACGTTATCGTTTATTGTTTTGTTCGTGTTATCACTAAGAAAATAAAGTATGTTCGCTCATCACGCTGCGCCTTGGTCTACTCCCTTCGACGATCGTGACAACTAGGTCAAAAAGGAAAGGGAGCAATGGAGATATTTGACACATTTGAAGATCCATTTGCCAGGACCGTGCCATAAAAGAACAGTTTAGCATGGTGGAATCAGAGGAAGTTAAGATTGGGCAAAAGACATTTAGGGCGAAAGGTAGTGGCCTTACCATCAAAGACATATACTTAATTTACATACCTTTAGTGAAAAGTTTGGAACAGTCAATATCTCACTGAAAAATACTAGCCTTAATTGAAGACGGACCTAAAGAATGTACCGATTGATTCTGATATGACTGTAGATGGAGGCCTTCTAAGATCACATCCATTGTTTTCCATGAAACCCACTGCTTTACAGATTATTTTATATACAAACTAAATGTAGTTGTGTAATCCTTTAAGCTCCTATGCCTCAAAGAACAAGTTACTAGTTGGTTTATTATGCGTTGGGAAATATCAACCCCAAAAACAGATCGAAGCTGTCTGCAATCCGACTTCTTGCTATAGCAAAATCACACGACCTCTCAGTGTGGGGTGGATGTGATATTGAAAATAATTCAAGAGGACTTGGTTCTATTGTACAATGGTGTTCAAATTCAAACTGTCAATGAGGAGTGAGAGATATATGGTGCATTTGTTTCTCTCTGCAGATACATTTTAGCCCAACATGAGCTGTGTGGATTTAAAGAGTGGGCTGGGATTTGTATTTAGCAAATGTTGACATTGTGAATGTACTTTTGACGATATGCAGATGTACATTAATGAGGATGTTTTTGTGCAAAGGACGTCAGACGGACATATTTGACAACGCTGTGAAATTGAAAATGCCAGCACTGACTTCTTAAGGATGTCACGAACCGGCTCAAGTTCGTAACAAAAGGGAGACACGTGGAGACAAGGAGTACTCAAAGTATATATTTATTAATTAAAGTAAACTAAATCAAATAACAATGGTGTGTGTAATCAGTAATCAGTAGTGTACGTGAGTGTTTGCATGCATAAATGTAATATGGAAAAGTGTTGAAAAGTGCCAAAGCAAACAACCCAAAAAAGCCTCAAAAATATCACAACCAAGATCAAAGTATCTGCCTGGAGAGAGTCTCCCCAATGAATGTGGAAGAGGTCCATTTATCCTGGGACACACCCGGCCCAGGTGTTTCCCATGTAGCTGACGACCCCCCCCAACTCCGCCCACCGGCATCCTAATAAGGAAACAAGAGCAAAGAGAGAATACGGCAGACAGAGTGGGAGGGTCGTCACACCCCCCCCCATAAGACCGGGGACCAACAAGGACCCCGGCCCAACGTACCAGCCCCTGCGTCCCAAACCGACAAGTTGTACATGTTCACCCCTCCATTTGCCCCACCCATCATCCTCCTCTCCAGACCTCAGCAACCTTTACCCAGGAAGCAACCTTTAAGAGGAAAGAAAAACACAAGACTAGGAGGGGACAAACAGGAAAGATAGAACATGACAAAATCAAACACTGGTCGGTCACATCAATATTCATGAACAGGGCGCACCTCACCCTGCCCAACCACCTTTCCAAGGTATGTCACAGTCGCCTGAGCAAACTCACATTTAGCCAAATTTATCGTGAGACGACCCGCAGCCAGACGTTCGAACAAGGCTTGAATACGGGACAGATGTTCCTCCCAAGTATCTGCATATATCACTACATCGTCCAGATAAACAGCGCACCCGGCCAGACCAGAGACAACCCTGTTCATAAGTCGCTGAAAAGTTGCAGGCGCATTACGCAGCCCGAAACTCATAACCGAATACGAGTACAGACCAAAAGGTGTAATAAAGGCAGAGATTTCACGTGCCCTACTCGTCAGTGGCACCTGCCAATAGCCCTTTAACAGGTCAAATTTGCTCACAAACTTAGCTGCGCCGACTTGATCAACGCAGTCCTCCATCCGAGGAAGAGGAAATGAATCCGGCTTAGTGACATCGCTTACCTTACGGTAGTCCGTACAAAATCTGTTTGTTCCATCCGATTTACTGACCAAGATACAGGGAGAAGCCCAACTGGAGAAAGAAGGCTCTGCTATTTTACTCTCCAGCATGTACCTGACCTCAGCATCCAGACAACGCAGTTTCTCTGAAGAAACTCTATAGAACCGTTGACGAATGGGGTCAGCATCTCCAATGACAATATCATGTTCTATTAAGTTTGTACGTGTTGGTGTATCAGAAAACAACCCTGGAAATCTCCGAATCAGACCCACCATCTCTTTCCGCCCATCAACAGGTAGATGAGTAAGAAGACTATCTAAAATCTCCAGTGTCTCTGAATTCTTCAATCTACCCTGCAGTATGCAATCGTCGGGACCAGAAACATCTTCCTGCTCCTGCACAGACCTAGCATGACCAGAATCCAGGGAATAAACAGTATCAGCCAAAAGAACAGCCTTACCGTCCTCTGTAGACTCCCCCTGTTCAGTCTCAGAGGAACGTGCATAATAGGGTTTTAACAAATTTATATGGCACAGTTGATGTGCTTTCCTCCGTTCTGGAGTGGCAACTAGATAATTTTGCTCAGTGTCCTGGCGCACCACTGTATATGGACCTTGAAACTTGGCTTGAAAAGGAGAACCAACAATTGGCAGCAGAGCCAGAACCTGATCACCTGGACTAAAGTGACGAGGCTCAGCTCGCCGATCATATATGCTCTTCATCCTGTCCTGTGAAGATGATAGCTTCTCTTTAGCCATTTCACCAGCGGCATACAAGCGTCGCCGAAAATCACACACATATGATAACAGGGACTGAGGAGGCTCGGGAGACTTCCAGTCATCCTGGAGAACAGATAAAAGCCCACGCACCTTATGTCCAAACACTAGGTCATTTGGGCTAAAACCTGTGCTCTCCTGTGAAACCTCCCCTAGCAGCTAACAGTAACCAAGGCAACCCCTCCTCCCAATCCTTATCCATCTCAGTACAATAAGATCTCAACAAAGACTTAAGCGTTTGATAGAAACGTTCCAGTGCTCCTTGACTTTGGGCATGATAAGCGCTAGCCAAGTTGTGTTTAATATGGAGTTGTTGGAGAACCTGTCCAAAGAGATTAGAGGTGAAATTAGATCCTTGATCACTTTGAATGACCTTAGGGATTCCAAACAGTGAGAAAAACTGAGTCAAAGCTTTTAACACAGACTTAGTCGTGATAGACCTGAGAGGATAGGCAGCAGGAAACCTAGTGGTCTGACACATCACAGTCAACAAATAATTACTACCCTTTCTGGAACGAGGCAGAGGACCAACACAGTCAATAATCAGATACTCAAAAGGGTTACTGAGTACAGGAATAGGGAACAGTGGTACCGGCTTAATAGCTTGATTAGGTTTACCAGTTAATTGACAGGTGTGACAAGTTTTGATGAAATCAGAAACATCCCTCTTTAATCTTGGCCAAAAAAATTTTCGTAATATGCGATTGTAGGTTTTTCTCACACCCATATGCCCAGCAACGTCGTTGTGAGAAGTTGTCAGCACCAACTCACGAAGCTTAACTGGTACCACAACCTGACTAATCGCCTCCCCCAGAAAACAACTACCATGAGACATCCACTTTCTCATCAGGACCTCCTCTTGGAGAAAATAGCCCTGTGCGACATCTCCCAACTGTTCCACAGACACAATTTGGTCCCGCAACTCTTCTAATGTAGGGTCAGTCCGTTGCGCCTCGATTAAATCGGAGCGGGATACAGATAACGGGATAACAGGGAAAACAGTAACAGACTTCTTTATGGTATTCTCGTTAGCCAGCTCCGTGACCAGGTCGTCATGGATCATAGAACGCGTCACTGCACACGCAGAAAACACCTCTGGGAAATCCTGCGCACTCTCATCAGGAATCCCTACAATTGACGGCTTAGTGGAAACCACTAAAGATGGAGACACGATAGGCCACACACGCTCCCCAGCCAAGTTATTTCCAAGGATCACGTCAATACCCTCAATAGGCAATGAAGGACGCACCCCCACAACAACCTCACCTTTCACCAGTCCACAATCCAACATCAGTTTATGCAATGGAACTGACAGAGTGTTCAAACCTATTCCCCTGATTAGAACACTATTCCCCGAATCAGTCTCCGCAGAGAAGGGTAACACAGACTCCAACACAAATGATTCAGAGGCACCTGTGTCTCTTAGGATCTTTACTGGCACTAGGTTCTTACTTCCTACCATAGACACAAAACCCTCCGTAACGAAAGGTAAATAGTCGGGATCAATATAACCCCTTCACCTGGCTCCGGGCAGGAGACAATGCGTCATGAGTGAACTGATGTGGAACAGGCGCGGCTAACGCTGCAGGCCTCGATTTACCATAAGCACCTGTACTGAATTTACCCCTAGATCTTAGAATCGGACATTCATTTTTCCAATGACCTAATTCTTGACAGTAGTGACACTCTTGACCAACGTCAGTTTTACCACGGGTATCAGGCTCAACCCTATTTGAATGAAACTCTGCCCGGGAACCGAAGTATCTCGGCGAGCGAGGCCCAAATCTCTGCGAATGCCCCCCACTCACTCCGAATACGGGGTTCTGCAAAAACATTTTTGTGAGTCAACACATATTCATCTGCCAAAACCGCAGCTTCAGCAACAGTCTTTATTTTTCGTTCGTTAATGTACGTCGCTATACGATCAGGGATTGTGTCCTTAAATTGTTCTAACATAATCAGATCACACAGCCCTTGGAAAGTCATAACTGCAGAGGCAGAACACCAGCGATTGAACTGTGAAGATAATATTCGCGCAAACTCAACATGAGTCTGCTGATCATCCCTTTTTAAAGTTCTAAATCGTTGGCGGTAAGCTTCAGGGACCAATTCGTAACTCTGTAACACAGCCGTTTTAACCTTCTCATAACTAACACTGTCTGCTACGCTAAGAGCTGAATATGCTTCTTGCGCTTTACCAGTCAGCACACACTGCAACATCAAAGTGCGATCAGAATCAGGCCAACTCCTAGCGTCAGCAACACGCTCAAACAACGAAAAGAATGTCTCCGGGTCCTTTTCATTAAACTGGGGCAACAACCGTAAATTCCCTACAACATCAAATGTCTCTGGATTACGACCAAAAGAGGAACGACCCCTAGGTAACTCTGGGTCACCTTCCCAGAGCAAACTCTCCCCCTGAGAGCTTTCCTTCCCTAACCAACTCTAGTCGCTCTTGTTGCAGCTTGATTTTAGCACGCTCCATATCCTGTTTAAATTCCAATTCCCTTTCATATTTTACACGATCATGCCCTAGCTGTAACAGAAGCAGTTCTTTCTGCTGTTCAAAAAGAAGACTACTATGACTAACCGATGGAACGGTCATTGTAACATATCGGGGAGACAACGTGTCCTCAGCAGAGGCTGCCCCAGTGGTAACATCCAGAATACCACTCTCCATCAAATTGGCCTTCAATATTAACCTAATAGAATTTTTTAGACGTTTATCACTAATTTCAACCTTGTAGTGTTCAGCAACCTTCAACAGCTGTTCTTTAGTACATAATTCTAACAGTTCTTCTGATGGAAAGCGAATGAACTCGTCTACATTAGACGCCATAATCAGGGAAAAAAAATTTAATTATATAGATCATAATAATCTTGCTCAACCCCTCTGCTGAGCACACCAGACACAAGAGAAATACAATCACACCGAGCACCACAGAAAAGAGCTGGGATATGGAGCTTCCCCAAAACCTACAATAACTCAACCCTAGTCTTCGTGCAGATTTGCGGTGGGTAATTACGCACTGTAGCCCGCTGGCAAGGAATTAAACCCCCCAGCACGCTGGTAGATTTCCCCAAGCCACGGATGTGCCCCCGAGACAACTGCTCAGTCCACTGACACCACACAAAAATAACAAACATTTAACCATGCCCAACGTATCCCAAAACAAAACACGTCACTAAGCCTATCAGGGGAAAAAGCTATAGCTCCGGGTAGCAAATGTCACTACCCTACCCAATCTCCCACTGAGGTACACAGCCGATTGTACTCACCTCAGACCGATGTCCCAACAGCGAGTAGAGCAAGAGTTTCCAGGCTGGGCAGGGACTGGAAACTAACCAATGTACTCTCTCCAACGCAGTACAAAACCCAAAGGCAACCAATACTGGCCTATCAAACTCAAACAAACTAACAAAATTTACAAAGAAAAACCCTACAGAATTGGACATTAACTCCACGTTCTCCCAAACACAACCAGTTCAAAATCCCGGACGAGCCCCCACTTGTCACGAACCGGCTCAAGTTCGTAGCAAAAGGGGAGACACGTGGAGACAAGGAGTACTCAAAGTATATATTTATTAATTAAAGTAAACTAAATCAAATAACAATGGTGTGTGTAATCAGTAATCAGTAGTGTACGTGAGTGTTTGCATGCATAAATGTAATATGGAAAAGTGTTGAAAAGTGCCAAAGCAAACAACCCAAAAAAGCCTCAAAAATATCACAACCAAGATCAAAGTATCTGCCTGGAGAGAGTCTCCCCAATGAATGTGGAAGAGGTCCATTTATCCTGGGACACACCCGGCCCAGGTGTTTCCCATGTAGCTGACGACCCCCCCAACTCCGCCCACCGGCATCCTAATAAGGAAACAAGAGCAAAGAGAGAATACGGCAGACAGAGTGGGAGGGTCGTCACAGGAACAGTCTCAAAACAACATATGGTATGAACAGAAAGCGCAAGCTAGTTGAATATTCCCTGCTTTTAATCTTATACAGCAAACACCCCAGGATATAATACACATCGTTCTTGAAGGCATTGCTCCATTAGAAATGAAGTTTGTGTTGAAACACCTAGTTCTTTCAGGACATTTGAACTTTAAATGCTGCTATCCTGGGTTTCCCCTACTCTCCCCTGGATGTAAGAGATAAACCCTATAACCTACAGCACATTGGCATCAAAAGATAATAAAACATTTTTTAAAATTATTTAACCTTTATTTAACTTGGCAAATCAGTAAAGAGCAAATTCTTATTTACAATGACGGCCTACCCCGACCAAAACTGGACGACGCTGGGCCAATTGTGCGCCGCCCTATGGGACTCCCAATCACGGCCGGATTGTGATACAGCCTGGAATCGGACCAGGGTCTGTAGTGACGCCTCAAGCACTGAGATGCAGTTCCTTAGACCGCTGCGCCACTCAGGAGCTAAGATTAAAATCAAGCAGTCCTCAGGGCAAACGCTTGTTTTCCTTAAAATATATAAATTTTTATCAGACACTGTTGAAAGAAATGAATATGTTAAAGTTATGTTGACATTGATAGAGATGTTTCAGATTATCTTTGCAACCATTATACCTCTTCAAACTGTATCAAATTGGACATTTCTTATTGAGCCGCATTTAAAGCATTTGAAAAAGCTTTTCCCTGAAAACAATATTACACCAAAGCAAAATTATTTGATTCATGTTCCATCTGAGATTAAACTATTGGGTCCAATGGTCAGACATACAGTACCAGTCAAAAGTTTGGACACACCTACTCATTCAAGGGTTTTTATATATGCCATTTCACAGACGCTTTTATCCAAAGCGACTTACAGTTATGTGTGCATATATTTTTACGTATGGGTGGTCCCGGGGATTGAACCCACTACCCTGGCGTTACAAGCGCCGTGCTCTACCAATTAAGCTACAGAGGACCACATTGAGCTACAAAGCTACAGTCTTTATTTTTAACTATTTTCTACATTGTATAATAATAGTGAAGACATCAACACTATGAAATAACACATATGGAATCATGTAGTAACCAAAAAAGTGTTAAACAAATCAAAATATATTTTATATTTGAGATTCTTCAAAGTTGCCACCCTTTGCCTTGATGACAGCTTTGCACACTCCTGGCATTCTCTCAACCAGCTTCATGAGGTAGTCACCTGGAATGCATTTAAATTAATAGGTGTGCCTTGTTAAAAGTTAATTTGTGGAATTTCTTTCCTTCTTAATGCATTTGAGCCAATCCAATTGTGTTGTGACAAGGTAGGGGTGGTTTACAGAAGATAGCCCTATTTGCTATATCATTACTTTAAGACATGAAGGTCAGTCAATACGGAACATTTCAAGAACTTTGAAAGTTTCTTAAAGTGCAGTCGCAAAAACCATCAAGCGCTATGATGAAACTGTGGTCCTCTGTAGCTCAGCTGGTAGAGCACGGCGCTTGTAACGCCAAGGTAGTGGGTTCGATCCCCGGGACCACCCATACACAAAAAAAATGTATGCACGCATGACTGTAAGTCGCTTTGGATAAAAGCGTCTGCTAAATGGCATATTATTATATTATTATAGGACTGCCACAGGAAAGGAAGACCCAGAGTTACCTCTGCTGCAGAGGATAAGTTCATTAGAGTTACGAGCCAGAAATTGCAGCCCAAATAAATGCTTCACAGAGTTCAAGTCACAGACATATCTCAACATCAACTGTTCAGAGGAGACTGCATGAATCAGGCCTTCATGGTTGAATTGCTGCAAGGAAACCACTATTAAAGGACACCAATAATATGAAGAGACTTGATTGGGCCAAGAAACACAAGCAATGGACATTAGACCGGTGGAATTCTGTCCTTTGGACTGATGAGTCCAAATTTGAGATTTTTGGTTACAACCTGTGCCTTTGTGAGAAGAAGAGTAGGTGAAGGGATGATGTCCGCATCTGTCGTTCCCACCGTGAAGCATGGAGGAGGAGGTGTGATGGTGTGGGGGTGCTTTGCTGGTGACACTGTGTGTGATTTATTTAGAATTCAAGGCACACTTAACCAGCATGGCTTCCACAGCATTCCGCAGCGAAACGCCATCCCATCTGGTTTGCGTTTAGTGGGACTATCATTTGTTTTTCAACAGGACAATGTCCCAACACACCTCCAGGCTGTGTAAGGGCTATTTGACCAAGAAGGAGAGTGATGGAGTGTTGCATCAGATGACCTGGCCTCCACAATCACCTGACCTCAACCCAATTGACATGGTTTGGGATGAGTTGGACCGTAGAGTGAAGGAAAAGCAGCCAACAAGTGCTCAGCATATGTGGGAACTCATTCAACTCTGTAGAAAACAATGTAGAAAATAGTAAAAATAAAGATAAACCCTTGAATGAGTAGGTAGGTGCAAACTTTTGACTGGTACTATATGTGTACGAGGTTTTAGTCCAGGCCTTGTTTTTTAAACAATGGTCCTCAAAGCTGATTTTCAGAAACGTCTGTAATTCTTTGATCAAACATAATCAAATGTTTGAATGTTGTCAGAATGTTCATGGGTCACACCATCCTATTTTTTTCCAAGGACTGGGAATTGGGACCAGTGTCAGATGTGAAGAATCTTCAAATAAAAGTGAGGGACTTCCATGCTATAGAGGGATATATCTGTCAAATGGCTTGTTGTAAACGGTAACAAGTATGTCTTTTAGAAGTCCTTAATTGTTACCAATGAAAACGGTGGTGATATGACAGAATTTGGACGGATAAGAGACATATTTGTCAAAACCTCAACACTGTATCGCTTTGAGTTTCAGGCAAATAATGCAGTGTGCTTTGATAGAGATGTTATGTCCTATAAAGTTGAGGTCCCTAACCTTGCTAAGGCCACTAAACTGGTGAATGTGGAAAATCTAGTTGATTTCACCCAAATGGCACGTGTTCCTAAGAAGTACTACCTTGGTGATATGACTGGGCTTCATAAAGCATCTAATGATGCCTAGGTACATGTACTGGTGAAAGCAAATTGAATGAAATGAGAATGAACTGCAGAATGTTTGTTGTTTGTTGTTTTTTGTCAAGACCGTGTAAGATGAGTCTGGTTCTTAAAACAAGAGAAACAATCCTGATTTAACATCATCAACATTGATGGCATTACATGATAACTTATTGATTGACTAGTTGTGCTAGTTTCACGTCATACCTAGAATTAGATCTAATATCTAAGTTAGACAACTCAAGATACATTTTCTTAAAACAAGCTGAATAATCGTATTCATACAGTGCTTGGAAAGAGGAGGAAAGAGGTGCTTGTTTCACTTGCTAGCATTGCATTTTTTGCAGTGTATAAGCTCCGAGCCCACTCAGCCTGTCTTTTCAAACTTCCTGGTAGTTAGCCATGAGAGAAACATTTATTTTTCTCACATTTTTAGCATTTCTATCCAAAACAAAGATTATGGATGATCCTCAAAAGGCGATTTTAGATGGAAATCAGATTGACTGTTCGGGACCTTTAAGCACTTCTCAGTGGTTGGTATTCAGACTTACCATATGCAGGTGTGTAACGGTGAATACCTACCTTGCTATCTTTCTCGTACTTAATACATTTAATCCAACCACTGAAAACCCTCCCAATTGCTGGCCAACAGATTTTCTCATGGAGTTTTCATTCAATAGGGTTCTCAGTACATTTATCTAAAGCCATCTCTTTAAATGTGGCGTACCTTTAGTTGTAATTTTCTCGACAGGCTCACTAAAATATACTGTATATGGAGAGAACAGTTCAGAATATTAGGAATTCATGAAAGAAAGCCTAAATACAAGCATATTTGTCTCATTTTCATCACCAATTGGTATATTTAAAAATACTCTGATCTTGTAGATTATTTAGGGTTAGTAAAGTAGGTAACACAACACGTTATGACACGGACATTACCATGTCATAATATGTCATAGCAGCTGACATAACGTGTCATAACCTGTCATAATATGGTCATAACACTGTCATGACCCATATATTTACACACTGTTGTGACATACACCACCGTTCAAAAATGTGAGGTCACTTAGAAATGTCCATTAAAATAACATCAAATTGAATAGAAATACAGCGTAGACATTGTTAATGTTGTAAATGGCTATTGTAGCAGGAATCGGCTGATTTTTACATAGGCGTACAGAGGCCCATTATCAGCAACCATCAGTCCTGTGTTCCAATGGCACGTTGTGTTTTCTAATCCAAGTTTATCAATTTAAAATGCTAATGAGAAAACCCTTGTGCAATTATGTTAGCACAGCTGAAAACTGTTGTGCTGATTAAAGAAGTAATAAAACTGGGCTTCTTGAGACTAGTTGAGTATCTGGAGCATCAGCAATTGTGGGTTTGATTATAGGCTCAAAATGACTAGAAACAAATAACTTTCTTCTGAAACTCGTCAGTCTATTATTGTTCTGAGAAATGAAGCCTATTCCATCCAAGAAATTGCCAAGAAACTGAAGATCTCGTACAACGCTGTGTACTACTCCCTTGAGCCTGTAATCGAACCCACAACAGCCATTTCCAGCTACAATAGTCATTTACAACATTAACAATGTCTACACTGTATTTCTGATCAATTTGATGTTATTTTAATGGACAAAAAATTTGCTTTTCTTTCGAAAACAAGGACATTTCTAAGTGACCCCAAACTTTTGAATGGTAGTTTACACTACATGACCAAAAGTATGTGGACACCTGCTCGTCGAACATCTCATTCCAAAATCATTTGCATTAATATGGAGTTGGTCTCCCCTTTGCTGCTATAACAGCCTATATTCTTCTGGGAAGGCTTTCCACTAGATGTTGGAACATTGCTGCGGGGACTTGCTTCCATTTAGCAACAAGAGCATTAGTGAGGTCAGGCACTGATGTTGGGCGATTAGGCCTGGCTCGCAGTCGACGTTCCAATTCATCCCAAAGGTGTTCAATGGGGTTGAGGTCAGGACTCTGTGCAGGCCAGTCAAGTTCTTCCACACTGATTTTGACAAACCCTTTCTGTATGGACCTCACTTTGTGCATGGGGGCATTGTCATGCTGAAACTGTTGCCACAAAATTGGAAGCACAGAATCGTCTAGAATGTCATTGTATGCTGTAGTGTTAAGAGTTTCCTTCAAGCTAAGGAACCTAGCCAAACCATGAAAACAACCCCAGACCATTATTCCTCCTCCACCAAACTTTACATTTGGCTCTATGCATTCGGGCAGGTAGCGTTCTCCTGGCATCCGCCAAACCCAGATTTGTCTGTTGGACTGCCAGATGGTGAAACGTGATTCATCACTCCAAGAGAACGTGTTTCCACTGCTCCAGAGTCCAATGGTGGCGAGCATTACAATATGCTTGACATTGCTCATGAAGCTCCCGACGAACAGTTCTTGTGCTGATGTTGCTTCCAGAGGCAGTTTAGAACTCGGTAGTGAGTGTTGCAACCGAGGACAGACGATTTTTATACGCTACACACTTCAGCACTCGGCGGTCCTGTTCTGAGCTTCTGTGGCCTATCACTTCGCGGCTGAGCCGTTGTTGCTCCTAGACGTTTTCACGTCACAATAACTGTTGACCGGGGCAGCTCTAGCAGGGCAGAAATTTAACCAACTGACTTGATGGAAAGGTGGCATCCTATGACGGTGCCACGTTGAAAGTGACTGAGCTCTTCAGTAAGGCCATTCTACTGCCAATGTTTGTCTATGGAGATTGCATGGCTGTGTGCTCGATTTTACACACCTTACAGAAACGTGTGTGGCTGAAATAGCCAAATCCACTAATTTGAAGGCGTGTCAACCTTATTTTGTATACCGTATAGAGTGTATATTGCGTTATTTTATGGCTGGTTATGACACCTACATATGAATGGCAAAACCCACATTTATTCAAATTAGTTTCCTTTCGTTTGAAAGTTTGTTTCTTAAATCCTTTGTTGTTGTTGTAATGAATTCTTTACAATATTATTTTTTTCATAATATTTTAAATAACTTATAGAAAATACACTTTATGACACTGTCATGGAGCATTATGACCGTCCCATGTCACTTTATTTGAACTAAGAAACTACACTTTATGACACTATCAAGAAGCATTATGACCATTATAATCATATAAGCCAGATAGGTCTATCACGTACAGGCCCCCATATCAGTCATCAGTCAAAAAGAGGGTGTCTTGTCCTGCTCCTGAAATCTGCTCCTGCATTCATCCCAGTCATCAGCAACAGAGCATTGGGGTAGGTGCATGTCTGACATCAACGTGTGCGCAATTACAACGATAATTTAATATGGTCAATTTCAAAACAAATGAAACAACATAAACGTACTGTTGACACGTAGGCTATGGTGTAATGGAATGTTTTGCCTTGTGTGGTAGGTTTTGTGGGTTTTGACACTCTTATGGAGGTGTCATAACCAGCTATAAAATAACACAATATATGTCACAACAGGTCTAAATATATGTGTCATGACAGTGGTATTACTATATTATAACAGGTTACGACAAGTTATGTCAGCTGTTATGACATATTATGGCATGGTTATGACACTGGGTGTCAAGTAAAGTGTTACCGGAAAGTATTTACGAATCATACATAAACAGGGTTGAAGAGCCTTTATGCAAAAAATACACTGCTCAAAAAAATAAAGGGAACACTTAAACAACACAATGTAACTCCAAGTCAATCACACTTCTGTGATTGACGGGCCCGCCCGTTCCCCAGACCTGAATCCAATTGAGCACATCTGGGACATCATGTCTCGCTCCATCCACCAACGCCACGTTGCACCACAGACTGTCCAGGAGTTGGCGGATGCTTTAGTTCAGGTCTGGGAGGAGATCCCTCAGGAGACCATCCGCCACCTCATCAGGAGCATGCCCAGGCATTGTAGGGAGGTCATACAGGCACGTGGAGGCCACACACACTACTGAGCCTCATTTTGACTTGTTTTAAGGACATTACATCAAAGTTGGATCAGCCTGTAGTGTGGTTTTCCACTTTAATTTTGAGGTTGACTCCAAATCCAGCCCTCCATGGGTTGATAAATTTGATTTCCATTGATAATTTTTGTGTGATTTTGTTGTCAGCACATTCAACTATGTAAAGAAAAAAGTATTTAATGAGATTATTTCATTCATTCAGATCTAGGATGTGTTATTTTAGTGTTCCCTTTATTTTTTTTAGCAGTATATATTAGTGAATCAAAAATAAAGTGGTTTGATTCATCCTGTTGTCATATTAAATTTTTTAATCCATTAAATATTGGAAGGTTAGAAAAGTGTACAATGGTGGTTGAACAATAGTCCTATAAATCGACCCTAATAATCCTTAGTAATCACGTAACTGTGATGACAACGGTCCAGTCGTCGTGAACCAGGCTCCTGGTTTAAACTGCTGTGAATGGTCTGCGCTCCATAATGATTCAAATAGGCTACATGTCCCAAATTATTGCACAACTTGTAATACGTTAGCCTAATGTGATCCACTATTGCTAGTAACCGTCAGGAACAACCACACGAACGTGACAGAGGTAAGAAAAGCAAACGAACAATCTAATGGAATGATGCAAAATGTAGGCTTAAACACAAAAAAATGTGGGTTCCTCAAGGGTTCCTTGGGAAGAGTGATAATCAAAAACAATTAGTTATTGTTCAATTTGCTGGTGCAGTAAAAAGATGGCTAAGAAAAATGGCAGAGACAACGATGGGGCCGAGGTGCAGGAAGCAGAGATGGATTGGGTGGTCGGAGCAAATGGCTTGTCTGCCTAGGCGTGGGGTATGTGGTTGCTGCCTGCGCCCAATCTGGCTCCTGTGCGTTCTGTCGCTGGTTACGGGAGGCTACTCGAAGAGAGAGGGCAGCCAGGTTCAGTGGGTAACCTCCGCCGCCTGTGTCTGCCTCGGTCAAACACCGGTTGCCTCTCTTCCCAGACTTGTTGATGATGGGTCCGGTCCCACCTCAGTGATCTGGTCCTACGTGGACTTTCGAGACCGGGCTAGCTAAACGAGCGCTGCATAGCGTGGTAGCCTATGCTAAAAAGCCTCCTGGCTAATGCTCAGCTAGCATGCTTAACTTCCAGCGAGTGAAACTTACTAGCTTTCCCCCAGCAATATGGCAACCCCCATTCCTATTTTCTGGAGTTGGAGGGAGTAACGGAAATGGGGTTTGTGTGCACCTCCGATGAAGAAGCAGCCCTATGAGCACTTGGCTGGGGCAACCCACGGAGCGAGCTGCTTTGGCACGGGTCTGAGTGACCAGTACGCCGCTCTGCAAAAACATTACTGTGACAACAGTGCTCGCACGTTTGGCAAACGGGGTACTACGTCAGCCATTGTCATAGCCCTCTGTGCCTGTAAAGGGGCCGGCCTTCATGCGGGCTATACAGTCTCACTAAAGTACAACGTATGTTGGAAGCTTGTCCATGTTTAATGCTGCCCCCTCTGTTACCCCGCATTCCACGGTTTTCACAGAAGGTTCAAGGGGTATATCAATCTCCCCAGGGTGAGAGTGACAAGTTGGGTCACTGTCCATAAGGGGGCGCCCCTCCCCGTAGGTGGTTACAGGTTATGGGCTCTATAGACGATTGGTTGTTGGTAGTCGAGTCGAGGGAACGAGCAGGGTTGCACACGACCATGCTATTATCCCACACACAGTTTCTGTGATTCATATGAGCTCCCAAGTGAGCTGTCTGTCTCCAGCTCAACACTTTTCATATCTGGGAATTAGATTCAATTACAAATCGCCCCTGTCTGTTACAACAGAAGGGGTCCGCTTTTCAGAGCTGTATGTCCCATTCCCTGCTAGGTTACAAGGCGCTTTTGCCGCCAGTACCTATGACTGGTCGGTAGGGCAACCTCCATGATAACGATTTTTTCCTGGGTCTATTTTTTATGTGTGCGATCCAGCGCTGGGTGCCAGCTGGTTAATGGAACGCATCTTACTGTCCAAACCGAGTGAGGCTCGTTGTGACAACAGTACCCCCAAATGGCACGGCCAATCGGGGTACGTCACTGATCACCGGAGCCCGTGTACCCAGAGTGGGCCGGGCTTTAGGCAAACCTTGGCACATAAACACTTATTTTCAGCTGAGTTCAACAGTGTTCATGTGTGTTAAAATTGTTGTCTCCGGTATGTGAGTTTGATGAAAATTGTTCCTTCTCCAGGTTTCGACACACGGTTGTCAAGAGATGTGAAAATTGAAAAATAAACAATCTCTCCCAGTCCACTAGGTGGCGTCCCGCCCCTGCAGATGGCACTTCATGGGAGTCTCTCTGTCTGCTCCGACCAATGGCACGCATGCACAGCGTCGCCCTAGATATCATGCGAAAAGTGACATCAGGGTACAGGCTACAATTTGTTGTGCGTCCCCCCACGCTTCTGCAGCGTCATCACGTCGACTGTTCCCGAGGCCTCGGTGCCCGTTTTTGAGGGAGGAAATATCGTTGTGTCTCCAGAAGCAGGCAATCCAATTAGTTCCTATGTTGAAGATCCGGGACTGCTGGTATTCCTGGTTACGAAAAGTCATGGGACTTTGCGTCCCATTCTAGACCTACGTGCCCTCAACAAGGACCTCAGAATGCTCAAGAGTCGCCGGCTATTAAAGCGATTGGCTGGTGTATTTCTGTTTTTTATTTGGAATACATTTGCAAATTAAAATAAAAAACCTGTTTTCGCTTTGTCATTATGGGGTATTGTGTGTAGATTGATGAGGGAAAAAAATATTTAATCAATTTTAGAATAAGGCTGTAACATAACAAAATGTGGAAAAAGTGAAGGGGTCTGAATACTTTCCAAATGGACTGTATAGCCATGTTATTTGTACTCATTATTTGTATTTGTTATTCACTGTGCCAATATTTCTATTTTGTATTTGATGTTAACTCTACATTGTTGGAAAAGGACCAGTAAATAAGCATTTCACTGTTAGTCTACACCTGTTGTCTACGAAGCATGTGACAAATAAAATGTGATACAAACTCCACACACACAGACCTAAGCAGACTAGACCTCAGGGCATCCCTCTCAGTAACACTGCTTATCTGGGATTTATATTTAGCAGACAGAGTTATGATCTAGTGTCCACGGGTCTATGTCCAGCTATGAAGGAAAGAGAGAGAGAGAGAGAGAGAGAGAGAGAGAGAGAGAGAGAGAGAGAGAGAGAGAGAGAGAGAGAGAGAGAGAGAGAGAGAGAGGGAGATCAGGATCAGGATAGAGAGTGCACGAGAGAGAGAGAGAGAGAGAGAGAGACAGAGAGAGACAGAGAGAGAGAGAGAGAGAGAGAGAGAGAGAGAGAGAGAGAGAGAGATCAGGATAGAGAGTACTTAAGACAGTCAGAATAGTCCAGGTCACTTTGTCTGTACACCCCAGTCTGGAAAATCCACTGAGACCGCCAAGTGGGAACCAGAGGGTGGACACACAGGTAGCTTTCAGCAGGCAAACATGAGAAGGAAGTAAGCTTTTAGAGTAATTTCCTGTGGCTTAATGTAGGTTAATGTAGCTTAATGTGGGCTATTGTATCGGAATGTGGGTTATTTTGGTTTAATGTGGGTTATTGTGGCTGGCCTACCTCGACTGTGAGAGCACAGATGACAGAGTGCAGAGATCATTGCACTTAAAGTTCATAATGTTCTGTAGATATGCCATATTCTGACCTTGACTTAATTCCCCCATAATTCCACCATGAAGTGGAAAAACATCTGCTTTATTTTTCCCCCAATAGAAATAACACCAATCTCTACGCACTGTAATTTATCAAATGATAAGAGCTATTGATAAGACCTAGGTAAATGAGTAATCTGTTTGGATAAGGGGATTGTAAATATACAGTACCAGTCAAAAGTTTGGACACACCTACCCATTCAAGGGTTTTTCTTTATTTTTACTATTTTCTACATTGTAGAATAATAGCGAAGACATCAAAACTATGAAATAACACGTATGGAATCATGTAGTAACCAATAAAGTGTTGAACATATCAAAATATATTTTATATTTTATATTCTTCAAAGTAGCCACCCTTTGCCTTGATGACAGCTTTGCACACTCTTGGCATTCTCTCAACCAGCTTCATGAGGTAGTCACCTGGAATGCTTTTCCAACAGTCTTGAAGGAGTTCCCACATATGCTGAGCACTTGTTGGCTGCTTTTCCTTCACTCTGCCGTCCGACTCATCCCAAACCATCTCAATTGGGTTGAGGTCGGGTGATTGTGGAGGCCAGGTCATCTGATGCAGCCATCCATCACTCTCCTTCTTGGTCAAGTAGCCCTTACAGAGCCTGGAGGTGTGTTAAGCGCAAACCAGATGGGATGGCGTATCGCTGCAGAATGCTGTGGTAGCCATGCTGGTTAAGTGTGCCTTGAATTCTAAATAAATCACTGACAGTGTCACCAGGAAAGCACCCCCACACCATCACACCTCCTCCTCCATGCTTCACAGTGGGAACCACATATGCAGAGATCATCCGTTCACCCACACCTTATCTCACAAAGACATGGCGGTTGGAACCAAAAATCTCAAATTTGGACTCCAGCAAAACGGACACATTTCCACCGTTCGAATGTCCATTGCTGGTGTTTCTTGGCCCAAGCAAGTCTCTTCTTCTTATTGGTGTCCTTTAGAAGTGGTTTCTTTGCAGCAATTCGACAATGAAGGCTTATTTCACACAGTCCCCTCTGAACAGTTGATGTTGAGATGTGTCTGTGACTTGAACTCTGTGAAGCATTTATTTGGGCTGCAATTTCTGAGGCTGGTAACTCCAATGAACTTTTTCTCTGCAGCAAAGGTAACTCTGGGTCTTCCATTCCTGTGGCGGTCCTCATGAGAGACAGTTTCATCACAGCGCTTGATGGTTTTTGCAACTGCACTTGAAGAACCTTTCAAAGTTCTTGACATTTTCCGTATTGACTGACCTTCATGTCTTAAAGTAATGATGGACTGTCGTTTCTCTTTGCTTATTTGAGCTGTTCTTGCCATAATATGGACTTGGTCTTTTACCAAACGTTGCTATTTTCTGTATACCCTCCCTACCTTGTCACAACACAAGTGATTGGCTCAAACGCATGAAGAAGGAAAGAAATTCCACAAATTAACTTTTAAGAAGGCTATTTGCTGAGTTAGCTCCAGTTAAATGTTTTAATTACTCAGCCATTCCTGAACCTGAGACCAAAATCAAACTACTTATGGGCAGTTCAAAAACAAGTGATCTAATGAGTCTGTCTCTTCGCAGAAAAATCTGCAGAGCTGGGAAGTTTGTCTCCCCAATATACTAAACACAACATTCTATTGGTTGCAAGTATTTTGTAAAATAATTTAAATTGAAAAACTCTAAGTTTTGAATCTGCCGTTGTTTTGTGTATCAGTTCATAAACCATGTGCCATGGAATCGGCACATCAAAAATCTCTTCCCAACTATTTTGTAACCTGTAAAGTGCAGCGGTACATTTTTTTGTCCTTAAATTAAACTGGTATACTTTTTTATTTATCACAATTGTCTTTAACCAATTTTGGTCTTTAATGTCGGGCCGACAGACAAGTTCCGTACCTCCTCCCTCTTCCACTTGCCTCCTCCATTTTGCAGTAATGATGCAATCAGTTGGTTTTAATTTCTTATAGAGCAGACATTTCCATATATTTTCGTTAGCTGCATGTGTGACATAACTCTACCAGTCCTATTTATAATATAATTTACAAAGACTATATATATATATATATATATATATATATATATATATATATATATATATATATATCCTAAAATATATATATTTTTAATCAATAAGTATTTTGTTGTAATATTTGTTCTGTCTTTTCTGGTGGATTAAACTGAAATTGCAACCATATTTCTATGGCTTGTTTTAAAAATAGCGATATTCTGGAGATTATTTCATTTTCAAATATGCAAAAGTGAGAGGTTGTAATCTGAATTATGGGGAAAAAAGGCATTTTTTTTAACACAGGGTAAGCCATTCTTACTAATCTGCTAGAAAACCAGTTTTGGATTTAAGTACAACTAAATCCTTTAGTGAGAGGTTCAATGCTTTAATATTAAAAAATTTCAGTCCTCTGAATTCACATTCATTATACAAATAGGCCCGTTTAATTTTGTCTGGCTTACCGTTCCAAATAAAGTTGAATATTCTTTGCTCATATGATTTTAAAAACAAGTCGTTCGGTTTAGGCCGTAAGTAAACTGGGATATGACTAAAGAATGAATCAAGACAGGTATTTACCTTTCCATGGTAGCAAGATCTTATCTATTTTTGCTAATTTTCTATTAAAATGTATTGTAGTGAGATTGTTTCTTTCTTTCGAGATATGAATACAGAGTATGTCCACTTCACCGTCAGACCAATTTATTGGTAAACTACACAGTAATGTAAAAGTTGTATTTTTTAGCGATCCAATACATAATATGGAAGATTTATCATAGTTCGGTTATAATCCAGAGATGTTAGAGAAATTGCGGATTTAAAAGAAAACATGCGTCATCAGTGTACAATGACACCTTTGTTTTTGAGCCAGGATTTCTAGCCACTTGATATTATTGTTGGATCAAAATTTTTATAGCTAACATTTCGATGGCTATAATAAATAGATATGCCGATAGTGGACAAACGTGTTTCACTCCTCTTGACACTTTAATAATATTGTCTGAAAAGTAGCCATTATTTACTCTTTTACACCTTGGGTTACTATACATGACTTTAACCCATAGAATAAGAGATTCTCTCAAAATAAAATATTCCATGCATTTATATATAAATTCCAGTCGTACTTTATCAAAAGCCTTTTCAAAATCATCTATGAATACCAGGCCTGGTTTCCCAGATTTTTCATAGTGTTCTATTGTTTCCAGTACTTGTCTTATATTATCTCCAATGTATCGTCCATGTAAAAAACCTGTCTGATTAGGATGAATAATGTCCGACAGTACATTTTTAAGTCTATGCACTATGCATTTTTCCAGAATTTTTGCATCACAACACTGAAGTGCAAGGGGGCTCCAATCTTTTAGATGGACTGGATCTTTATATTTACCATCTGGGTCCTGTTTCATTAATACTGAAATCAGACCTTCTTGCTGAGTATCTGATCGTCTACTATTTCATAGGAGTGGTTAAACCATGCTAATAACAGACCTCTGAGTACATCGAAAAAGGTTTGATATACAGTGCCTTCGGAAAGTATTCAGACCCCTTGACGTTGTCCACATTTTGTTACATTACAGCCTTATTCTAAAATTGATTTAATAGTTTTTTCCCCCTGATCAATCTACACAAAATACCCCATAATGCCAAAGCAAAAACTGGTTTTTATCATTTAAAAAAACGGAAATATCACTTTTACATAAGTATTCAGACACTTTACTCAGTACTTTGTTGAAGCACCTTTGGCAGCGACTACAGCCTTGAGTCTTCTTGGGTATGACGCTACAAGCTTGGCACACCTGTATTTGGGGAGTTTCTCCAATTTTTCTCTGCAGATCCTCTTATGCTCTGTCAGGTTGGATGGGAAGCGTCGCTGCACAGCTATTTTCAGGTCTCTCCAGAGATGTTCGATCGGGTTCAAGACCGGGCTCTGGCTGGGCCACTCAAGCTCATTCAGAGACTTGTCCCGAAGCCACTCCTGTGTTGTCTTGGCTGTGTGCTTACGGTCGTTGTCCTGATGTAAGGTGAACCTTCAGCCCAGTCTGAGGTCCTGAGCGCTCTGGAGCAGGTTTTCATCAAGGATCTCTCTGCACTTTGCTCCGTTCATCTTTGCCTCGATCCTGACTAGTCTCCAAGTCCCTGCCGCTGAAAAACATCCCCACAGCATGATGCGGCCACCACCGTGCTTCACCATAGGGATGGTGCCAGGTTTCCTCCAGACGTGATGCTTAGAATTCAGGCCAAAGAGTTGAATCTTGGTTTCATCAGACCAGAGAATCTTGTTTTTCATGGTCTGAGAGTCTTTAGTTGCCTTTTGGCAAACTCCAAGCGGGCTGTCATGTGCTTTTTACTGAGGAGTGGCTTCCGTCTGGCCACTCTACCATAAAGGCCTGATTGGTGGAGTGCTGCAGAGATGGTTGTCCTTCTGGAAGGTTCTCCCATCTCCACAGAGGAACTCTAGAGCTCTGTCAGAGTGACCATCGGGTTCTTGGTCACCTCCCTGACCAAGGCCCTTCTCCCCTGATTGTTCAGTTTGGCCCGGGCGGCCAGCTCTAGGAAGAGTCTTGGTGGTTCCAAACTTCTTCCATTTAAGAATGATGGTGGACCTTCAATGCTGCAGACATTTTTTGGTAACCTTCCCCAGATTCTGCCTCGACACAATCCTGTCTCAGAGCTCTACAGACAATTCCTTTGACCTCATGGATTAGTTTTTACTGTGACGTGCACTGTCAACTGTGGGACCTTTTATAGACAGTTGTGTGCCTTTCTAAATCATGTCCAATCAATTGAATTTACCACAGGAGGACTTCAATCAAGTTGTAGAAACATCTCAAGGATGATCAATGGAAACAGGATGCACCTGAGCTCAATTTCGAGTTTCATAGCAAAGGGTCTGAATATTTATGTAAATAAGGTATTTCTGTTTTTTTCTTTTAATAAACTAGCAAACAATTCTAAAAACCCTTTTTTGCTTTGTCATTATGGGGTATTGTGTGTAGATTCCTGAAGATTTTTTATTTATTTAATCCATTTTAGAATAAGGCTGTATCGTAACAAAATGTGGAAAAAGTCAAGGGGTTTGAATACTTTCCGAAGGCACTGTATGTATTCCCAATCATGTGAAATCATAGTTTCGGGCTAAATGAATGTATTTCAATTGACTGATTTCCTTATATGAACTGTAACTTAGTAGAATCTTTGAAATTGTTGCATGTTGCGTATATATTTTTGTTCAGTATATTTTACCATCACACTCTTTTCCCCAGGCCACTTCGTCAGAGCTTCCAGTAAACAATAAATATTGTAATCCTTATCCTTTAACCATCTAAAAACTGCTCTTACATTTACATTTACATTTTTGGTCATTTAGCAGACGCTCTTATCCAGACTTATCAGCCAAACCATTGGAATTATAGCTAGCTATTTTAAATACACCAATTACCATGATGTGTTATATTTGAGATACTTACCATTATCCTAGCCACCATTTTGAGATACTTACCACTAACCTAGCCACCGTTTTGAGATACTTATCCTTACCTACACACTAAACAAAATGAGGGCTCCTTAAGGGTTCTTTGGGAAGGGAGATGGTTCTATATGGAACCATAATAACTCAAGGAACCCTTTGAGCTCTTCAATGGTTCTTTGCAGTTCACAAAAGGGTTCTTTGCTCTTTTATTGATAACTAAATTGTAGAGGAGTGTCACGCCCTGGCTCTGGGGACACTTGTATGTTGAGCCAGGGTGTGCGTTTCATTTGTTTATCTAGGTATTGTATTTCTGTGTTGGCCAGAGTGGTTCCCAATCAGAGGCAACGAGTGTCAGCTGTGGCTGGTTGTCTCTGATTGGGAGCCATACTTATAGAGGCTGTTTTCCCACATTAGTTGTGGGATCTTGTTCTAGTTGGTTTGTGTTAGACTGTTGACTGTCACGTTATCGTTTTGTTGTTTTGATCGTGTATCACCTATAATAAATATGTTCGCATTCAACGCTGCGCCTTGGTCCTCCTCTCTTACCGACGATCGTGATAGAAGATCCCACCAGAACTGGACCAAGCAGCGGGTCCAGGAGCCATCGCCAGGGAAATCCCTAGCGGATATCCAGCGTCTCCTCGACTGGGTCAAGCCGGGTGAGGAAGAGAGGGGCTTGACGTGGAAGCAGAAGGGCGAAAGGCTGGCGAGAAGTATGGAGACCTGGTCCACGGGTAGGAGTGAAGCCCATACAATTTTTAGGGGGGGGCTAACGCCGTGGACGACGGGCCAGCAGGAGACCGCGACAGAGCGGCCCAGCGGGTTGGCAGAGGAGGCCGCCAGGTTACGGGGGCCACTGGTCGAAGAGGGGATGGAAGGTGTAGAGGCACGGCGAGAGGTACTGGGGTGTGTTACCAGTCCGGTCCGGCCCGTTCCAGATCCCTGCGTAGGGCCAGTGGTGTGTGTCCCCAGTACGGTCCGGCCTGTTCCTGCTCCCCGCACCAGGCCAATGGTGCGCATCGCCAGCCCGGTCCGGCCCGCTCCTGCTCCCCACACCAAGCCAGTGATGCGCATCGCCAGCCCGGTCCGGCCCGCTCCTGCTCCCCACACCAAGCCAGTGGTGTGCGTCGTCAGTCCGGCACGGCCCGTGCCTGTTCCCCACACCAAGCCAGTGGTGTGCGTCGCCAGCCCGGTCCGGCCAGCTCCTGCTCCCCACACCAAGCCAGTGGTGTGCGTCGGCCAGTCCGGCACGGCCCGTGCCTGTTCCCCACCGGTGCCTGGTCGGCACCGGTCAGCTGCTTCACGCCGGAGCTAGAGCAATCCGCTCCACCAGTGTGCAGTCCAGCTCCGGTCAGCGGGGCCAGACCGGACCAGGGGTACTTTGGGGGGTTGGAGAGGGAGTGGGGATCAGGTCCGGAGCCGGATCCGCCGCCAAGGCGGAGTGCCCACCCGGTCCCTCCCCTGTGGTATTTAGTTGACGCGGTCGGAGTCCACGCCTTTGGGGGGGGGTACTGTCACGCCCTGGCTCTGGGGACACTTGTATGTTGAGCCAGGGTGTGCGTTTCATTTGTTTATCTAGGTATTGTATTTCTGTGTTGGCCAGAGTGGTTCCCAATCAGAGGCAACGAGTGTCAGCTGTGGCTGGTTGTCTCTGATTGGGAGCCATACTTATAGAGGCTGTTTTCCCACATTAGTTGTGGGATCTTGTTCTAGTTGGTTTGTGTTAGACCGTTGACTGTCACGTTATCGTTTTGTTGTTTTGATCGTGTATCACCTATAATAAATATGTTCGCATTCAACGCTGCGCCTTGGTCCTCCTCTCTTACCGACGGTCGTGATAAGGAGGAGGCTCATTTGAATATTTTAGGGCTTGGTTTGACACAGCTCTTTGTGTGCAACCTTGAGTGAGTGTTGTTCCACTTTATCTAATGTGTTTTGTCATGCCATTAGATATTAGATGTGATGGTATCTTGTGAAAGACTCTAAAATAACTTTCAGAATGAGATAATTTTTTGAAATGTTGGTGCTATATAGAACCTTAGCAAAGGGTTCTTTATAGCACCATACAGATTCATTTTAGAACCTTATGATCATGTTTTCTTTTATATAACCTTGAAAAAAGGGTTCCGCTATGGTTACATGCCAAAGAACCCCTATGTGGTGCTATTTAGAACCATTATTGTTGTGTGTGTACCCAGTACCACAAGAATCAATTTATGTTTGTTATCCACATAGCTGTACCATGATAGATGTCTGGCTGTTATCCACATAGCTGTACCATGATAGATGTCTGGCTGTTATCCACATAGCTGTACCATGATAGATGTCTGGCTGTTATCCACATAGCTGTACCATGATAGATGTCTGGCTGTTATCCACATAGCTGTACCATGATAGATGTCTGGCTGTTATCCACATAGCTGTACCATGATAGATGTCTGGCTGTTATCCACATAGCTGTACCATGATAGATGTCTGGCTGTTATCCACATAGCTGTACCACGATAGATGTCTGGCTGTTATCCACATAGCTGTACCATGATAGATGTCTGGCTGTTATCCACATAGCTGTATCATGAAATATGTCTGGCTTTTATCCACATAGCTGTACCATGATAGATGTCTGTCTGTTATCCACATAGCTGTACCATGATAGATGTCTGGCTGTTATCCACATAGCTGTACCATGATAGATGTCTGGCTGTTATCCACATAGCTGTACCATGATAGATGTCTGGCTGTTATCCACATAGCTGTACCACGATAGATGTCTGGCTGTTATCCACATAGCTGTACCATGATAGATGTCTGGCTGTTATCCACATAGCTGTATCATGAAATATGTCTGGCTTTTATCCACATAGCTGTACCATGATAGATGTCTGTCTGTTATCCACATAGCTGTACCATGATAGATGTCTGTCTGTTATCCACATAGCTGTACCATGATAGATGTCTGGCTGTTATCCACATAGCTGTACCATGATAGATGTCTGGCTGTTATCCACATAGCTGTATCATGAAATATGTCTGGCTTTTATCCACATAGCTGTACCATGATAGATGTCTGTCTGTTATCCACATAGCTGTACCATGATAGATGTCTGGCTGTTATCCACATAGCTGTACCATGATAGATGTCTGGCTGTTATCCACATAGCTGTACCATGATAGATGTCTGGCTGTTATCCACATAGCTGTACCATGATAGATGTCTGGCTGTTATCCACATAGCTGTACCATTATAGATGTCTGGCTGTTATCCACATAGCTGTACCATGATAGATGTCTAGCTGTTATCCACATAGCTGTACCATGATAGATGTCTGGCTGTTATCCACATAGCTGTACCATGATAGATGTATGTTTGTTATCCACATAGCTGTACCATGATAGATGTCTGGCTGTTATCCACATAGCTGTACCATGATAGATGTCTTGCTGTTATCCACATAGCTGTACCATGATAGATGTCTGTATGTTATCCACATAGCTGTACCATGATAGATGTCTGGCTGTTATCCACATAGCTGTACCATGATAGATGTCTGGCTGTTATCCACATAACTGTACCATGATAGATGTCTAGCTGTTATCCACATAGCTGTACCATGATAGATGTCTGGCTGTTATCCACATAGCTCTACCATGACAGATGTCTGGCTGTTATCCACATAGCTCTACCATGATAGATGTCTGGCTGTTATCCACATAGCTGTACCATGACAGATGCCCTGCTTAACATAATGTAGCTCCTGCCATTCTCTCTCTCACTACAGATTGTCTCCATTTATGAACCCATTTCTCTGAACAATAACCCTGTGGAACCAGTTGTCATCCAATTTCCCTCCCGCAAAAAACCTCCCCCCATCCGAAGTAGGGTTGATGTCCCTGTGACTGGCTGAACACTCCTGTACACATGGGATCCTAGGCCCCTTAAGAGTTTGGGACCCATCCCTTGAAAAGAGCACAATGTGCCAGAACACCTTTTTAGTAGCACATGATCCTTTTTAGTAGCACATGATCCTTTTTAGTAGCACATGATCCTTTTTAGTAGCACATTATCTTATTTTTAGCAGCACATTATCTTCTTTTTAGTAGCACATTATCTTCTTTTTAGTAGCACATTATCCTTTTTAGTAGCACATTATCCTTTTTAGTAGCACATTATCTTCTTTTTAGTAGCACGTTATCTTCTTTTTAGTAGCACATTATCCTTTTTAGTAGCACATTATCCTTTTTAGTAGCACATTATCCTTTTAGTAGCACATTATCCTTTTTACTAGCACATTATCCTTTTTAGTAGCACATTATCCTTTTTAATAGCACATTATCCTTTTTAGTAGCACATTATCCTTTTTAATAGCACATTATCTTTTTAGCAGCACATTATATGTTTTAGTAGCACATTATCTTTTTAGCAGCACATTATCTTTTTTAGTAGCACATTATCTTCTTTTTTTTAAATTAAATAACTTTCGGGAACATTTTCCAAAACATTTTTGACCTAGAAAGGAAATTGCTTTCCTAACGACAGCAATCTATTTTCTTTCAACCTCTATTCCCTCTTTCTTCTCTCTCTCTCTTCTTCCAAATATGTTCTCTGCTTTCCTTTACTCCATTTCTCTCTACTTGAGAACATTCTGGGAATTTTATTGTACTGTAATACCTCTCAGGTGCCTTATTGAGAGCCAAATTCTTTCATTTTCGCGTTTCAAATTTTTACGAGGAATGGGATTTTTTTTTCTACTCAACTAACTCAACTTTTTCCTCTCCTTTTTCATCTATATTTGATTAGGTCCATGTTCTTCCACAGACCACGCCAGCAACCTGGGGCTGCAGGTGTGTGTGTGTCTGTGTGTGTGTCTGTCTGTGTGTCTGTGTGTGTGTGCATGATAAACGGGGCTGCAGGTGTGAGGAGGCGAAGGTTGTAATTACAGAGAGAATGTCACAGAACACTGGACATAAGCCCTGAATCCTATTCATATGCTGCTACACCCCAGTTCATAGAGAATGAATCATCAGCTCGATGCCAAATTAATACCTTGTACCTTGTCTAAAATCAGATATGGAACTGTGTGGAAATTATTCTCTCTCGCTAACCTCTCTCTCTCTCTCTCTCTCTCTCTGTCTCTCTCTCTCCATCTGTCTCTCTCTCTCTCTCTCCATCTCTATCTCTCTCTCTTTCTCTCTCTCTCTCTCTCTCTCTCTCTCTCTATCTCTATCTCTCTCTCTCTCTCTCTCTCTCTCTCTCTCTCTCTCTCTCTCTCTCTCTCTCTCTCTCTCTCTCTCTCTCTCATCTCTATCTCTCTCTCTCTCTCGCTCTCTCTCTCTTTCTTATCACAATGAGCACAAATGGGAAAAGCCTTCCTTATTCTAACCATCGGATTAATAACCATTTGTTCAAAGACATCATTTCTATGTACAATGTCTATTGTTTTGAAAAACCACAGTGTTGTTGTTCAGAGAAATAGGGTTTATAAGATAAAACTATCTGTAGTCAGAGAGAGAGAGTGGCGGGTGATCATTAGGTATTAATTTATTCAGCTCTATTCAGCGAGGCTTCCATGTAGCAGATGCACTTCCTAGAGAAACGTGACGTCCTTGTAATTCTTCCTTCATCCCTTTCTACCCATTACCATATAAATTGATTCCAGTTCTATGACCATTATTCCCATTGGATCTCTAGTTCTATGGCTTAGTTTTATCCCATTCCATCATGGTTGGGACATTGGCATGATTCCAAATCTGACCCTGAATAATTCTGTATTGACTCAAGGTCGATGGCATTGGATATCTCAGTTTGTGATAATGATCCCATATCAAAATATTAATTTAGATTAGTTAGTTGGTTAGTTTTAGGTTAGTAAGGGACTAGAAACATTTCATATTCAACTAAAATCTCCTGATCTCTTTCATATGTGAAAGACTTCGCCCTAACGGTCCATCATTAATTGACCACTGAATCATTGTCGGTTCCCCAAGTTCTCTATAAATGCAATATGGACTCAACAAACTCTCAAGTAATATTGAACTGAAAGTCATATTGGAAGTTCAAATGAGTAGTCAGACATATTCTAAACATCTCACAACTATTACCACTAGCTGTTCACTTAACTCACCTGACTTAACTCACCGCAGTCAATGACTCATCCCGTTTCTCTCTATACACACAAATCTCCATCCATCCTTCCTTTTCTCTTTTATCCATCCCTTATCTTATCTTATATTCTACTCTACTTTGTTTCCACCATGCCAGCGTTTGTTTATCTCTGCCATTATTCAAGTAATGGTTGTACAAGCGTATCACAGAGGGCCTGATATCGCATCCGTTCCCACACTTATTATCCTAATGGGTTTTCTTTTTCCAGCCAGCTTCCCGCCATGCCTTCTCACAGCAACCCTCCGGAAAACATCTGTTGGAGTCTCTGATCTTATGGTAGAGGCAGAGTCACTAACTAACGTGGGGGGATAATGAAGATGTCAGAGCTTTGATATCACTTAAACATTACTTTGAAGCTACTAATTTAAACATTACTCCAATGTATCTTTTTAAACAACAGGCTTTTAGGGGGGCTGATACCAGAGGTGCGTGAGAACTAAAGCAATAAAGAAAGCGTTTGGATGACAAGGTAATGGACAGGTGCAAGAGAGTAGACAGGAATTTCTTGGAAGTCTTGGAAACTCGGAAGAGTTTGAACAGCTTCTCCCCTGTCCCAGACTTTGTAAGCAGTAGTTAGGTGTTCTTACACTGGCAGGGAATGGAATGCAAAACAGCAAGTGTATCCTTAGAAAACAAGGGAGAATGGAGATGGAGGGCAAGAGGGCTTTGGTAAACATTAGCTACCGCTACGAGACAGTGACAGAGTGATAGGCTTCACCATAGAGTTTATAGTTCTCTTTATCTCTTTTTCGCACACTGTCTGACTGGAGAGGAAGTGGGACAGGAACACAGAGAGCTTCTCTGGAACGGAGAGAGATTGACTTTCTGGAACTCTTCACATGTCCCACAGAATTCCTCAATCCGTCACAGCAGCAGAGAGACAGAGAGACAGGCTCCGGCAGGGCCGGCTGGGATCCACCACAGACCTTTACAGGGAAATCTGTGCGATGCAGCCAAAGAAAACTTTATGGTTTCAAGTAGGTTGAGGATAGAAAGAGTTTCATGTCCATTGTTTGACAGTAAATGTGTGAGATTCTACAATCGCATACTGTATTGTGGATGGCAACAGATCTCTCTTCTAGACGATATATCTGTTATCATCTATATGGTCAGTGATAAGCAATGCGTATTGAAGTTTGGCTTGGATTCAATCAGAATTAACCAGCGTTAACCAGTTTTAACCAGCGTTAACCAGCGTTGGCCGACATCCACATAGCAGATGTTTTGGCGGTGTTGGAGGTGTAACTGCTGTGGTATGAGCTGACATATCGGTGAGCGGCTGCTCTGTGTCACCAACCAGTCCACTTCCTTATTATCTCTACTGCATTAGACGTTCAAAATGGCGCTAGAAAGGGTAGGCTCTATCGCTGTTAGAAATAATGACTATCAACTGTCAAACCATTGATGTTAAGCTAATGCATGTTTTCATGTTCATTTAGGTGGGGGATTTATGCCTACCAGTATACCAGTGTTTTCATTTGTAACGCGGCTGCATGAACATCTAAGGCGGCTGCATGGGATTTGTCGAATTGTAGTCGGTGTGCTTTCATTGGATCCAATGGCAGTGTCCGCGATACGGTAACGCAACGAGCCACTTGTGGATTTGACAGCTCTAACACAGTTCCACCTCCGACACTGCCAAAACAACGCTATACTGATGTAAATCTGATTGAATCTACACACTAAAAACAAATGGTTCTATATAGTAGGGGTTATTTGGCTTGTAACCATGCTCATAAGTTTCTAAATGGAATCTGTATGGTGCTATAAAGAACCCTTTCCTAAGATTCTATAAAGAACCATTTAAAAAAAAGGTTCTATATAGCACCAGAAAAAGGATTCTGCTATGGTTACAACCTTTTTGGGGCTAAATAGAACCCATTTTTATGGTTCTTGATATAACCTTTATGGATAATGGTTCTATAAAGAACCTTCCTTAATCTCAAGGTTCTTTGTAGAACCATACAGGGTTTTTTATTCTGTTTTAATAGCCATATTATGTTGTTAAATTCCATAGGTTTTATTATTGTGTTTATTAACTAGTTGGATCAGGTGTACTGAGGGTCAATGAGGAGAGAATTCAGAACTACTGATTTAGTCAACCACTCTCAGTTGACACAAGGCCATACACATACATACATCACTCTACATAGTCATATATAACATGCATAACACAATTAGATAAACTGGAATGACACTCTCACCCCACTCTCACCCTACATTTTAATTATCAACAAAAGAGGAAATAGCCCTTGTTTTAACTGCAAAGAACCATTGAAGGGCTCAAATAGTTATTTGGGTCAGTATGGTTCCACATAGAACCATCATCCTTCCCATAGAACCCTTGAGGAACCCTCATTTTTTAGTGCAGCCCTTAGTCTCTTGATTATGGTGCATTACAGTTCATTCTGACAAAGGACATAAGCAAAGACCAGGATGCTGGATCATGGGATGTGACGACTTCCGCAGAGGCTGCCTCCCCTCCTTCGGGCAGGCTTCGGCGTTCGTCGTCACCGGAGTACTAACCACTGCCGCCCCAATCATCATATCAATTGTTTTGCCAATGTGAAGAAGAAGGACGGAGGTCTGCGCCCGTGCATTGATTATCGTCCACTGAACAGGTAGACGATGAGATTTAGTTATCCTCTCCCCCTCATTCCTTCAGTGATTTAATCAATGCATGGGGCGCGCTTCTTCACCAAATTAGATCTCAGGAGTGCGTACAACCTGGTGCGTATCAGAGAGGGAGATGAGTGGAAGACAGCATTCAGCACAACCACGGGCATTCTGAATACCTGGTGATGCCCTATCGTTTGATGAATGCTCCCTCAGTTTTCCAGTCCTTTGTGAACAAGGTGTTTCGGGACATGCTTGGTCGCGGTGTAGTGGTCTACATCGATGAGATTCTGTTGTATTCCGCTACGCGCGCCGAGCATGTGTCCCTGGTTCACAAGGTGCTGGCCCGACTGTTGGAAAATGACCTTTATGCCAAGGCAGAGAAGCGTATGTTTTTCCAGCAGTCTGTCTCCTTCCTTGGATACCGAATTTCCATCTCAGGTGTGGAGATGGAGGGAGATCGCATTTCAGCCGTGCGTAATTGGCCGACTCCAACCACGGTTAAGAAGGTGCAGCGCTTCCTTGGCTTTTCCAACTACTATCGGAGGTTTATCCGGGGCTTTGGCAAGGTTGCAGCTCCCATGACCTCCCTGTTGAAGGGTGGGCCGTCCCGGCTCAGCTGGTCTGCTGAGGCTGACCTGGCCTTCAGCAAACTACGGGGTCTGTTCACCTCAGCCCCAGTACTGGCCCACCCCAATTCATCACTACCGTTCATAGTGGAGGTGGATGCGTCCGAGGTTGGGATAGGAGCTGTCCTGTCTCAACGCTCGGGTACGCCACCCAAGCTCCGCCCCTGTGCCTTCTTCTCGAAGAAGCTCAGCCCGGCGGAGCAGAACTACGACGTTGGTGATCGGGAGCTGTTGGCTGTTGTCCGAGCCTTGACCGTGTGGAGGCATTGGCTCGAAGGGGCGAAACACCCTTTCCTCGTCTGGCCAGGTGGGCCCTATTCTTCACCCAGTTTGATTTTACATTGTCATACATTCTGGGTGCAAAGAACGTGAAGGCAGATGCACTGTCCCGGCTGTATGACAAAGAGGAGAGGCCCATAGACAACACCCCCATACTCCCGGCCTCCTGCATTGTGGCGCTAGTAGTATGGGCGATGGACGCGGATATAGAGCAGGCATTACGCACAGATCCATCTCCACCTCAGTGTCCAGCTGGGCTACGGTACGTGCCTGCTCTTCTCCGTGATCTCTGATCTTCCGGGCACACACGTCACCCTCCTCTGGTCACCCAGGTATCGGCTGTACAGTGCGCTGCTTGAGCGGAAAGTACTGGTGGCCTACCTTGGCTAAGGACGTGAGGGTGTACGTCTCCTCCTGCTCGGTGTGTGCCCAGAGTAAGGCCCTTAGGCACCTCCCAGCGTGTAAGCTACAACCATTACCAGTTCCACAACGACCATGGTCTCATCTTAGTATTGATTTTCTGACTGATCTTCCTCTCTCCCAAGGTAACACCACCATCCTGGTCGTTGTGGACCGCTTCTCCAAGTCCTGCCGCCTTCTTCCTCTGCCCGGTCTCCCCACGGCCCTGCAGACTGCGTAGGCCCTGTTTACTCACGTCTTCCGGCACTACAGGGTGCCAGAGGATATAGTGTCTGACCGAGGTCCCCAGTTCACGTCCAAGGTTTGGAAGACGTTCATGGAACATCTGGGGGTCTCCGTCAGCCTGACCTCTGGGTTCCACCCCGAGTCAAATGGGCAGGTGGAATGGGTACTGTCACGACTTCTGCCGAGGCTGCCTCCCCTCCTTGTTCGGGCAGGCTTCAGCGTTCGTCGTCACCGGAGTACTAACCACTGCCGCCCCAATCATCATATAAATTGTCTTGTCAATCACACACATCTGATTCTATTCCCCTAATTAGTCCATGTATAAGTGTTCCCTCTGCCCCCTTGTCCTTGTGGGTGATTGTTTGTTGTGGAGGTTAGTAGCTCGGTGGAGCTCTTGTATTTGGTATCGATGGGAGTATTTTTCCCGTGTGCCTTGTATTTTCCAGTGCACCTGTTTTGTGCCCTGGAGTGTGTTTGACGCATTTCTGCATAAACCTGTATTTTTTGGATTAAATCCTGTTTCTGTGATTTACCCTCCTGCGCCTGACTCCTTCAACACCACCTTTTCACATGGGAACCTGACCATGTCACAGAGAAGAAATGCCAGTGCTTTTAGCCTTCCTGATAAATCTAACAAAATAAATCAGTGTAAAATGAATTAAGTTTATTTTCATAATAATAAAACCCATAAAACCAAAGGATATGGATTTATCGTAGTCATAGTGGGAAGCTCATCGGGCCTCCAGAGAGAGAGAGAGAAAGAAAGAGTGTGTGTGTGTGTGTGTTTGTGTGTGTGTTTGTGTGTGTGTGTGTGTGTGTGTGTGTGCACGTGAGTGCGTGTGCGTGTGGGTGTGTGTAGGTGCGTGTGCGGGTGAACGATCTGAAGACGGCTACATCTGGAGAGTGTTAATGAATATAGCTGGCCAACTCTGTTCAGCCTTATTGATGACTAGACTCTCTGCTTTCAATCAGATAAGGGAGGGAGGGTCAAAACTCAAGCTGAAGAGGAGGAGGGGGAGAGGAAGAGCAGAGGAGAGAGAGAACTGGCATTCACAGTAGAGGACTGCTGAACCTTAAGCCATGCGATCAGTTTGACTTGAAGAATAATGAATTAGGGAATTAGTGTAGAGGTTCTATGACCCTAATATGATGTACTATGTGACTCCATTATTATTCGAAGGCTATAGGTCCATAATCATATGCAGTGGGTATAGCCAAGGTTGCGAGCGTTGCTTCACCACTCTGAATACTATGCACGTGTCTAGGTTTACCGTTAAGCAATTATTAAGAGGCTCAGGGACAAGGAGTCAGTATCTTGCAATCAATGTCCTGGCATTCAATTATTGAGAAACCTTAGCTCAGAGATGCACAGTTAGAGACCGAGCATATATGATATGTATATTGTGAATAACATTTACCATTAGACATAATAAATAATAATTCAAGGAATATTACTCAGAAATGTGAGCACTACGGTTCGTATCCATTTAAAAAATAATCCGATTTATTACAGTTACGCAATAAGAATACAATTAACAAATTATACATACCAGAAATCTTCACGATGAAAAGAATAGAAAATATCCTAAGTCTTTTAACCACTATGACATACAAGCGTATATATCAGGAGATCGGTTTGCCAATGACTCCATGATCACCTTTTAAACCCAGCTTTTATTCTTCCAATCCCATATCCCAGTATCGCCCATTGTCTAATTAACATCACTTTGCACGGCCCAAAACATTCAAACAAAGGCATAGAGGGGTCATAATAGTTTTTAGGCCAAATCGTTCGGACGCTACAGACAATTTTGTGAGAAGACTGATTTTCGGGATGTCTCATGGTCTGACAAACACCGCTTTTGCTCTGTCACCTTTCACCGCAGATGTGGAAGTGTGACATAGGCGGATGCAGATATCTCTAGCTTTATTATGCTAATCAGATTTCCGTGGGGGCGCGGACATCAACCTTAGGGGGTTGTAATATGGTACAATTATCATAGTTTGGTTGTAATCCAGAGAGGTTAAAAAAAGATCTACAATGTATCCTCCATGAGGCTGTGCAGCAGTGGAGGCTCCTCAGAGGAGGAAGGGGAGGACCATCCTCCTCAGTGAATTTCATTAAAAAATATATATTTTTTACAAATAATTAATTAAAACACACTGTTTTGCCATTAAGGTCTACAGTAGCCGCAGCAGCACTCTGTAGGGTAGCACCATGGTGTAGCCGGATGACAGCTAGCTTCTGTCCTCCTCTGGGTACATTGACTTCAATACAAAACCTAGGAGGCTAATGGTTCTCACCCCCTTCCACATACTTCCAAACTAATTATGACAACTTCCGGGGGACTTCCTCTAACCTATCAGCGCTCTTGCAGCATGAACTGACGTGTTGTCCACCAAATCAAAGGATCAGTGAATGAATCTAGTACTGAAAAACATAATTCCACTTTGACATTATGGGGCATTATGTATAGGCTACTGACAAAACATCTATATTTAATCCATTTTAAATTCAGGCAAATTGTGGAAAAAGTCACGGGTTGTGAAAACTTTCTGAAGGCACAGTATAAGAGATTCTCCAAAATTAAATTAAATTCTAGTTGTACTTTATCAAAAGCCTTTTCAATAACTGCTATGATTACCAGACCTTGTTTCCCACATGTTTCATAGTGTTCTATTGTTTCCAGTACTTGTCTTATATTATCTCCAATGTATCGTTCATGCAAAAAAATATGTCTGATCAGGATGAATAATATCTGACAATACGTTTTTAATTCTATGCGCTATGCATTTTGCTAGAATCTTTGCATCACAACACCGAAGTGTAAGAGTCCTCCAGTTTTATAGGTGGACTCGAGCTTTAGATTTACCACTTGTGTCCTGTTTCAGCAATAGTGAAATCAGACCTTCTTGCTGAGTATCTGATAGTTAACCTTTTTTATAGGAGTTGTTAAACATGCTAATAGTGGATCTTTGAGTACATCGAAAAAGGTTTAATGTACCTCAACTGGTATGCTATCCAGCCCTGGAGTTTTCCCTGGCATAAAGGCTTTAATTGCATCAAGAAGTTCGTCCTCTGCAATTTCCAGGTCTCTTCCGAGCGCCGAAACCACTCATCCACCGCAGGAGCTTCGATCTGGCTCTGATGCCAAGGTGCCAGGACCGGCTGATAACCTAACACACACTGGAAAGGAGTAAGGTTAGTAGAGGAGTGGCGAAGTGAGTTCTGGGCAATCTCTGCCCAGGGGATATAACCTGACCACTCCTCCTGCCGGTCCTGGCAATAGGACCTCAGAAACCTACCCACATCCTGGTTCACTCTCTCCACCTGCCCATTACTCTCGTGGTGAAACCCTGAGGTAAGGCTAATCGAGACCCCCAGACGTTCCATGAACGCCCTCCAGACTCTAGAGGTGAACTGGGGACCCCGATCTGACACTATATCCTCAGGTACCCCGTAGTGCCGGAAGACGTGTGTAAACAGGGCATCAGCAGTTTGTAGGGCAGTAGGGAGACCTGGCATAGGAATGAGAT
The DNA here is from genome assembly GCF_020615455.1 of Coregonus clupeaformis. Classification (NCBI taxonomy): domain Eukaryota; kingdom Metazoa; phylum Chordata; class Actinopteri; order Salmoniformes; family Salmonidae; genus Coregonus; species Coregonus clupeaformis. The sequence goes on from NC_059192.1 coordinate 10,435,797, forward strand.
GGCAGGCCTTCGAAAACCGATCCACAACGACCAAGTTCGTGGTGTTCCCCTGTGAGGGGGGAAGGTCCGTGACAAAGTCCACCGATAGATGGGTCCACGGCCGTTGTGGAACGGGTAGGGGTTGTAATTTCCCTCTGGGCAGGTGTCTAGGAGCCTTACACTGGGCGCACAACGAGCAGGAGGAAACATAAACCCTCACGTCCTTGGCTAAAGTGGGCCACCAGTACTTCCCACTAAGACAGTGCACTGTCCGACCGATACCAGGATGACCAGAGGAGGGTGACGTGTGAGCCCAATAGATCAATCGATCACGAACATCGAGCGGCACGTACATTCGACCCTCCGGACACTGGGGGGGAGTAGGCTCGGTACGTAACGCCCGCTCGATGTCCGCATCAACCTCCCACATCACCGGTGCCACCAGACACGACACCGGGAGTATGGGAGTGGGCTCAATGGACCTCTCCTCTGTGTCATACAGTCGGGACAGGGCGTCTGCCTTATCATTCTGGGAACCTGGTCTGTAAGTGAGAGTAAACACAAATTGAGTGAAAAACATAGCCCATCTTTCCTGACGAGGGTTCAACCTCCTCGCCGCCCAGATGTACTCCAGGTTACAATGGTCAGTCAAAATGAGAAAAGGGTGTTTAGCCCCCTCAAGCCAATTCCTCCACACCTTCAGGGCTTGAACAACAGCTAACAGCTCCTGGTCCCCCACATCATAATCGCGCTCCGCCGGAATGAGCTTCTTAGAAAAGAAAGCACAGGGGCGGAGTTTTGCTGGCGTACCCGAGAGCTGAGACAGTACAGCACCGATCCCAGCCTCGGACGCATCCACCTCAACCTGGAATGCCAAGGAAGGATCCGGATGAGCCAGCACCGGAGCCGAAGTAAACAGGTCCTTCAGATGCCTAAAGGCCCTGTCTGCCTCAGCTGCCCACTGCAGACGCACCGGCCCTCCCTTTAGCAAGGAGGTAATGGGAGCCGCTACCTGCCCAAAGCCCCGGATAGACCTCCGGTAGTAATTGGCAAAACCCAAGAACTGCTGCACCTCCTTCACCGTGGTTGGAGGAGGGGCAGCCATCGGCTGAATCCGTGACACTTTAGGGGTTCTTCAAATTGAAACTGTGGGGGAACCTCTATAAATTCTTCGAAGGTCCCAGCAGAGCCCCAAGTCCAATGGGTATATCCTCTGGCATGTTGATGTTAATGTGTTGATGTTCTCCGTATCCATAGCCAGAATGATTTTGCAGTGCATGATGATCTAACAGGTTTCCTGTTAGAGGGTGAAGTCTGTGAATCCAACATTCACACGACAGTAATCATACCTTGGTTTTTGTGGTAAATGTGAATGAAAAAAAACTGTTTTGATAATGGTTTTCATACACATACCTTGTCCATAATTTAGAGACTTATTGGACATTTATTGAAGAGGTAAGGGAGGAGGATGGTACATGTGATCTGCATTACATACCAATACCAATTGTTATATACCTTTGTATGCCTCCTCGTCTGTATACCTGAAGACAGATGCAAAAGTGAGCAGTTCAGTCATCTGCACCCAATACAGCTAGCCTTCAACATATTCTTATAGCCTACATATGCTTACCTCTTTGTTGATTGATATCAATTGAATCGTGTCCATTTTCTGTTTTAGAAACATTTCACAGTCTCTATTGACACAGTCTCTAATGACACAGCCTCTAATAACACTGTCTCTAATAAAACAGTCTCTAATGACACAGCCTCTAATGACACAGACTCTAATGACACAGTCTCTAATGACACAGTCTCCAATAACAGTCTGTAATAACACAGGCTCTAATAAAACAGTCTCTAATGACACAGTCTCTAATGACACAGTCTCTCTCCCTCTGTATTCGTTCCAGCCCCTCAGGGACCAGTGAATGCCAACTCTCTGATCCACAGTCTGATAGGAAGGCCTGTTTAGCTCTGTAACAAGTGTCAATTTGGAAGTTTTAACTGTTGTTTCAATACAACTGGTGTAGACTTTACAGTGAAATGCTTGCTTACGAACTATTAAAAAAATTAATAATAGTAACTAACACAAGAGGAATAACAAAAAATACACAAGAATGGATCTATTTACTGGGAGTACCAGTACCAGATCAATGTGCAGAGGTACAAGGTACTTGAGGTAGATACACTATGTACATAAAGGCAGGGTAAAGTGATCAGGCATCAGGATAGATAATAATAAGAGTAAAATAAAGAACAGAGTTGTGTCGCCATGAGTGTATGTTATGTGCATGTGCGTACTGTATATATAGTGGGGAGAACAAGTATTTGATACACTGCCGATTTTGCAGGTTTTCCTACTTACAAAGCATGTAGAGGTCTGTAATTTTTATCATCGGTACACTTCAACTGTGAGAGACGGAATCTAAAACAAAAATTCAGAAAATCACATTGTATGATTTTTAAGTAATTAATTTGCATTTTATTGCATGACATAAGTATTTGATCACCTACCAACCAGTAAGAATTCCGGCTCTCACAGACCTGTTAGTTTTTCTTTAAGAAGCCCTCCTGTTCTCCACTCATTACCTGTATTAACTGCACCTGTTTGAACTCGTTACCTGTATAAAAGACACCAGTCCACACACTCAATCAAACAGACTCCAACCTCTCCACAATGGCCAAGACCAGAGAGCTGTGGATAAAATTGTAGACCTGCACAAGGCTGGGATGGGCTACAGGACAATAGGCAATCAGCTTGGTGAGAAGGCAACAACTGTTGGCACAATTATTAGAAAATGGAAGAAGTTCAAGATGACAGTCAATCACCATCGGTCTGGGGCTCCATGCAAGATCTCACCTCGTGGGGCATCAATGATCAGGAGGAAGGTGAGGGATCAGCCCAGAACTACAGGACCTGGTCAATGACCTGAAGAGAGCTGGGACCACAGTCTCAAAGAAAACCATTAGTAACACAATACGCCGTCATGGATTAAAATCCTACAGCGCATGCAAGGTCCCCCTGCTCAAGCCAGCGCATGTCCAGGCCCGTCTGAAGTTTGCCAATGACCATCTGGATGATCCAGAGGAGGAATGGGAGAAGGTCATGTGGTCTGATGAGACAAAAATAGAGCTTTTAAACTCCACTCGCCGTGTTTGGAGGAAGAAGAAGGATGAGTACCCCAAGAACACCATCCCAACCGTGAAGCATGGAGGTGGAAACATCATTCTTTGGGGATGCTTTTCTGCAAAGGGGACAGGACGACTGCACCGTATTGAGGGGAGGATGGATGGGGCCATGTATCGCAAGATCTTGGCCAACAACCTCCTTCCCTCAGTAAGAGCATTGAAGATGGGTCGTGACTGGGTCTTCCAGCATGACAACGACCCTAAACACACAGCCAGGGCAACTAAGGAGTGGCTCCGTAAGAAGCATCTCAAGGTCCTGGAGTGGCCTAGCCAGTCTCCAGATCTGAACCCAATAGAAAATCTTTGGAGGGAGCTGAAAGTCCGTATTTCCCAGCGACAGCCCCGAAACCTGAAGGATCTGGAGAAGGTCTGTATGGAGGAGTGGGCCAAAATCCCTGCTGCAGTGTGTGCAAACCTGGTCAAGACCTACAGGAAACGTATGATCTCTGTAATTGCAAACAAAGGTTTCTGTACCAAATAGTTACCAAGTTCTGCTTTTCTAATGTATCAAATACTTATGTCAAGCAATAATTACTTTAAAATCATACAATGTGATTTTCTGGATTTTTGTTTTAGATTCCGTCTCTCACAGTTGAAGTGTACCTATGATAAAAAATTACAGACCTCTACATGCTTTGTAAGTAGGAAAACCTGCAAAATCGGCAGTGTATCAAATACTTGTTCTCCCCACTGTATGTAGTTTTTGAATGTGTGAGGAATTTTGTGGGAGTGACAGTGTAGTGTGTGTGAGTGATTGTGTATATGGTTGTATATAAAGTCTAGTAAATGTCCGTAGGGTCAGTGCAGATAGTTTAGGTACCATTAATTGACTATTTAGCAGTCTGGCTATTTAGCAGTTTTATGGCTTGGGGGTAAAAGCTGTCTCGGAGCCTGTTGTTCCGAAAGCCGATGCGCTGGTACCATTTGCTGGACGGTAGAAAAGTGAACAGTCTATGGATTGGGTGGCTGGAGTCTTTGGCAATTTTTTGGCCTTTCTCTGACACCGCCTGATATAAAGGTCCTGGATGGCAGGGAGCTCGGCCCCAGTGATGTGCTGGGCTGTCCGCACCACCATTTGTAGTGCTTTGCTGTCAAGGGCGGTGCAACTGCTATACCGAGCAGTGATGCAGCCAGTCAAGATGCTCTCAATGGTGCAGCTCTAGAACTTTTTGAGGATCTGAGGGCCCATGCCAAATCTTTTCAGCCTCCCGAGGGGGAAGAGGCGCTGCCGTGCCCTCTTCACGACTGTGCGGGTGTGTGTGGGCCATGTTAAGTCCTTATTGATGTGGACACCAAGGAACTTAAAGCTTTCTAACCACTCCACAACAGTTCTGCCGATGTGGATGGGGGCATGCTCTCCCCTCTTTCTCCTATAGTCAACAATCAGCTCCTTGGTCTCACTTGATGTTGAGGGAGAGGTTGCTGTCCTGGCACCACACTCCTAAGTCTCTGACCTCCTCCCTGTAGGCTGAATCATTGCCGTAGGTGATCAGGCCTACCACCATTGTATTGTCAGCAAACTTGATGATGGTGTTGGAGTCTTGCGTGACGAAGCAGTCGTGGGTGAACAGGGAGTACAGGAGGGGACTAAGCACACACCCCTGAGGGGCCCCTGTGTTGAGGGTCAGTGTGGCAGAGGTGTTGTTGCCTACCGTCACCACCTGGGGCCGACCCGTCAAGAAGTCCAGGATCCAGTTGCAGAGGGAGGTGTTCAGTCCCAGGGTCCCTAGCTTGGTGATGAGCTTGGAGGGGACTATGGTGTTGAACGCTGAGCTGTAGTCTATGAACAGCGTTCTCACAGTTATTTATCCTCTTGTCCAGTTGGGAGAGGGCAGTGTGAAGTACAATTGAGATTGCGTCATCTGTGGATCTGTTGGGGCGGTATGCAAAATGGAGTGGGTCTAAAGTGTCTGGGATGATGATGTTGATGTGTGTCATGACCAGCCTTTCAAAGCCCTTCATAATTACAGATGTGAGCGCTACAGGGCGATAGTCATTTAGGCAGGTTACCTTGGAGCTCTTGGGAACAGGGACAATGGTGGTCAGCTTGAAAAATGTTGGGATTGGGACAAGACAGGGATAAGGAGAGTTTGAAAATGTATGTGAAGACACCTACCAGCTGGTCTGTGCATGCTTTGAGAACGTGCCCTGGTTTTCCTTATGATTGTTAACCTGTTTAAATGTTTTGCTCACATTAGCCACGGAGCACGAGATCACACAGTCATCCGGAAAAGCAGGGGCTATCATGCAAGGCACAGTGTTATATTCCTCGAAGCAAGCATAAAATTAATTTATCTAGTTTGGGAGTTCTGCGTCACTGGGCAGCTCATGGCTGGGTTTCCCTTTGTAATCTGTTATCGTCTGCAAGCCCTGCCACATACGGCGAGAGTCGTAGCTGGTGTAGTAGGATTCTATATTGTCCTTTTGCATGTTCGATGTCTCATCAGAGATTGTAGCTGGATTTCGTGTATGCGTCCATGTCCATGTCCCGTTCATTGTAAGCGGTAGCTCTAGCCTTTAGCCCAGCGTGGATGTTGCATGTAATCCATGTTTTTTGGTTGGGATACGTTCTTATAGTCCCTGTGGGGACGACATCGTTGTTGTGGTAAACTCCACAATGTTATTGAATGAATCTCGGAACATATCCCAGTCTGTCCTAGCAAAACAGTCTTGTAGCCTCGTGTCTGCTTTGTCCAACCACTTCCGTATTGAGCGCATCACTGGTACTTCCTGTTTGAGCTTTTGTTTTTAAACAAGAAGCAGGAGAATGGAGTCATGGTCAGATTTGCCGAAGGGAGGACGAGGGAGGGCCTTGTTTGCATTTCTGAGGATAGAATAAAAGTGGTCTAGAGTTTTAGCGCCCCTAGTGGCGCAGGAGACATATTGGTAGAAGTGAGGTGGAACGGTTTTAAGTCTCTTCCCACCAGAAATGCTGCCTCTGGGTGAGCGGTTTCTTGTTTGTTTATGGCCCCATACAGTTCGTTGAGTGCCAGAGTGGTGTTGGCCTGTGGAGGGATGTAGACAGCCGTGATAATTACGGATGAGAACTCTCTTTGTAGATAAAAGGGTCTGCAGCTTACCATGAGGTATTCTATATCAGGTGAGCAAAAGCTCCAGATTTCCTTCACACTTGAAGCAGCACACCAGTTGTTATTTATGAAAATACACACACCGCCTCCTTTCGTTTTCCCTGAAGCCTCTTCTGATCCTGCCGCTGCATGAAGAATCCACCGAGAACTACGTGCATAGCATCATCCAGCCACATGTTAGTAAGACATATAATATTGCAGCTTTTCAAGTCTCTATGTTAGGAGAATATCGAACAAAGCTCATCCATCTTATTCTCGAGTGACTGGACACTAGCCAATAGAACGGAGGGGAGCGCCGTTCGTGTTTCTCTTCATCCTCAATTTCACTAGGACTCCACCTCATCTCCCGCGTCTACGCCTGTGGCGTTTTGGTAGCCCATGGAACAAAGGAATAGGGTATGAACAGTGGAACAGCTGAGTCAGAGTTGAAGTGGTATTTGAAGTCGAAATCAAGGTTAGTAACTGTCGATCTGATGTCCAGAAGTGCTTGGCGGTCATATGTGATAATAGTATGAACTTTCTGTAGAACGTTTTTTAAGATAAACACAATAAAAGTCACGAAATAGCAAAGTTGGGTTGGAACTCGTAAGATGTCGCCCTTCTCCGTCGGGGCCATCTTCTCCTTATAACTAAGTGAATGTAGCTTTTTCTTTTGACTAGCTGGTTTCCTGAGGCAGAGTGTGGCTAAGGGTTCTAGAAACCTTCTCAGGATCCCTCTCTTGGTTTCTCTCTCTCTCCTCCCTGTTGGCCCTACCTTTCTCTCATTCAAGACGCCATCTTTTGGACTCCCTTTTTTGTTTTTTGTTTTACCTCTCAAGCCCCCTCCTAGTCTCTTCTCCTCCCTCCCTCCATCCCTCTCTCCACTCACAGGTCTATTGCACATTGGCGTCTCAGCAGATGTTTTCTTAGACGTGACTCATTACTCTGCTACTCACTGCACTGCCATGCCAAGGTCGCTGGTGCACCCCCTCTCCACTCAGTGTATTTAGTCCCTAGGATTCTGGTATCTATGCTATCATCAGAAGGTTTCCAGGTTTCTTTTATTTATGAAAAACCTCTTTACTACTTATTGACTTTCTCTCTGATAGTTATAAAAATGTAACTCCCTGAGATAGAGGAGAAAATGTTTTTGCCTGACCTAGAAAACTTCTTCTGGATTCTGGTTTTAATATAACCGCTACTAACCCAGACAGACCCGGACGTATCCAAGGCCTCAGGTTACAGCCTGTGTGACAAGTTGTGGTGACTGATCTAACGTGGGCTATTTGGGGTGGCCAACTCCGAGAGCCCAACACTAACACATCTGTTTCAAATCATTGTTATCCAACTTTAAGACCATGATCAGTTGAATATTAGAATCAGATACTGTAAAAAAAAAAAATACTGTTACAGTGAGGGAAAAAAGTATTTGATCCCCTGCTGGTTTTGTACGTTTGCCCACTGACAAAGACATGATCAGTCTATACTTTTAATGGTAGGTTTATTTGAATGGTGAGAGACAGAATAACAACAACAAAATCCAGAAAAACGCATGTCAAAAATGTTATAAATTGATTTGCATTTTAATGAGGGAAATAAGTATTTGACCCCTCTGCAAAACATGACTTAGTACTTGGTAGGCAAAACCCTTGTTGGCAATCACAGAGGTCAGACGTTTCTTGTAGTTGGCCACCAGGTTTGCACACATCTCAGGAGGGATTTTGTGCCACTCCTCTTTGCAGATCTTCTCCAAGTCATTAAGGTTTCGAGGCTGACGTTTGGCAAATCGAACCTTCAGCTCCCTCCACAGATTTTCTATGGGATTAAGGTCTGGAGACTGGCTAGGCCACTCCAGGACCTTAATGTGCTTCTTCTTGAGCCACTCCTTTGTTGCCTTGGCCGTGTGTTTTGGGTCATTGTCATGCTGGAATACCCATCCACGACCCATTTTCAATGCCCTGGCTGAGGGAAGGTGGTTCTTACCCAAGATTTGACGGTACAAAGCCCTGTCCATCATCCCTTTGATGCGATTAATTTGTCCTGTCCCCTTAGCAGAAAAACACCCCCAAAGCATAATATTTCCACCTCCATGTTTGACGGTGGGGATGGTGTTCTTGGGGTCATAGGCAGCATTCCTCCTCCTCCAAACACGGCGAGTTGAGTTGATGCCAAAGAGCTCGATTTTGGTCTCATCTGACCACAACACTTTCACCCAGTTCTCCTCTGAATCATTCAGATGTTCATTGGCAAACTTCAGACGGCCCTGTATATGTGCTTTCTTGAGCAGGGGGGCCTTGCGGGTGCTGCAGGATTTCAGTCCTTCATGGCGTAGTGTGTTACCAATTGAGATCCTGGTTCGAATCCAGGCTCTGTCGCAGCCGGCCGCGACCGGGAGACTCATGGGCGGCGCACAATTGGCCCAGCGTCGTCCAGGGTAGGGGAGGGAATGGCCGGCAGGGATGTAGCTCAGTTACATTTACATTACTTTTATTCTACACAGTGATAGAGCATAGCGTTTGCAACGCCAGGGTTGTGGGTTTGATTCCCACGGGGGGCCAGTATTAAAAAAAAAATGTATTCACTAACTGTAAGTCGCTCTGGATAAGAGCGTCTGCTAAATGACTAAAATGTAAATGTAAAATGTTTTCTTGGTGACTATGGTCCCAGCTGCCTTGAGATCATTGACAAGATCCTCCCGTGTAGTTCTGGGCTGATTCCTCACCGTTCTCATGATCATTGCAACTCCACGAAGTGAGATCTTGCATGGAGCCCCAGGCCGAGGGAGATTGACAGTTATTTTGTGTTTTTACCATTTGCGAATAATCGCACCAACTGTTGTCACCTTCTCACCAAGCTGCTCAGCGATGGTCTTGTAGCCCATTCCAGCCTTGTGTAGGTCTACAATCTTGTCCCTGACATCCTTGGAGAGCTCTTTGGTCTTGGCCATGGTGGAGAGTTTGGAATCTGATTGATTGATTGCTTCTGTGGACAGGTGTCTTTTATACAGGTAACAAGCTGAGATTAGGAGCACTCCCTTTAAGAGTGTGCTCCTAATCTCAGCTCGTTACCTGTATAAAAGACACCTGGGAGCCAGAAATCTTTCTGATTGAGAGGGGGTCACATACTTATTTCCCTACACAGCAGCTCTCCATGACCATCTGTGTTATAAGAAGTCACAATTTTCAAAATCAGTATTCTTGATAATCAATTATATTGTTATTTCTGCCCAACCTAGTTTAGTTTTCGATCAATGTGACACCATGCAAATCTCAGATGACACCGTTTTACCCATATAGAACAGGGTGTAATTTGCGATTAGCCATTTCCTCAAAACCCACACTTATTTGAAAGCTCGGACGAGGAATTCCCTATGCTAAGCACACCTGGAACTGATGTCAATTCCATACAGAATATTGGATTGACAGTGGCGATGACAATGGAAGACAATTGACCATTCGCTAAGCCACGCCCCAGAATTGTGGGCAAGCAATTGCAGTGCTCCGATGGATAGCAACTGTCGCTAACCAAGCTCGTATCCAACCAGATCGGACAAGCTCTAGTTTCAAACGCATGGAAGCCAATGAGGGTAATGGATTAGAACGTTTTAGAACATTTTAATAAAAATAAAAATAAATTGTTTAAAATGGCTAAATAATTGAACAATGTACCAGGGTACTTGCGACTGTGATTCCTAAAAGGGAGAGCCTGTTGGAGTATTTTTCAAATCTGAAATTATACTTTTGTTACATTGTTTGCTAGCTGGTCAGTTAGCTCCACTGGCCACCATTGAAAATGCTGCTAATGCTAGCTATCTAGCCAGTTAATAGAACTTGTTTTCTCCAAATGTATGTTAGCTAGCTAAGCTGGCTATATTATGAATAGAACTTTCATCTGTTTTCGACATCAGGAGAGTATTAGCTCCAAGAGAGCGTTAGCTCCAAAAGTGGTTAGTAGCTTTGACTGCATGCTGACACAGTGAATTCAGAGGCATCCAGTGGCTAGCCACACTAAAAATGTTTTACATTTTACCAGGTTCACGTGAAGCAATTGTAATGACAGTCAACCACAGCATACCTGAACGTCTCCTGATTAGCAAGGGTAGTCTGTGTTTAATTTCGTTGTGTATTAACAAAAGAGAACTCCGACTGCAGTCTTTTTTCGGGATGGCAACACGGACATCATTGTTTTGTTTCTGTTCAAATCATAACCATTTAAATTAATATCATAATGTTTCTAAGTGCTTTATAAGTACAGTGTTGATGTTTTAAGGGAAATTCTGTAATTCTAGATGCCTCTATCCAGCAAAGAGAGGCCTGTACTGTTCAGGGCCCGGAAGAACCCATAACCTCTAGTTAGGCCGTCATTGTAAATAAGAATGTGTTCTTAACTGACTTGCCAAGTTAAATAAAGGTTAAATAAATAAATACAATAAAATAAGGATGAGTGGCTTGCGAGGAGGTGAGCAAGGTTTTATCATGTTAAAAACACAGTTCGAGGTCGGAAATTGTTGCATTCTTTCACAGCTCTCTGATATGTCCTTCATAGGTCTGTGATCTATATTTCTCTAGGGGATAATTGATGCACTGCCCTTCAACCTAAAGTCAATGAAATACCTACATGGTATTTAAATACTATGATACAATTATGTGTCATGCTGTGCCATTATTCCATCACCTTGAATTGAAATAACGACAACCACTGGGATACTCAGAAAGCTGACAAGATCGGTTCACTTCATCTCAGAGATAGAGAGAGAGAGAGAGAGAGAGAGAGAGAGAGAGAGAGAGAGAGAGAGAGAGAGAGAGAGAGAGAGAGAGAGAGAGAGAGAGAGAGAGAGAGAGAGAGAGAGAGAGAGAGAGAGAGAGAGAGAGAGAGAGAGAGAGAGAGAGAGAGAGAGAGAGAGAGAGAGAGAGAGAGAGAGAGAGAGAGAGAGAGAGAGAGAGAGAGAGAGAGAGAGAGAGAGAGAGAGAGAGAGAGAGAGAGAGAGAGAGAGAGAGAGAGAGAGAGAGAAGGTGGGCGAGCGAAGTGTTGGCAGAGTAGGTCACAGGTGCTACCCACTTATATTCCATTCTGTTATTTCACCAATGCAGGGAGCTACTAAAGAGCTTGTTGGCCAACAGGTCAGAGAGCAGCTAGGACCGTTTAACACAAGGATGTACTCAGTTGGTGACTTTGTGATGAGGTGACTGTGTGTGTGATTGAGGTGACTGTGTGTGTGATTGAGGTGACTGTGTGTGTGTGTGTGATTGTGTGACTCTCTTATACTCGATTGACTCACTCATTTGATTGTGTGACTGTCAACCATAGACATTTATGCAACTTTATTCAAAGATAATATTGTGATTATATTTGTGTCATGACAGAATGATGGTTTATGTTGTCCATTAATTACCATGACTTGTCTGTCTCGTATAATCAGATTATCCATTTGGGCAACAACAAAGTAGAATCCTATCTCATCTCTGGAAAGATAAAGGAAAAATCCTAAATGTACTGACAAGCTACACATGATGAGGTAATGTTATCAGTAGGTCTGTCACTGTCTGACTATTTGTAAACAACTCTGATGTAACTGATTATATGTCTCTTCTATTCTCTCTATTCTAATTGAGTTACTGTGATCTGATGCATTCTTCTTTGGGGTGATGACAGACACAGTTTTGTGACATGCAGTAAACTCATATTTACATTTTATCCAGAGCGACTTACAGTAGTGAGTAAATACATTTTCATACTGGTCCCCTGTGGGAATCGAGCCCACGACCCTGGCGTTGCACGCACCGTGCTCGACCAACTGAGCCACACAGGACCTTGTGCAAAGCCACGTGTGTCATTTCATTGCTCCAAGTGGACAATTGCTCTTGTCTCTTTCAGTGAGCCTTGTCCTTGTGGATAGAGGAAAATAGACCTAAGCCTGTATTCAATCAGATCGAGTTTTAACCAGCATTAACCAGCGTTAACCAGTTTTAACCAGCGTTAACCAGCGTTGGCCGACATCCACATAGCAACCAACCAGTCCACTTCCTTATTATCTCTACTGCGTTAGACGTTCAAAATGGCGCTAAAAAGTGTAGGCTCTATCGCTGTTAGCAATAATGACTGTCAACTGTCAAACCATTGATGTTAAGCTAATGCATGTTTTCATGTTCATGTAGATAGGGGACTTATGCCCATCAGTCTAATTTAAGTGTTTGAACTTGTTGTGCGGCTGCATGGGATTTGTCTAAAGTCAGGTGTGGTTTTGTTGCATCCAATGGCAGTGTCCGCGATGAGGCAACGAGCCACTTGTGGATTTGACAGCTCTTACACAGTTCCACCTCCGACACCGCCAAAAAAAACGCTATGAGGATGTCAATCTGATTGAATCTAGTCCCTATTTGAAAACTTCTACATAACTCTGATACCTATGGATGTAATGGAGTTAGAGTGGATCTCTCTCCAGACAATACCCACAGAACAATAGAGCTTGCTATGCTCCAGACTCACTCACTCAGACTGAAGAATTTGAAAATATGACTTTCCTTGCTTAGGTTATTAGTCCACAAGATCCAAGATAAAGATATTAAAATATCTTATAGAATAGAATTCATTTGTCCAAGTGAATATTGGTGTTCTCCCCACTGTAGGTATTCAATGCACATTCTACACACTGTCTGTTTCCTCCATCTCACTGGAACTTAAAACTATATTCAGTAACAGACCATAAACAGTCACAGACTGACAGTTTGAGGAAGTCTTCTCATGGGCATCCCTATCTAATTTGACAGCGACTTTCTTTTTGTGGTTCCTCTCATCCTGCCAGACAACTACTTTTCTGAAGGCTCTTCACTTCTCTTCTCCTCTCTTCACAAGATCTCAATACAGTGTCATTCAGAGCTTCTCTCCACCCACACAACACCGGCCGAGATAGCCAGCCAGCCAGCCTGCACGTCAACATTTCAATCACACAGCAAGTTGAGGACAACAATTTGATCCGTAAAATGTACCCTGAAGATTCAACCCTGAGTTGATCTTCATGCACTATTGACCTTAGTGAGAAGAAGAATAAGAATAAGAAGAAGAAGAAGAAGAAGAAGAAGAAGAAGAAGAAGAAGAAGAAGAAGAAGAAGAAGAAGAAGAAGAAGAAGAAGAAGAAGAAGAAGTCACGGGCCTTCAAATCAAATCAAATCAAATGTTATTTGCCACATGCGCCGAATACAACAGGGGTAGACATTACAGTAAAATGTTTACTTACAAGCCCTTAACCAACAATGCAGTTTTTTAAAGAAATAGTAACTAAAAAAATAAAAGCAAATAACTAAAGAGCAGCAGTAAAATAAAATAACAGTAGGGAGGCTATATACAGGGGGGTACCGGTACAGAGTCAATGTGCTGGGGCACCAGCTTGTCGAGGTAATTGAGGTAATATGTACATGTGGTCAGGGAAATGGGGCTGCTGCAGGCTGTACATCAGCATCATTTTCAAAACGTGGTTTGGCCTATTCACTAACACTGGTATGGCAGAAGCACACTTTTGAGAACAGCCATAATGCACACTACGCTATCATTGTAATAATGCATCTATTAAGATACCTAAATATGAGCTCTTGCATTGCATGACATGAATGTGCTATAGATATGCTATGAATCCATTTCTATGTGGTTAGGACCTGTTATAACACAGTCATGAAATGCTTATAGATATATAATGAAGGCGTTATGGATTATGTAGTCAAAGTAAATCGTTACCGATATTTCTATCATCCAAAAACTCAAAAGATATAATGAATTTTGCTTCTCAATCTCAGACGTCAAACCTAGAGGAGAATCTTATGACAAAACATTACTGTAGATTCAGACGTCATTCTGAAACGTGTCGATAAAGACATACAGTGCCTTCAGAAAGTATTCACACCCCTTGACTTTTTCGCAATTTTGTTGTGTTACAGCCTGAATCAAAATTAAAATAAATATCACTGGCCTGCACACAATACCCTATAGCAGGGTTCTTCAATTCCGGTCCTGGAGGGCCGAAACACTTCTGTTTTTTATTTCTACCTGGTAGTTAATTGCACTCACCTGGTGTCCCAGGTCTGAATTAGCCCCTGATTAGAAGGAGAGGATGAAAAACAGAGGTGTTTCGGCCCTCCAGGACTGGAATTGAAGAACCCTGCTATAGGTTATTGTGTGTCAAAGTGGAATTATGTTTAATTTATACATTTTATAAATTTTATAAAAAATGAAAAGCTGAAATGCCTTGAGTCAATAAGTATTCAACCCTTTTGTTCTGGCAAGCCTAAATAAGTTCAATAGTAAACATGTGCTTAACAAGTCACAGAATGAGTTGCATGGACTCACTCTGTGTGCAATAATAGTGTTTAACATGATTTTTGAATGACTACCTCATCTCTGTATCCAACATACAATTATTTGTACGGTCCCTCAGTCGAACACTGAATTTCAAACACAGATTCAACCACAAAGACCAGGGAGGTTTTCCAATGCCTCGAAAAGAAGGGCACGTATTGGTAGATGGGTAAAAATGAAAAAGCAGACGTTGAATATCCCTTTGAGCATGTTCCACTTTGGATGGTGTATCAACACACCCAGTCATTAGAAAAATATGGGCGTCCTTTCTAACTCAGTTTCCGGAGAGGAGGGAAACTGCTCAGGGATTTCACGAGGCAAATGGTGACTTTAAAATAGTTACAGAGTTTAATGGCTGTGATAGGAAAAAACTGACGATGGATCAACAACATTGTAGTTACTCCACAATACTAACCTAATTGACAGAGTGAAAAGAAGGAAGTGTGTACAGAATACAAATATTCCAAAACATGCATCCTGTTTGCAACTAGGCAAAAGATGTGGCAAAGCAATTCACTTTTTGTCCTGAATACAGAGTTTTATGTTTGGGGCAAATCCAATGCAACACATTACTGAGTACCATTCTCCATTTTTCAAGCATAGTGGTGGTTGCATCATGTTATGTGTATGCTTGTATTCGTTAAGGACTGGAGTTTTTCAGGATAGAAAAGAAACGGAATGGAGCTAAGCACAGACAAAATCCTAGAGGAAAACCTGGTTCAGTCCGCTTCCCAACAGACACTGGGAGAGGAATTCACCTTTCAGCAGGACAATAACCTACAACACAAGGCCACATCTACACTGGAGTTGCTTACCAAGAAGACAGTGAATGTTCCTGAGTAGCCGAGTTACAGTTTTGACTTAATTCTGCTTGATAATCTATGGCAAGACTTGAAAATGGTTGTCTAGCAATGATCAACAACCAATTTGACAGAGCTTGAAGAATTTAGAAAATAATAACGTGCAAATATTGTACAATCCAGGTGTGCAAAGCTCTTAGAGACTTACCCAGAAAGACTCACAGCTGTAATCGCTGCCAAAGGTGCTTCTACAAAGTATTGACTCAGGGGTGGGAATACTTATGTAAATTAGATTTTTCTGTATTTCACTTTGTCATTATGGGGTATTGTGTGTAGATGGGTCAATTGAATCCATTTTGAATTCAGGCACAACAAAATGTGGAATAATCCAAGGAGTATGAATACTTTCTGAAGGCACTGTATTGTCTCAGATTAGAGATTTAGGAAAGCACCCATCATGACCTGAAGGTATAGTATTGACCAGGTAGAGAGAAATGAAGTAGCTCAGCAATACTTGAGAAGTTCAATATTTCAGAAGTTCAATAGTTCATAATCCATCAGAAGCCTTTTGTGTTCATCAAGCGAACCATCTAACCTAGCGTACAATAGTATGTGACTTGGTGACGTGAGAAATGGCTCCTTTTTTACAGATGAATGACTAAATACATGAAAGACAGCAACAGCGTAGTTTTGCCCAACGTTCCATTTTCTCGCAACAACCCACTAGGAAAAAATCTGGTATAATCAACATTGTTTCCACATCATGTCAACCCAAAAAATCTATGTGATGATGTTGAATCAATGTGGAAAACTCATTGGATGTGTAAATGGTCATCATCGTAAGGGCATTTAGACTTTTTTTCACCTAACTTTTCAACTAAATCCAAGGACATGGTGACATATTTTGTTGATTTCGCGTTGAATTCACAATAGTTGACAACTCAACCAAATGTAAATCTAAACTAAATGTTGAACTGATGTCTGTGCCCAGTGGGAAGTGCTTTTTGAGCGATAGAAGGAAATGAAAAGAGATAGAAATATATCGAGAATGCCTTGAGCAGGATGATGCATCGAAATGAGATTCTATAATTCTCTGATATTCTCTCTGTTTTCTCTCTCCAAGATGTCCCTCTGCGGGTGCAATTGCTCAACCGTAATTCATTTCAAATTGCATCTGAATTAGATGTTAATTTTCCAGAGTGAAAATGTCTCTCTGTTGCCTGCTGTTCCACTGTCCCCTAATCCGGACTATTATTAAAAGGTTGATGAGACTGCATTAGGATCTGGATTCTTCTGTCCAGTTGGAGAGAGACATTAGATATTGGATCTTAGAACTTTAAATGTTATATTTCTATTTTTTTTTCCTTCCTTCCTTCCTTCCTTCCTTCCTTCCTTCCTTCCTTCCTTCCTTCCTTCCTTCCTTCCTTCCTTCCTTCCTTCCTTCCTTCCTTCCTTCCTTCCTTCCAACCTTCCTTCCTTCCTTCATTTGTTCCTTCCTTCATTTGTTCCTTCCTTCCTGTTTTCCTTCCAGTCAGTTCAAACCAGTGATTATCTCTATCAGTTCCCATATTCCTGGTTTACTTCAACCCAGACTCCTAATACCGTTCTTCCCACAGGAACGTTAATGAGTCTGAGGTTTTAGCTGTTGACATACACAGGTCAGATATCCTGCTTTATTCCGAAGGAATGTTGGATGTGGATGGGATGCATCCGACGTTTAGCCATCGTCATAATGGGAATACCGGCATTCTGACCTGAAGCTGCTAAATTGTTCAGTTCACAGACGATTGTGTTTCAGTGGGGTGACGACCTGAGCCCCGCCAGTGAGATCAATCTGACGGGTGTTTTAGCTGGACCCATCACCAATCATTGTGTGTGTGTGTGTGTTTGTGTGTTTGTGTGTGTGTGTGTGTGTGTGTGTGTGTGTGTGTGTGTGTGTGTGTGTGTGTGTGTGTGTGTGTGCGTGTGTGTGTGCGTGTGTGTGTGCGTGTGTGTGTGTGTTACCGGGAGCATGACGACCAAATTTAACTGGCCTCCTGACTGAAACTGAAACTGAAACTTTTAATGAAGGCTGAGAACCCTGATGATAATGTCACGGTCCCTAGAGATTAAATTAACCCCCTGTGTTGCCATCATTGGAAGACATCCAGAAACGTACTCCACTGTAATCCAGCTAATAACAACAGACAAGCATGTGTTAGTATCTGTAAACCAAACAAAGTGCTGTTTGTCAGCGACTACTTTCAGACTACTGTCACAATCAGGAAGGTATGTTAGGGCCGCGCACAATTGGCCCAGCGTCGTCCGGGTTTGGCCGGGGTAGGCCATCATTGTAAATAAGAATTTGTTCTTAACTGACTTGCCTAGTTAAATAAAGGTTAAATAAAAATAATTAAAAAATATGTTAGAGTCATGGTCCCCAGAAACATAATATGTTCTGGTATCGTGAACACAAATGATACAAGTCAAATCATACCTTTATTGACAAATACAATTATCTTAGAGATTAGGTTTGGAATTTTAGCATCTGGCTAGATCAGTCCAGAACCTAATGCAGTGAAGGCAATTCCATCTTGCCTGACAACACCAACTGAATTCTTCCGCTTCTCTGTTGTTCGCTACATCCTTCAGTCTGAGACTGCCGTCATTGAAGTCGTTTGTGGGGATGTCAAAATGAGGGTGTAGTACAAAACAAAGTCGTCAGCATTTGAATCATCTCTAACCAATCAGAGTATCAAAGCCAATGACGAATTTTCAAAATCCCTTTTTACCCACATGTGTTCTGGCTCTGGCCCAACCAATTGGTTTCTGGGACCAATCAGAACGGTTAGAAAGTGTGTGTGTTCTAGAAATTGTCAGTAAGGTACTCAGATCCAGACTCATTGTGGAGAAGAAACTAACGTCCATGGGCATAGTGTAGCATTTTGGGCAGCCAGGCAATATTCCATCCCTTATTGCAGGGATCATCAACAATTGTAGATTCAGCAGCGGGCCAAATTTTTCTTGAGAAGATGGTCAGGGGGGCCGAAACATAATTACAAATAATTTGTAGACTGCAAATTGATCGCAAGAAGCTCAAACAGATATAATATTTGACTAAAACATAATCATTTCAAACCTTGCTTACATTTGTATATGATCACATATACTGTACACTACCAGTCAAAAGTTTTAGAACACCTACTCATTCAAGGGTTTTTCTTTATTTTTACTATTTTCTACATTGTAGAATAATAGTGAAGAGATCAAAACTATGAAATAACACATATGGAATCATTTAGTAACCAAAAAAGTGTTAAACAAATCAAAATATATTTTATATTTGATATTCTTCAAATAGCCAACCTTTGCCTTGATGACAGCTTTGCACACTCTTGGCATTCTCTCAACCAGCTTCACCTGGAATGCTTTTCCAACAGTCTTGAAGGAGTTCCCACATATGCTGAGCACTTGTTGGCTGCTTTTCCTCACTCTGTGTTCCAACTCATCCCAAACCAACTCAATTTGGTTGAGGTCGGTGATTGTGGAGGCCAGGTCATCTGATGCAGCACTCCATCACTCTCCTTCTTTGTAAAATGGCCCTTACACAGCCTGGAGGTGCATTGGCTCATTGTCCTGTTGAAAAACAAATGATAGTCCCACTAAGCACAGACCAGAAGGGATGGCGTTTCGCTGCAGAATGCTGTGGTAGCCATGCTGGTTAAGTGTGCCTTGAATTCTAAATAAACCACAGACAGTGTCACCAGCAAAGCACCCTAACACCATAACACCTCATCCATGCTTTACGGTGGGAAATCATCTGTTCACCCACACTGCATCTCACAAAGACACAGTGATTGGAACCAAACATCTCCAATTTGGACTCCAGACCAAAGGACAAATTTCCACCGGTCTAATGTCCATTGCTCGTGTTTCTTGGCCCAAGCACATCTCTTATTATTATTGGTGTCCTTTAGTGGTGGTTTCTTTGCAGCAATTTGACCATGAAGGCCTGATTCACACAGTCCCCTCTGAACAGTTGATGTTGAGATGTGTCTGTTACTTGAACTCTGTGAAGTATTTATTTGGGCTGCAATTTCTGAGGCTGGTAACTCTAATGATCTTATCCTCTGCAGCGGAGGTAACTCTGGGTCTTCCTTTCCTGTGGCGGTGCTCCTGAGAGCCAGTTTCATCAGAGCGCTTGATGGTTTTTGCAACTGCACTTGAAGAAACTTTCAAAGTTCTTGAAATGTTCCGGATTGACTGACCTTCCTGTCTTAAAGTAATGATGGACTGTCATTGCTCTTTGCTTATTTGAGCTGTTCTTGCCATAATATGGACTTGGTCTTTTACCAAATAGGGCTATCTTCTGTATACCCCCTACCTTTTCACAACACAACTGATTGGCTCAAACGCATTAAGAAGAAAATACATTTCACAAATTCACTTTTAATAAGGCGCACCTGTTAATTGAAATGCATTCCAGGTGACTACCTCATGAAGCTGGTTGAGCTGTCATCAAGGCAAAGGGTGGCTATTTGAAGAATCACAAATATAAAATATATTTCGATTTGTTTAACACTTTTTTGGTTACTACGTGATTCCATATGTGTTATTTCATAGTTGTGATGTCTTCACTATCATTCTACAATGTAGAAAATAGTTAAAATAAAGAAAAACCCTTGAATGAGTAAGTGTTCTAAAACTTTTGACCGGTAGTGTATCTCTGTATCATGGGTAGAAATACGTTGGAACAGATTTCCAACATTAAAATCACTTGGAGCTGTTTTTTATATCCATTATGGTTTATGTTGTCCATTAATTACCATGACTTGTCTGTCTCGTATAATCAGATTATCCATTTGGGCAACAACAAAGTAGAATCCTATCTCATCTCTGGAAAGATAAAGGAAAAATCCTAAATGTACTGACAAGCTACACATGATGAGGTAATGTTATCAGTAGGTCTGTCACTGTCTGACTATTTGTAAACAACTATGATGTAACTGATTATATGTCTCTTCTATTCTCTCTATTCTAATTGAGTTACTGTGATCTGATGCATTCTTCTTTGGGGTGATGACAGACACAGTTTTGTGACATGCAGTAAACTCATATTTACATTTTATCCAGAGCGACTTACAGTAGTGAGTAAATACATTTTCATACTGGTCCCCTGTGGGAATCGAGCCCACGACCCTGGCGTTGCACGCACCGTGCTCGACCAACTGAGCCACACAGGACCTTGTGCAAAGCCACGTGTGTCATTTCATTGCTCCAAGTGGACAATTGCTCTTGTCTCTTTCAGTGAGCCTTGTCCTTGTGGATAGAGGAAAATAGACCTAAGCCTGTATTCAATCAGATCGAGTTTTAACCAGCATTAACCAGCGTTAACCAGTTTTAACCAGCGTTAACCAGCGTTGGCCGACATCCACATAGCAACCAACCAGTCCACTTCCTTATTATCTCTACTGCGTTAGACGTTCAAAATGGCGCTAAAAAGTGTAGGCTCTATCGCTGTTAGCAATAATGACTGTCAACTGTCAAACCATTGATGTTAAGCTAATGCATGTTTTCATGTTCATGTAGATAGGGGACTTATGCCCATCAGTCTAATTTAAGTGTTTGAACTTGTTGTGCGGCTGCATGGGATTTGTCTAAAGTCAGGTGTGGTTTTGTTGCATCCAATGGCAGTGTCCGCGATGAGGCAACGAGCCACTTGTGGATTTGACAGCTCTTACACAGTTCCACCTCCGACACCGCCAAAAAAAAAACGCTATGAGGATGTCAATCTGATTGAATCTAGTCCCTATTTGAAAACTTCTACATAACTCTGATACCTATGGATGTAATGGAGTTAGAGTGGATCTCTCTCCAGACAATACCCACAGAACAATAGAGCTTGCTATGCTCCAGACTCACTCACTCAGACTGAAGAATTTGAAAATATGACTTTCCTTGCTTAGGTTATTAGTCCACAAGATCCAAGATAAAGATATTAAAATATCTTATAGAATAGAATTCATTTGTCCAAGTGAATATTGGTGTTCTCCCCACTGTAGGTATTCAATGCACATTCTACACACTGTCTGTTTCCTCCATCTCACTGGAACTTAAAACTATATTCAGTAACAGACCATAAACAGTCACAGACGGACAGTGTGAGGAAGTCTTCTCATGGGCATCCCTATCTAATTTGACAGCGACTTTCTTTTTGTGGTTCCTCTCATCCTGCCAGACAACTACTTTTCTGAAGGCTCTTCACTTCTCTTCTCCTCTCTTCACAAGATCTCAATACAGTGTCATTCAGAGCTTCTCTCCACCCACACAACACCGGCCGAGATAGCCAGCCAGCCAGCCTGCACGTCAACATTTCAATCACACAGCAAGTTGAGGACAACAATTTGATCCGTAAAATGTACCCTGAAGATTCAACCCTGAGTTGATCTTCATGCACTATTGACCTTAGTGAGAAGAAGAATAAGAATAAGAAGAAGAAGAAGAAGAAGAAGAAGAAGAAGAAGAAGAAGAAGAAGAAGAAGAAGAAGAAGAAGAAGAAGAAGAAGAAGAAGAAGAGTCACGGGCCTTCAAATCAAATCAAATCAAATGTTATTTGCCACATGCGCCGAATACAACAGGGGTAGACATTACAGTAAAATGTTTACTTACAAGCCCTTAACCAACAATGCAGTTTTTTAAAGAAATAGTAACTAAAAAAATAAAAGCAAATAACTAAAGAGCAGCAGTAAAATAAAATAACAGTAGGGAGGCTATATACAGGGGGGTACCGGTACAGAGTCAATGTGCGGGGGCACCGGCTTGTCGAGGTAATTGAGGTAATATGTACATGTGGTCAGGGAAATAGGGCTGCTGCAGGCTGTACATCAGCATCATTTTCAAAACGTGGTTTGGCCTATTCACTAACACTGGTATGGCAGAAGCACACTTTTGAGAACAGCCATAATGCACACTACGCTATCATTGTAATAATGCATCTATTAAGATACCTACATATGAGCTCTTGCATTGCATGACATGAATGTGCTATAGATATGCTATGAATCCATTTCTATGTGGTTAGGACCTGTTATAACACAGTCATGAAATGCTTATAGATGTATAATGAAGGTGTTATGGATTATGTAGTCAAAGTAAATCGTTACCGATATTTCAAAAACTCAAAAGATATAATGAATTTTGCTTTACTGTAGATTCAGACGTCATTCTGAAACGTGTCGATAAAGACATACAGTGCCTTCAGAAAGTATTCACACCCCTTGACTTTTTCGCAATTTTGTTGTGTTACAGCCTGAATCAAAATTAAAATAAATATCACTGGCCTGCACACAATACCCTATAGCAGGGTTCTTCAATTCCGGTCCTGGAGGGCCGAAACACTTCTGTTTTTTATTTCTACCTGGTAGTTAATTGCACTCACCTGGTGTCCCAGGTCTGAATTAGCCCCTGATTAGAAGGAGAGGATGAAAAACAGAGGTGTTTCGGCCCTCCAGGACTGGAATTGAAGAACCCTGCTATAGGTTATTGTGTGTCAAAGTGGAATTATGTTTAATTTATACATTTTATAAATTTTATAAAAATGAAAAGCTGAAATGCCTTGAGTCAATAAGTATTCAACCCTTTTGTTCTGGCAAGCCTAAATAAGTTCAATAGTAAACATGTGCTTAACAAGTCACAGAATGAGTTGCATGGACTCACTCTGTGTGCAATAATAGTGTTTAACATGATTTTTGAATGACTACCTCATCTCTGTATCCAACATACAATTATTTGTACGGTCCCTCAGTCGAACACTGAATTTCAAACACAGATTCAACCACAAAGACCAGGGAGGTTTTCCAATGCCTCGAAAAGAAGGGCACGTATTGGTAGATGGGTAAAAATGAAAAAGCAGACGTTGAATATCCCTTTGAGCATGTTCCACTTTGGATGGTGTATCAACACACCCAGTCATTAGAAAAATATGGGCGTCCTTTTCTAACTCAGTTTCCGGAGAGGAGGGAAACTGCTCAGGGATTTCACGAGGCAAATGGTGACTTTAAAATAGTTACAGAGTTTAATGGCTGGGATAGGAAAAAACTGACGATGGATCAACAACATTGTAGTTACTCCACAATACTAACCTAATTGACAGAGTGAAAAGAAGGAAGTGTGTACAGAATACAAATATTCCAAAACATGGATCCTGTTTGCAACAAGGCAAAAGATGTGGCAAAGCAATTCATTTTTTGTCCTGAATACAGAGTTTTATGTTTGGGGCAAATCCAATGCAACACATTACTGAGTACCATTCTCCATATTTTCAAGCATAGTGGTGGTTGCGTCATGTTATGTGTATGCTTGTAATCGTTAAGGACTGGAGTTTTTCAGGATAGAAAATAAACGGAATGGAACTAAGCACAGACAAAATCCTTGAGGAAAACCTGGTTCAGTCTGCTTCCCAACAGACACTGGGAGAGGAATTCACCTTTCAGCAGGACAATAACCTACAACACAAGGTCAAATCTACACTGGAGTTGCTTACCAAGAAGACAGTGAATGTTCCTGAGTAGCCGAGTTACAGTTTTGACTTAATTCAGCTTGATAATCTATGGCAAGACCTGAAAATGGTTGTCTAGCATTGATCAACAACCAATTTGACAGAGCTTGAAGAATTTAGAAAATAATAACGTGCAAATATTGTACAATCCAGGTGTGCAAAGCTCATAGAGACTTACCCAGAAAGACTCACAGCTGTAATCGCTGCCAAAGGTGCTTCTACAAAGTATTGACTCAGGGGTGGGAATACTTATGTAAATTAGATTTTTCTGTATTTCACTTTGTCATTATGGGGTATTGTGTGTAGATGGGTCAATTGAATCCATTTTGAATTCAGGCACAACAAAATGTGGAATAATTCAAGGAGTAGGAATACTTTCTGAAGGCACTGTATTGTCTCAGATTAGAGATTTAGGAAAGCACCCATCATGACCTGAAGGTATAGTATTGACCAGGTAGAGAGAAATGAAGTAGCTCAGCAATACTTGAGAAGTTCAATATTTCAGAAGTTCAATAGTTCATGATCCATCAGAAGCCTTTTGTGTTCATCAAGCGAACCATCCAACCTAGCGTACACTACTATGTGACTTGGTGACGTGAGAAATGTCTCCTTTTTTACAGATGAATGACTAAATACATGAAAGACAGCAACAGCGTAGTTTTGCCCAACGTTTCATTTTCTCGCAACAACCCACTAGGAAAAAATCTGGTATAATCAACATTGTTTCCACATCATGTCAACCCAAAAAATCTATGTGATGATGTTGAATCAATGTGGAAAACTCATTGGATGTGTAAAAGGTCATCATCGTAAGGGCATTTAGACTTTTTTTCACCTAACTTTTCAACTAAATCCAAGGACATGGTGACATATTTTGTTGATTTCGCGTTGAATTCACAATAGTTGACAACTCAACCAAATGTAAATCTAAACTAAATGTTGAACTGATGTCTGTGCCCAGTGGGAAGTGCTTTTTGAGCGATAGAAGGAAATGAAAAGAGATAGAAATATATCGAGAATGCCTTGAGCAGGATGATGCATCGAAATGAGATTCTATAATTCTCTGATATTCTCTCTGTTTTCTCTCTCCAAGATGTCCCTCTCGCGGGTGCAATTGCTCAACCGTAATTCATTTCAAATTGCATCTGAATTAGATGTTAATTTTCCAGAGTGAAAATGTCTCTCTGTTGCCTGCTGTTCCACTGTCCCCTAATCCGGACTATTATTAAAAGGTTGATGAGACTGCATTAGGATCTGGATTCTTCTGTCCAGTTGGAGAGAGACATTAGATATTGGATCTTAGAACTTTAAATGTTATATTTCTATTTTTTTTCCTTCCTTCCTTCCTTCCTTCCTTCCTTCCTTCCTTCCTTCCTTCCTTCCTTCCTTCCTTCCTTCCTTCCTTCCTTCCTTCCTTCCTTCCTTCCTTCCTTCCTTCCTTCCTTCCTTCCTTCCTTCCTTCCTTCCTTCCTTCCTTCCAACCTTCCTTCCTTCCTTCATTTGTTCCTTCCTTCATTTGTTCCTTCCTTCCTGTTTTCCTTCCAGTCAGTTCAAACCAGTGATTATCTCTATCAGTTCCCATATTCCTGGTTTACTTCAACCCAGACTCCTAATACCGTTCTTCCCACAGGAACGTTAATGAGTCTGAGGTTTTAGCTGTTGACATACACAGGTCAGATATCCTGCTTTATTCCGAAGGAATGTTGGATGTGGATGGGATGCATCCGACGTTTAGCCATCGTCATAATGGGAATACCGGCATTCTGACCTGAAGCTGCTAAATTGTTCAGTTCACAGACGATTGTGTTTCAGTGGGGTGACGACCTGAGCCCCGCCAGTGAGATCAATCTGACGGGTGTTTTAGCTGGACCCATCACCAATCATTGTGTGTGTGTGTGTGTTTGTGTGTGTGTGTGTGTGTGTGTGTGTGTGTGTGTGTGTGTGTGTGTGTGTGTGTGTGTGTGTGTGTGTGTGTGTGTGTGTGTGTGTGTGTGTGTGTGTGTGTGTGTGTGTGTGTGTGTGTGTGTGTGTGTGTGTGTGTGTGTGTGTGTGCGTGTGTGTGTGCGTGTGTGTGTGTTACCGGGAGCATGACGACCAAATTTAACTGGCCTCCTGACTGAAACTGAAACTGAAACTTTTAATGAAGGCTGAGAACCCTGATGATAATGTCACGGTCCCTAGAGATTAAATTAACCCCCTGTGTTGCCATCATTGGAAGACATCCAGAAACGTACTCCACTGTAATCCAGCTAATAACAACAGACAAGCATGTGTTAGTATCTGTAAACCAAACAAAGTGCTGTTTGTCAGCGACTACTTTCAGACTACTGTCACAATCAGGAAGGTATGTTAGGGCCCGCGCACAATTGGCCCAGCGTCGTCCGGGTTTGGCCGGGGTAGGCCATCATTGTAAATAAGAATTTGTTCTTAACTGACTTGCCTAGTTAAATAAAGGTTAAATAAAAATAATTAAAAAATATGTTAGAGTCATGGTCCCCAGAAACATAATATGTTCTGGTATCGTGAACACAAATGATACAAGTCAAATCATACCTTTATTGACAAATACAATTATCTTAGAGATTAGGTTTGGAATTTTAGCATCTGGCTAGATCAGTCCAGAACCTAATGCAGTGAAGGCAATTCCATCTTGCCTGACAACACCAACTGAATTCTTCCGCTTCTCTGTTGTTCGCTACATCCTTCAGTCTGAGACTGCCGTCATTGAAGTCGTTTGTGGGGATGTCAAAATGAGGGTGTAGTACAAAACAAAGTCGTCAGCATTTGAATCATCTCTAACCAATCAGAGTATCAAAGCCAATGACAATTTTCAAAATCCCTTTTTACCCACATGTGTTCTGGCTCTGGCCCAACCAATTGGTTTCTGGGACCAATCAGAACGGTTAGAAAGTGTGTGTGTTCTAGAAATTGTCAGTAAGGTACTCAGATCCAGACTCATTGTGGAGAAGAAACTAACGTCCATGGGCATAGTGTAGCATTTTGGGCAGCCAGGCAATATTCCATCCCTTATTGCAGGGATCATCAACAATTGTAGATTCAGCAGCGGGCCAAATTTTTCTTGAGAAGATGGTCAGGGGGGCCGAAACATAATTACAAATAATTTGTAGACTGCAAATTGATCGCAAGAAGCTCAAACAGATATAATATTTGACTAAAACATAATCATTTCAAACCTTGCTTACATTTGTATATGATCACATATACTGTACACTACCAGTCAAAAGTTTTAGAACACCTACTCATTCAAGGGTTTTTCTTTATTTTTACTATTTTCTACATTGTAGAATAATAGTGAAGAGATCAAAACTATGAAATAACACATATGGAATCATTTAGTAACCAAAAAAGTGTTAAACAAATCAAAATATATTTTATATTTGATATTCTTCAAATAGCCAACCTTTGCCTTGATGACAGCTTTGCACACTCTTGGCATTCTCTCAACCAGCTTCACCTGGAATGCTTTTCCAACAGTCTTGAAGGAGTTCCCACATATGCTGAGCACTTGTTGGCTGCTTTTCCTCACTCTGTGTTCCAACTCATCCCAAACCAACTCAATTTGGTTGAGGTCGGTGATTGTGGAGGCCAGGTCATCTGATGCAGCACTCCATCACTCTCCTTCTTTGTAAAATGGCCCTTACACAGCCTGGAGGTGCATTGGCTCATTGTCCTGTTGAAAAACAAATGATAGTCCCACTAAGCACAGACCAGAAGGGATGGCGTTTCGCTGCAGAATGCTGTGGTAGCCATGCTGGTTAAGTGTGCCTTGAATTCTAAATAAACCACAGACAGTGTCACCAGCAAAGCACCCTAACACCATAACACCTCATCCATGCTTTACGGTGGGAAATCATCTGTTCACCCACACTGCATCTCACAAAGACACAGTGATTGGAACCAAACATCTCCAATTTGGACTCCAGACCAAAGGACAAATTTCCACCGGTCTAATGTCCATTGCTCGTGTTTCTTGGCCCAAGCACATCTCTTATTATTATTGGTGTCCTTTAGTGGTGGTTTCTTTGCAGCAATTTGACCATGAAGGCCTGATTCACACAGTCCCCTCTGAACAGTTGATGTTGAGATGTGTCTGTTACTTGAACTCTGTGAAGTATTTATTTGGGCTGCAATTTCTGAGGCTGGTAACTCTAATGATCTTATCCTCTGCAGCGGAGGTAACTCTGGGTCTTCCTTTCCTGTGGCGGTGCTCCTGAGAGCCAGTTTCATCAGAGCGCTTGATGGTTTTTGCAACTGCACTTGAAGAAACTTTCAAAGTTCTTGAAATGTTCCGGATTGACTGACCTTCCTGTCTTAAAGTAATGATGGACTGTCATTGCTCTTTGCTTATTTGAGCTGTTCTTGCCATAATATGGACTTGGTCTTTTACCAAATAGGGCTATCTTCTGTATACCCCCCCTACCTTTTCACAACACAACTGATTGGCTCAAACGCATTAAGAAGAAAATACATTTCACAAATTCACTTTTAATAAGGCGCACCTGTTAATTGAAATGCATTCCAGGTGACTACCTCATGAAGCTGGTTGAGCTGTCATCAAGGCAAAGGGTGGCTATTTGAAGAATCACAAATATAAAATATATTTCGATTTGTTTAACACTTTTTTGGTTACTACGTGATTCCATATGTGTTATTTCATAGTTGTGATGTCTTCACTATCATTCTACAATGTAGAAAATAGTTAAAATAAAGAAAAACCCTTGAATGAGTAAGTGTTCTAAAACTTTTGACCGGTAGTGTATCTCTGTATCATGGGTAGAAATACGTTGGAACAGATTTCCAACATTAAAATCACTTGGAGCTGTTTTTTATATCCAACAAATAATTTTGTAAAAAAAAAAAAATGTTATCATAAAACTTGGGCGGCCAAATAAAATCACTCGCAGGCCAAATTTCGCTCACGGACCACCAGTTGGGGAACCCTGCCCTATTGTAATGCATGGTCATACAACACCTGTTGCCTCCACGGATTTAAGAAACAATTGATTTTGTGTAAGCGACAATACATGACATGCTTAAGGAACCATAAAGCAGACCAGAGGAACTTATCACTGGGCATGGGATTGTAATGGAAAGTGATTTGTGGATTTTCTCTGGAACTTCAGAGTGGCGGGCGGGTGATGGGGGATGGATAATCAATACATTACAAACATTCCCGCCCTCTTCTTTTCTCAAATCAATGTAATTTTCCTGGTTGCTTAAATTCTAATAGTTCGCCTAATTTCAGTTTATGTGACAAAACAAGCAATTATAGTGTCGAGAATCATTTTACCATCTAAACTGCTGTGAAATATATTTTCCATAACCAAAAATATAGTATTTTCAGTTGTTTAAATCTGGTGCACAAAACCAAAAGGAAAAGATGCAAAAACGAAACTTAAGAACAGGAAGCATATAAATAGCACACATAGAACAGATCTACCGCTTTTTAGACATGCTTTCAATGAGAATGACAGATCTATAACTCACATTTCTATGTGAATTTGGTCAGGACGCCCAAAAAGTTACATATTGCAGCTTTAAAATACTTTACATGTTTCAGTCTAGCTATGGATTGGAGAGACAAAAAAACAGTCAAACATGACAGAGCTGGAGAGAGAAAGGCAGACACAGACAAAGAGAGACAGAGAGCGAAGAGAGTGTTTCAGGCCATTTGATGTGTCTCTCCCTGTCATCACTCCACCCTGTGACCAGTCAGCCGGCAAAGACAATGCACACTCCATGTCCCCACAAGCCCTATCCATAATCACCTAATGTCCGCACAAACCACTGTGCGGGTGGGCAGGCGTACATGCAGGTGTGTGAGAGAGACAAAGAGAGTTTGCCACGCCTACCACACCTCCATAAAGACAACCTATGACGTCTGCTTCTGTCCAGAATAAAACGTGGGTCCACAGCTTCAATGCAGAACAAAGTCCTGTGCCAAATACAACCACTTAGGTAACCATCTATCAAAGAGTCCCAATTCCATCTGGGTTGGAGCAATTACGGCAAAAGAATGAACCTGTCAAAAATAATTGTAACAGGGAAATTATACTAATTTTTAACAGAACTCCATTATTCAAACAAATGAATGATTAATGTATCAATTAATATTGAGTTATTCTTGTTACTCCTCAGGCTGTGAGCAAAGTGGTGTAAGGCACTGCATCGCAGTGCTAGCTGTGCCACTAGAGATCCTGGTTCGAATCCAGACCCATGGGGCGGCGCACAATTGGCCCAGCGTCGTCCAGGGTAGGGGAGGGAATGGCCGGCAGGGATGTAGCTGAGTTGGTAGAGCATGGCGCTTGCAACGTCAGGGTTGTGGGTTCGATTCCCACGGGGGGCCCAGTATGGAAAATGCATGCACTCACTAACTGTAAGTCGCTCTGGATAAGAGCGTCTGCTAAATGACTTAAATGTACAAGGCCATCAAACAAGCCACAAAGTAAGAAATCCCAAATCTGTCTGTGTTGCAACCGCAGAGTTCCATTATATCCTCTCCTCATCTCTCTGGTCCAAATTGAAGTATTGATTCATGATGAAGGTAGACATGAGCTTTCTGAGAGAAATTAGGACATTTGGTTAGATTGTAGCTACACAGTGAGATACAGAAAGAAAGAAATGAAACTGAAAAGTGCTTTTGATTGTCAGGTAGTGAAGACAATAGACCACCAAGCCAACACGAGTGAGTCATTGTTAAAGGATCATGGTGCGGTTGGAATGGCCAATCAATAAAAACTGTCCAACACTATTTCGTTTTGGCCATATTTGAGAGAAGTGGAAATTATTCTGAAATGAGATCACATCAATGCAGAGTTGGCATTCAAGCCATCATCGATCTGTCAATTGAAATTGTCACAGGAACGAGCCTTCAATATTTGTCTTGTGAAAACACTGCCAAATGCTAGTGATTAGAGTTACGAGGTGACATCACAGCTTTGAAACTTTCAGAGAAGAGTCAGTCTAAGTTATTAGGAGAAGAAAAGTTCTAACTAGTCAGACCCTCATTGTCCCAGTTTGTTACTGATAAAAGACTGGAGAACGGTGGCCGCTCATCGACCAGCAAACACTTCCTTTAGAGAGGGAGGCTGGGAGGGGAATGTAGGGTGGGAGAGAGTGGGGTTAAGATAGAGAAAGAGGACAGGTTGAGAGAGAGGGAGTGGGTTAGAGGACAGGTAGAGAGAGAGAGAGAGAGAGAGAGAGAGAGAGAGAGAGAGAGAGAGAGAGAGAGAGAGAGAGAGAGAGAGAGAGAGAGAGAGAGAGAGAGAGAGAGAGAGAGAGAGAGAGAGAGATTGAGAGAGAGAGAGAGAGAGAGGACAGGTTGAGAGAGAGAGAGAGAGAGAGTGCAGAATTAGGGAGAGGGTTAAGAGAAACAGAGAGCATCAAGTTTTCAAGTTTTTATTGGCTATATACAGGGTCAGTTCCAGGGTCAGTGGCTATATACAGGGTCAGTTCCAGGGTCAGTTGCTATAAACAGGGTCAGCTCCAGGGTGAGTTCCAATATCATATTTACAATGTGCAGGGATACTGGTGTGGTACAGTTAGATATATACAGTGGGGAGAACAAGTATTTGATACACTGCCAATTTTGCAGGTTTTCCTACTTACAAAGCATGTAGAGGTCTGTAATTTTTTATCATAGGTACACTTCAACTGTGAGAGACGGAATCTAAAACAAAAATCCAGAAAATCACATTGTATGATTTTTAAGTAATTAATTTGCATTTTATTGCATGACATAAGTATTTGATCACCTACCAACCAGTAAGAATTCCGGCTCTCACAGACCTGTTAGTTTTTTCTTTAAGAAGCCCTCCTGTTCTCCACTCATTACCTGTATTAACTGCACCTCTTTGAACTCGTTACCTGTATAAAAGACACCTGTCCACACACTCAATCAAACAGACTCCAACCTCTCCACAATGGCCAAGACCAGAGAGCTGTGTAAGGACATCAGGGATAAAATTGTAGACCTGCACAAGGCTGGGATGGGCTACAGGACAATAGGCAAGCAGCTTGGTGAGAAGGCAACAACTGTTGGCGCAATTATTAGAAAATTGAAGAAGTTCAAGATGACGGTCAATCACTCTCGGTCTGGGGCTCCATGCAAGATCTCACCTTGTGGGGCATCAATGATCATGAGGAAGGTGAGGAATCAGCCCAGAACTACACAGCAGGACCTGGTCAATGACCTGAAGAGAGCTGGGACCACAGTCTCAAAGAAAGCCATTAGTAACACACTACGCCGTCATGGATTAAAATCCTGCAACGCACGCAAGGTCGCCCTGCTCAAGCCAGCGCAGGTCCAGGCCCGTCTGAAGTTTGCCAATGACCATCTGGATGATCCAGAGGAGGAATGGGAGAAGGTCATGTGGTCTGATGAGACAAAAATAGAGCTTTTTGGTCTAAACTCCACTCGCCGTGTTTGGAGGAAGAAGAAGGATGAGTACAACCCCAAGAACACCATCCCAACCATGAAGCATGGAGGTGGAAACATCATTCTTTGGGGATGCTTTTCTGCAAAGGGGACAGGACGACTGCACCGTATTGAGGGGAGGATGGATGGGGCCATGTATCGCGAGATCTTGGCCAACAACCTCCTTCCCTCAGTAAGAACATTGAAGATGGGTCGTGGCTGGGTCTTCCAGCATGAGAACGACCAAAACGCACAGCCAGGGCAACTAAGGAGTGGCTCCGTAAGAAGCATCTCAAGGTCCTGGAGTGGCCTAGCCAGTCTCCAGACCTGAACCCAATAGAAAATCTTTGGAGGGGAGCTGAAAGTCTTTATTGCCCAGCGACAGCCCCCGAAACCTGAAGGGTCTGTATGGAGGAGTGGGCCAAAATCCCTGCTGCAGTGTGTGCAAACCTGGCCAAGACCTATAGAAACGTATGATCTCTGTAATTGCAAACAAAAGTTTCTGTACCAAATATTAAGTTCTGCTTTTCTGATGTATCAAATACTTATGTCATGCAATAAAATGCAAATTAATTACTTTAAAATCATACAATGTGATTTTCTGGATTTTTGTTTTAGATTCCGTCTCTCACAGTTGAAGTGTACCTATGATAAACATTACAGACCTCTACATGATTTGTAAGTAGGATAACCTGCAAAATCGGCAGTGTATCAAATACTTGTTCTCCCCACTGTATATAGGGGTAAGGTGACTAGGCATCAGGATATACAGTACCAGTCAAAAGTGTGTACACACCTACTCATTGAAGGGTTTTTATTTATTTTTACTATTTTCTACAATGTAGAATAATAGTGAAGACATCAAAACTATGAAATAACACATATGGAATCATGTAGCAACCAAAAAAGTGTTAAACAAATCAAAATATATGTAATATTTGAGATTCTTCAAAGTAGCCACCCTTTGCCTTGATGACAGCTTTGCACACTCTTGGCATTCTCTCAACCAGGTAGTCACCTGGAATGCATTTCAATTAACAGGTGTGCCTTGTTAAAAGTTAATTTGTGGAATGTATTTCCTTCTTAATGCATTTGAGCCAATCAATTGTGTTGTGACAAGGCAGGGGTGTTATATGGAAGATAGCCCTATTTGGTAAAAGACCAAGTCCATATTATGACAAGAACAGCTCATATAAGCAAAGTGAAACGACAGTCCATCATTACCTTAAGTCAGTCAATCTGGATAATTTCAAGAACTTTGAAAGTTTCTTCAAGTGCAGTTGCAAAAACCATCAAGCCCTATGATGAAACTGTCTCTCATGAGAACCACCGCAGGATTGGAAGATCCAGAGTTACCTCTGCTACAGAGGATAAATTCATTAGAGTTACCAGCCTCAGAAATTGCAGCCCAAATAAATGATTCACAGAGTTCAAGTCACAGACACATCTCAACATCAACTGTTCAGAGGAGACCTTCATGGTCGAATTGCTGCAACGAAACCATTACTAAAGGACACCAATAATAATGAAGAGACTTGCTTGGGCCAAGAAACACGAGCAATGGACATTAGACCGGTGGAAATCTGTCATTTGGTGTGATGGGTCCAAATTTGAGATGTTTGGTTCCAACCGCCATGTCTTTATGAGACGCAGTGTCATGTGTGGTCCCCACCGTGAAGCATGGAGGAGGAGGTGTTATGGTGTGGGGGTGCTTTGCTGGTGACACTGTCTGTGATTTATTTAGAATTCAAGGCACACTTAACCAGCATGGCTACCACAGCGTTCTGCAGCGATCCCATCTGGTTTGCGCTTATTGGGCTATCATTTGTTTTTCAACAGGACAAAGACCCAATACACCTCCAGGCTGTGTAAGGGCTATTTGACCAAGAAGGAGAGTGATGGAGTGCTGCATCAGATGACCTGGCCTCCACAATCACCCAACCTCAATCCAATTGACATGGTTTGGGATGAGTTGGACCGCAGAGTGAAAGAAAACTCTTTCAAGACTGTTGGAAAAGCATTCCAGATGAAGCTGGTTGAGAGAATTTTTTATTTTGTAATTTATTTTTAATTTCACCTTTATTTAACCAGGCAAGCCAGTTGAGAACAAGTTCTCATTAACAACTGCGACCTGGCCAAGATAAAGTAAAGCAGTGTGATAAAAACAACAACAACACAGAGTTTCATATGGGGTAAACAAAATGTGCAGTCAATAACAAAATAGAAAATCTATATACTGTGTGTGCAAATGTAGTAAGTTATGGAGGTAAGGCAATGCATAGGCCATAGTGCAAAATAATTACAATTTAGTATTAACACTGGAGTGATAGATGTGCAAAAGATGATGTGCAAATAGAGATACTGGGGTGCAAATGAGCAAAATAAATAACAATATGGGGTAGTTGGGTGGGCTTTATTACAGATGAATGCCAAGAGTGTGCAAAGCTGTCATCAAGGCAAAGGTTGGCTACTTTGAAGAATATTTTGATTTGTTTATGTCACACCCTGGCAAATGGACTCTAGTTATTGAGCCAGAGTGTGTTTGTTTCTATTTGTTATATTTCTATGTTGGGGGGTTCTAGTTTGTCATTTTCTATGTTGGCCTGAGTGACTCCCAATCAGAGGCAACGAGTGTCAGCTGTTTGCTGGTTGTCTCTGATTGGGAGCCATATTTAAACTGTCGGTTTTCCTTTGTGTTTTGTGGGTTCTTGTTTCGTGTTGGTTGTGTTTAACCGTGTACTGTCACGTTACCGTCTTTTGTTGTTTTGATCACGTTTCGCTAATAAATGAGTATGTTTGCCTGCAACGCTGCGCCTTGGTCTACTACTCACTCCTACGACGGTCGTGACAGTTTAACACTTTTTTTTGTTACTACATGATTCCATACGTGTTATTTCATAGTTTTGATTTCTTCACTATTATTCTACAATGTAGAAAATAGTACAAATAAATAAAAACCCTTGAATTAGTAGGTGTGTCTAAACTTTTGACTGGTACTGTATAGACAGACAGACAGATAGGATTTACAGTCTATATTGTACAGAGGGAGTGTAGAGAGACAGAGAGAGAGAGAGAGAAACAGCATTATCTTCTGATCTCTCCTTCCACTGCCATCTTCACAGCAGGCCTCCTTGAGTCTGTGATGCTGTACCTCCCAGATTTACACTGAGACTATCCATATCTACCTCTATGTAGTGTCCCTTACACGAGACTGGATGAGTGTACCTTATCACATGAGACTTATCTTTACACTGAGACTGGGATGTAGTGTACCTCCCATATCTACACTGAGACTGGGATGTAGTGTACCTCCCAGATTTACATGTACATTTTGGTCATTTAGCAGACACATTCATCTTACGACAGCTAGGTGGGACAACCATATATCACAGTCATAGTAAGCACATTTTTTTCTCAATAAAGTAGCTACCAGATCTACACTGAGACAGACAAATGGGATGTATTGTACCTCCCAGATCTACACAGAACAGAACCAAGGGTCACAGACATAAAAAATATATATATATTAAAAAAAGAATATATCACTAAAGGTCTACTAACTCAGGCACACCAAACCCTGCTGACTTTTAGAAGACCAGTGTCGTGTTGTTGTATTTCTCCAGGAGCTGTAGGTGCACTATACATGTGTGATAATGTGTGTGATAATGTGTGTGATAATGTCTGTGTGATAATGTGTGTGATAATGTGTGTGGTAATGTGTGTGTGATAATATCTGTGATAATGTGTGTGATAATTTATGTTATAATATATGTGATAATGGGTGTGATAATGTCTATGGTAGTGTGTGTGATAATGTGTTTGATAATGTCTGTGAATATGTCTGTGATAATGTGTGTGATAATGTCTGTGAATATGTCTGTGATAATGTGTGTGATAATGTCTGTGAATATGTCTGTGATAATGTGTGTGATAATGTCTGTGATAATGTGTGCGATAATGTCTGTGAATGTGTCTTTGATAATGTGTGTGATAATGTCTGTGATAATGTGTGTGATAATGTCTGTGATAATGTGTGTGATAATGTCTGTGTGATACAGTACTAGTCATCGTCATTCCCATTGGACCTCTCCACGGAACAGATTGCAGAGGATCTGGCATTGGGGTTTTACAAGTGAAAGCAAAATGATTACTAAATAATGAACTTAATATAAACCCCCTAATGAGTGTTTGTACGTCTCTGACGTCATGGTAAAGTATTACTAATGAGGATCTAGTATGAGAAATAAGACAGGAGGAGACATTTGGGAGAAAATCTTCATTGACTGATTTACATTTTCCATTTTAGTCATTTTAGTAGACGCTCTTATCCAGAGCGACTTCCAGTTAGTGAGTGCATATATTATTATTATTGATTGAACGCTGTTTTATTTCTCCAGTGGCTGTGGGTACACTTCATAAAAACAAAGACAGTTGGGTTGAAAAGAGACTTTACTGTTGGCATTTCTTTCAGTTTGTTCAGTTTTAAGTTATTTTTGGTATCTTTATTTTCAATAGAGGTCTTAGCCACAGACCTGCAGAGAGACAATGGGAGCTGTCCTTAGAGGTGATGGGTTGTGGCGTGAGTGGGTGAGTCAATTTTCTCAGAGTCCCAAAATCTCCTGACTGTCATCGATCACACTCTATCCTCACGCTCCAGAGAATCACGGACAGATGGACAGAACTGCCTGCAAACTCAAAGAAAATAAGCAGAATACAATACTAAAATCCACTGTGAAACCTAGGAAATCCTTAGCTCTGTGTGTGTGTGTGTGTGTGTGTGTGTACATAATGAGTGTCTGTGCTTGAAGGTGTGTGTGTGTGTGTGTGTGTGTGTGTGTGTGTGTGCTCATCAAAATTGCATCACTATCTGGGGCTATTTGTCAGAATGCCACATATTAAGGTAACACTGCTGGCTTGCCACACTGTGGGGGTGGCAGGGAGAAATGTTCAGTAATTAATTGGCGGCAATTAAATGCTGAATGATGAATGGCTCTCTGTGAGCGGCAGAGGTGTGTGTCGGTGTGTGTGTGACCCCTGTATATCCGCCCCTGGAGCTCCGTTACAGCTAGATACATATCAGTCATCGTCATTTCCGTTGGACCTCTCCACGGAATAATAAACGCCCTATTGGGTGTTTGTACGTCTCTGACGTCATATTAAGGTATTACTAAAGAGGATCTGGTATGATGACAGACTCCCCAGGATGAAAAATAAAACAGGAGGAGACATTTGGGAGAAAACCTTGAATAAGTAAAGAAGCTAAGATATTTCTGTGCCAGTATTTTACATTATTCTGGGTTAGTATTGGATTACAGGCCCCTAAAAATAACCATTATGAATACTGTACATGCAGTCATTTTTTTACCCCAAATTGGTCTTGATTTTCCAATTCACTTTCCGATACACACTAAGAAAAGAGGGTTCCTCAAGGGTTCTTTGGGACGGGTGATGGTTCTATGTGGAACCACACTGACTCAAATAACCTTTGAGCCCTTAAATGGTTCTTTGCAGTTCGAAAAAAAGGTTATTTCCTCTTTTAGTGATAATTCAAATGTAGGGGTGTCTCATTAGAATATTTTGAGGCGTGGATTGAGCACAGCTCTTTTTGTGCATCCATAAGTGAGAGTGTCACTCCAGTTTATCTAATGTGTTGTGTTATGTCATTACATGTCCAATATGACTATGGCTAATAACAGTGTATTGTCAAATACTTATTTAAGGCCTTGTGTCAATTAAGAACGGTTGACTAAAGTCAGTAGTTCTGAATTCTCTCCTCAGGATCCCCCATCCATTCCAGAGCTAGCACAACTGATTCAACTAGTTAATAAACACAATATTAACCCCTATGGAATTTTTACAATATAAAGCGCCAGAATCAAAATCCCTGTATGGTTCTTCAAAAGGGGCGACAGGTAGCCTAGCAGTTAAGAGCATTGGGCCAGTAACCGAAAGGTAGCTGGTTCGAATCCCTGAGCTGACTAGGTGAAACATCTGTTGAAGTGCCCATGAGCAAGGCACTTAACCCTCATTCCTCCTGTAACTCATTCTGGATAAGAGCGTCTGCTAAATGACTCAAATGTAAACCATTGAGAAAGGATATTTACAGAACAATCTCCATATTGCCCCAAAAAGGGTTGGAACCAGAGCGGAACCCTTTTTGGTGCTATGTATAACATTTTTTTATGGTTCTTTGTAGAACCTTAGGAAAGGGTTATTTATAGCACCATAAAGGTTCCGTTTAGAAACTAATGAGCATGGTTCTATATAGAACCTTCAAAAATGGTTCTAAATAGCACTAAAAAGGGTTCCGCTATAGCTACAAGCCAAAGAACCCTTATCCGGTACTATATAGTACCATTTGTTTTAGTGTGTAGATTAACAAATCATTTTGTATGTTGAATCACCCATTGGTGCTGTACAATTCAGTGTAAAGTTCAGGAAAGAATAGATAATTATAGATAAGCACGAAAAACTGATGCATTCACTACAGTAAGTCGCTCTGAATAAGAGCTTCTGCTAAATGACTGAAAGGTCAAATGTAGATAACTGATGATTTATCGTACATATACCTCCCTATAAAACCATGGCAAGCATGCCATGTGCTACCTGTGCAGAGTTTTGGAAACTGTTTCAGCAACTGTTTAATCATCCAAAACTGTGTATTTTAGTCAACTATGCTAACGTGATGATTAACCTTGCCTGAGACCTGAAAACTTGTTTTAGCTCCCCTAGCTAATACCTAGGCTTTAGCTCACCAGGCTAACTCAG
The DNA here is from genome assembly GCF_020615455.1 of Coregonus clupeaformis. Classification (NCBI taxonomy): domain Eukaryota; kingdom Metazoa; phylum Chordata; class Actinopteri; order Salmoniformes; family Salmonidae; genus Coregonus; species Coregonus clupeaformis. The sequence continues at coordinate 10,474,920 of NC_059192.1, forward strand.
TTTGAAGCGCAGACAAGAAAAAACAGGTTTGAACTCAGTCAATCACACCCAGAAACAACAAAGACATTACAACAACCAAGCTCCCTCATTCAGGTCTGGCTGAGTGCCAAAATCAATTTGTTCTGTAAGCAGGATGTCCAACTCCACTGTGATGCTACTGAAAGTGTTCTATTCACTCTCAATATTCCATCAATTTCCTGTTTCGTTCTGCAGTATTTCCCATCCAGTCCGTTGAGTGGACACATCTAAAAGGCATTGTGCAGCAGGGTATAACCACTGTTCAGAATCTAGTCTGTCTAGAGGAAACGATACACAGAGCCATCTAATGACATTGGGACGAATCCTAACCGGAGCTACAGTATACTTCAGCATCTCAAAATGCAACTCAAATCCGTCACTGACATCAACGGATTGTTTATTCGAAAGTTTGATTTATGTGCAAGTAATGGTGGTTCTCTTTCACCTATTCAATTATGTTAAACTCAGAGGTAGGAAAGGAGCAGAGGAAATTAAAACGTTTCAAACCAACAACATTAAAATCAACAGCATTCAAACCCTTTTACATCAGTTCTAATTTGCCAACTAGCAACTGTTGGGATTCAATCAGTCCAAATGATCTAAATTACTAACACCCTGCTGTTTTGTCAGTAGCCTACATCCAGTGAGGAGCTGTGCAGCCACTGACCAGAGCTAGGCTAGGTTTCTAGTACAGAGGTTCATGAGACAGGGTAAATTCCAAACAAAAAAGCTTTTATTGCCTATAAGATTCCAACCTAGATGATCTCTTCAAGAATAAAATAAAACTTGCAACCAGAGCAACCTGTCCTCTCAGTCCTCTCCTCCCCCCGTGAGAGGAAACCAGCAGCTGATAGGTGTGGTGCCTGATTGAGTAGCCAGCCACACCCTTAATGAGACTATTGGAGTCAGCCTCGCCTGTTCATCTTCAAGCCAGTGGGCGCGTTCCCGGCGGACTACATGGCTTGTGGTGCTGGTGAGGGTGTGGACATTATTTTGCCGTCCCTCACGGTGCCACACTCCCTTCTTCTCATGAGGGAATCTGTCAGGTGATCAACGATGACCCATCTTCAAGCTGATGTCTGCGTACCAGGCTGACCACCTGCCTTTTAGTGCTGGTCGTGGTAGGAGTGTTGGTCCCTGACAGACCCACACCTACTCAGACTTTTTTAGATCAGCGCTCATATTTTCCAAAAATCTACTTGTCCGGTTGAAGCATTGGAGGCATTTATCTTATTTCCTCAAGATGACATGGAATATCTGTCCGTGTCACGCTCACCACGGTTAGACTGCCGGCTCGACTTCCCCACGGGTAGACTGCCGGCTCGACTTCCCCACGGTTAGACTGCCGGCTCGACTTCCCCACGGTTAGACTGCCGCCTCGACTTCCCCTCGGTTAGACTGCCAGCTCAACTACCCCACGGTTAGACTGCCGGCTCGACAAACCCACGGTTAGAATGCCGCCTCGACTTCCCCACGGTTAGACTGCCGGCTCGACTTCTCCATGGTTAGACTGCCGGCTCGACTTCCCCACGGGTAGACTGCCGCCTCGACTTCCCCACGGTTAGACTGCCGGCTCGACTTCCCCACGGTTAGACTGCCGGCTTGACTACTCTATGGTTAGACTGCCGGCTCGACTTCCCCATGGTTAGAATGCCGCCTCGACTTCCCCACAGTTAGACTGCCGGCCCGACTTCCCCACGGTTAGACTGCCGGCTTAACGACTCTATGGTTAGACTGCTGTTTCTCTCAAAACTAAACTTGAAACTCAAACTTTGTTTTGACTAGATGGTTTGCTGCTACTCTTCGTGACACAAAAAGTACCACCATACTCAAAAGCTTGAAACTTTTAACCCAAACTAGCTCAGAGTCTGAGTCATCATACAGGAGTGATTTCTGCTTTCATCTCTGCTCCTTACAGTGATTTGGAGGAAACCGCATCTCCACAGAATCACAGTTAAGCCCTGCCTGCAAGGCTCATCACACAGATGGTCTGACAACCAGACAGAGTGCCTCAAAAGTGAAGAAACAAGTTATTTGATTCAAGACAGAACTCTGACAGTCTGTCTTTCTTTCACTTAATTCACTAGCTAGCCATTCCAGAGGTGGACCATTCCAAGGAGTATTTTGAAGAACAAAGAGGTTTTTCACTTTTATTTATTTTCCATCATTATTCATTTCAGTCACAGGCAAGTCATACGACGAGATAGTGATGGAGGTGGAACTAACTTCGCATATTTGAGAAGGAACATGTATTATCAAAGGAGGGTCAAATCATAAGCTTTAAATAATAAAAACTGAAAATGACCTGTCATACCTTAACGGGATCATGGAAATGTAGACGTTACCTCAACTCTGTAAGTGCCAAATAACTGTCATTACTGTCGATAAATGACTCTGAAATAGAGAGTAATGATGAAGCAATGTGTAATAAACGTCTTGAAAAGATTTCAAACATACTAAGGTTGTGCTCTCAACCATAAATTGGAGATAATCACGTACATTCTGAAGAGCCTATTGGAAAGTCCTCTTCTCCTTCGTCTACAGCAATCCACTTCAACATCATTATCTTTATGGAACGTTATAAATATAATCTGTTTTTAATTTTTTAATGGTGGGAGATAAAACTCTGTTTGATTGATTTTACCTTACACTTAAATCTCATGAGGACATGAGGACCCATGATTCAGTTACTGAAGGAAGACACACATACAGTAGGATGTTATACAGTTGAAGTCAGAAGTTTACATACACAAAGTTTACATACAGTCATTAAAACTAGTTTTTCAACCACTCCACACATTTCTTGTTAACAAACTAGAGTTTTGGCAAGTCGGTTAGGACATCTACTTTGTGCATGACACAAGTAATTTTTCCAACAACTGTTTACAGACAGATTATTTCACTTATAATTCACTTTATCACAATTCTAGTGAGTCAAAAGTTTACATACAGTGAGGGGAAAAAGTATTTGATCCCCTGCTGATTTTGTACGTTTGCCCACTGACAAAGAAATGATCAGTCTATAATTTTAATGGTAGGTTTATTTGGCCATAATGACCATCGTTATGTTTGGAGGAAAAAGGGGGGGTTGCAAGCCAGAGAACACCATCCCAACCGTGAAGGACGGGGGTGGCAGCATCATGCTGTGGGTTGCTTTGCTGCATGAAGGACTGGTGCACTTCACAAAATAGTCAGAGTCAGGCCTACAAACCTGACTCAGTTACACCAGCTCTGTCAGGAGGAATGGGCCAAAATTCACCCAATTTATTGTGGGAAGCTTGTGGAAGGCTACCCGAAACATTTGACCCAAGTTAAACAATTTAAAGGCAATGCTACCAAATACTAATTGAGTGAATGTAAACTTCTGACCCACTAGGAATGTGATGAAATCATTCTCTCTACTATTATTCTGACATTTCACATTCTTAAAATAAAGAGACCTAATAAAATGACCTAAGACAGGGAATTTTTACTAGGATTAAATGTCAGGAATTGTGAAAAACTAGTTTAAATGTATTTGGCTAATGTGTATGTAAACTTCCGACTTCAACTGTATTTAGCGTACTTTAGATTTAGTCATTCTGAATATATCCCTCTGGGCCTTAACAGAAAAGTATTTTTATGAGTCTTGTAATTTTATTGAAGTCATTTTACAGAACCAAGCTATTAGGAACCCATCAAAGAGAAAGGTTGTTCATCAGCTTTACAGCTATCATGGCTTTATAATTGGGGCAGTTTTGGTTTGGTCAGAATCAGTCGTCCAGATCACCTCTTTTCCCCTAAACTTTGAGTTGGTAGAAACATGCCTAAAGATGGTATTCAGAGCCTCAAGGACACCTTCAAACTTTTTCAATCACAGTCTGGAGTGAATTTACCATTAGAATTCTTTGAAAATGGCCGTTGGGCTTCCATTAAATATTTCTGGCTGTCGGGGTGTCAAATACCTTCCAAATAAGTCCTGTCCAATGACATCTAGAAATTGGACAGTGGCTCCTCTCCAAAGTGGGTGTAACTGGGGGAAATTGGGATCAATGACCCCTGACCCCTGGCCAACTCCATAATGAAACAATCCCTAGTAAGCTATTGTTTTGACGGTGGACTGATTGTATTATTTCTGCATTAATAGAATAGGTTTTACACAACACAAACTTTCTACCCAAGCTGCGACAGAGCACGAGGATGCCTAAAGTAGACAATAGGCCTACAGGATAGTTGTATGCTATTTAGAAAAAACACAAATGGGTTACTGATTTTACAATCTGCAATGTTTGAATGTCCCATTTTAGTTACTGAACAAGTAAATAGGCATACATCATTGCAGCCAGACAGCATTCTAAATAGCAGCATTGCTTTACCGTAGGCCTATAGGTTAGTGAAACATAAACGTTAGGCTTAACATGACAACCAAATAAATATAAACATGTATCCAGTAAAGCAAAGCTGTAGGCTCCTACAAGCACTAACTCTACTTAATCTGACAGTCTATCGACAGGCAGCCGCATAGATATCGCAATTTCAGAACCACGGACAGCGACCGGTAGTCTATACTGAGGGGCTGACGCATTAAAGAAATTCTGACTTTGGGTTGGGTCCAGAGAAACTGAGCTACGCCAGTGATACCACCCCATGTCATCGCCACCATGGTCTCCTGGCCTCTACCAGAACACATTAAGGGTATCAGGAAGCATCTCTCACATCTCTCACTGATTCACTGCATAGATAAATACATGGGGAAAGCAATTTAAATCAGCCCCAACTAAGAGAGATTTCAAATTATTAAAACAAGAAGTGTCTTCTATGCAAATTACCCAAATCTGCATGTAATTACACGTCTGTGACAAAGCAATGCAGTCGCTTGTCAGAACAGAAGACCCTCACTTAGGTATGGCTAATGCCTTGGAGGTGGGTTAGAATAGGCACTAAGCTAATCGCAAATGTAGGCAAGGCGCTAATCACAAATTCAGTAAAGATGCAAATCGTGGCTGTCTGATGGAAACATTGTAACTACATTTTTGCCAGTTTTCCTTTGTTTTACATGCATTGAAAGCGGTAACCCCCCTCAATGTCCTCGGAACATTTCATGACTAGGACTAAGAAAATGGATTCAAAATATCTTCTAAAGTTTCATAATTGTATGACCTCTCTCTCTCTCTCTCTCTCTCTCTCTCTCTCTCTCTCTCTCTCTCGCTCTCTCTCTCTCCCTCTGTGTCTCTCTCTCCCTCTGTCTCTGTCTCTCTCTCTCTCTCTCTCTTTCTCTCTCTCTCTCTCTCTCTCTCTCTCTCTCTCTCTCTCTCTCTGTCTCTCTCTCCCTCTCCCTCTGTCTCTCTCTCTCTCTCTCTCTCTCTCTCTCTCTCTCTCTCTGTGTCTCTCTCTCTCTCTCTCTATCGCTCTCTCTCTCTCTTTCTCTCTGTGTCTCTCTCTCTCTCTCTCGCTCTCTCTCTCTCTCCCTCTCTCAATTCAATTTCAATTCAATTTAAGGGCTTTATTGGCATGGGAAACGTATGTTAACATTGCCAAAGCAAGTGAAGTAGATAGTAAACAAAAGTGAAATAAACAATAAATATTAACAGTAAACATTACACTCAGAAGTTCCAAAAGAATAAAGACATTTCAAATGTCATATTATGTATATATACAGTGTTGTAACAATGTGCAAATAGTTCAAGTACAAATGGGAAATAAATAAACATTAATATGGGTTGTATTTACAATGGTGTTTGTGCTTCACTGGCTGCCCTTTTCTTGAGGCAACAGGTCACAAATATTGCTGCTGTGATGTCACACTGTTGTTTAACACCCATTAGATAAGGGAGTTTATCAAAATTGGGTTTGTTTTCGAATTCTTTGTGGATCGCTGTAATCTGAGGGAAATATGTGTCTCTAATATGGTCATACATTTGGCAGGAGGTTAGGAAGTACAGCTCAGTTTCCACCTCATTTTGTGGGCAGTGTGCACATAGCCTGTCTTCTCTTGAGAGCCAGGTCTGCCTACGGCGGCCTTTCTCAATAGCAAGGCTATGCTCACTGAGTCTGTACATAGTCAAAGCTTTCCTTAAGTTTGGGTCAGTCACAGTGGTCAGGTATTCTGCCACTGTGTACTCTCTGTTTAGGGCCAAATAGCATTCTAGTTTGCTCAGTTTTTTTGTTTGTTCTTTCCAATGTGTCAAGTAATTCTCTTTTTGTTTTCTCATGATTTGGTTGGGTCTAATTGTGTTGTTGTTGTTGTTGTTGTCCTGGGGCTCTGTGGGGTCTGTTTCTCTCTCTCCTCGTCCTTGTCTTCTTCTTCTTTGGGATTGGGTTGGCGGATTGCATCCAACTTTAAGGTGCATACACCGCCACCTACTGTGCTGGAGTGTGAGGCCTACCTACATTAAATTATCTTCATTACATTACATTTTGTGATACAAAAATAAAAAGGAAATGTCCTGCTGTCCTGCTGTTAATCGTAAACAAACACACACACCAAAAACCTCTCACAGTCTTACTTCAGATTCCGACGTTTGTCCATAAACGTCAAATTTCAAAGGTTTAGTTAAGGGTTAAGGTTTCGGAGAGCGTAATATATATATATATATATATATACAGTGGGGAGAACAAGTATTTGATACACTGCCGATTTTGCAGGTCTTCCTACTTACAAAGCATGTAGAGGTCTGTAATTTTTATTATAGGTACACTTCAACTGTGAGAGACGGAATCTAAAACAAAAATCCAGAAAATCACATTATATGATTTTTAAGTAATTAATTTGCATTTTATTGCATGACATTAGTATTTAATACATCAGAAAAGCAGAACTTAATATTTGGTACAGAAATCTTTGTTTGCAATTACAGAGATCATACGTTTCCTGTAGGTCTTGACCAGGTTTGCACACACTGCAGCAGGGATTTTGGCCCACTCCTCCATACAGACCTTCTCCAGATCCTTCAGGTTTCGGGGCTGTCGCTGGGCAATATGGACTTTCAGCTCCCTCCAAAGATCATCCAGATGGTCATTGGCAAACTTCAGATGGGCCTGGACATGCGCTGGCTTGAGCAGGGGGACCTTGCGTGCGCTGCAGGATTTTAATCCATGACGACATAGTGTGTTACTAATGGTTTTCTTTGAGACTGTGGTCCCAGCTCTCTTCAGGTGATTGAACAGGTCCTGCCGTGTAGTTCTGGGCTGATCCCTCACCTTCCTCATGATCATTGATGCCCCAAGAGGTGAGATCTTGCATGGAGCCCCAGACCGAGGGTGATTGACCGTCATCTTGAAGTTCTTCCATTTTCTAATGATTGAGCCAACAGTTGTTGCCTTCTCACCAAGCTGCTTGCCTATTGTCCTGTAGCCCATCCCAGCCTTGTGCAGGTCTACCATTTTATCCCTGATGTCCTTACACAGCTCTCTGGTCTTGGCCTTTGTGGAGAGGTTGGAGTCTGTTTGATTGAGTGTGTGGACAGGTGTCTTTTATACAGGTAACGAGTTCAAAGATGTGCAGTTAATACAGGTAATGAGTGGAGAACAGGAGGGCTTCTTAAAGAAAAACTAACAGGTCTGTGAGAGCCGGAATTCTTACTGGTTGGTAGGTGATCAAATACTTATGTCATGCAATAAAATGCAAATTAATTACTTAAAAATCATACAATGTGATTTTCTGGATTTTTGTTTTAGATTCCGTCTCTCACAGTTGAAGTGTACCTATGATAAAAATTACAGACCTCTACATGCTTTGTAAGTAGGAAAACCTGCAAAATTGGCAGTGTATCAAATACTTGTTCTCCCCACTGTATATATATATATATATATATATATTTTTTTTTAAATGAGTGCCTAGCACTAGGCTTCATAGCCGGAGCTCCAAGCTTATGCCTCTTCAACTCTCCTTCAACCCTCTTCAACTCTCCTTCAATCCTCTTCAACTCTCCTTCAACCCACTTCAACTCTCCTTCAAACCTCTTCAACTCTACTTCAACCCTCTTCAACTCTCCTTCAACCCTTTTCAACTCTTTCAACCTTCTTCAAATCTACTTCAACCCTCTTCAACTCTCCTTCAACCCTCTTCAACTCTCCTTCAAACTTTTTCAACTCTCCTTCAACCATCTTCAACCCTCCTTCAACCCTCTTCAACTCTACTTCAACCCTCTTCAACTCTCCTTCATCCATCTCCAACTCTCCTTCAACCCTCTTCAACTCTTCTTCAACCCTCTTCAACTGTCTTTCAAACCTCTTCAACTCTCCTTCAATCCTCTTCAACACTCATTCAACCTTCTTCAACTCTCCTTCAACCATCTTCAAATCTCCTTCAACCCTCTTCAACTCTCACCTTCAACTCTCTTCAACTCTCCTTCAATCCTCTTCAACTCTCCTTCAACCCTCTTCAACTCTCTTTCAAACCACTTCAACTCTCCTTCAAACCTCTTCAACTCTCATTCAACTCTCTTCAACTCTTCTTCAACTCTCCCTCAATTCTCCTTCAACCCTCAATTATCCTTCAATTCTCTTCAACTCTTCTTCAACCCTCTTCAACCCTCTTCAACTTTCCTTCAAACCTATTCAACTCTCCTTCCACTCACTTCAACCTTCCTTCAACTCTCCTTCAACCCTCAACTCTTCTTCATTCCTCTTCAACTCTACTTCAATCCTCTTAAACTCTCTTCAACTCTCCTTCAACCTTCTTCAACTCTCCATCTTCCCTTGTCCATTCTCCACAATCAACCAAGCCAAGTTGTTATTCCAACCCACCACTAACACACCTGAATCAACTAATCTAGCTGGAACACCATGATTTACTGTTATTTGACTGAGACCTATTGCACTCACTGCACCGCAATCAAAGTTGCATTAATGCCCTCATCAGATCACACTGTTGAGGTCAAGCGAGGACTCGATCAGCCATTCAACAGCCATTTTACCTGAGGTCTCCTCCAATCAACGGCCAGTTAATCTAAGGGCTTTTTGCTGTCACCGACCATTCAGATCGGCCTTCTGCTCAGCTCTTATTAGACTGAAATAGACTGAAAGTGACTCAAAATAATGTTTCCAATCCCACACGTATCCTTCTGATAGTGTAATACCACAGTGATTCACTGCCAGTCAGGCAGATGCCATACACAGGAGGGTAGAATGAGAAAGCGGGTCTTAGAAACAAAGGATGTGCCAGAAGGGAAGAAGGTGTTATTAATACGCTCTTCTGTTCTGTAGGTAAGAATCTTTCTCTCTGATTTGACAGGAACACACTAACTTCAAGGGAAACAGATCTAAATCTAATTTGTCTTCATCTGGGCTGATCGCCTCCCACTGCAGTCTTTCATGCTACAGTTTACTGCATCCCAGTGTCGCAGTCATCCAGTCTTTCATGCTACAGTTTACTGAATCCCAGTGTCACAGTCATCCAGTCTGTCTCCGGCTGAAATGTCACATAAAACCCTATAATGAACTACCAGTGTATACACCTGCATAGAGGTTTCACGTGTATTTGTATCTGCCAAGCTTTGTCTCCACAAAACACAGTGACACATATTTTTGTTGTTTTGGCTCTGTACTCCAGCACTTCGTATTTGAAATGATAAATACATTTTAGTCATTTAGCAGACGCTCTTATCCAGAGCGACTTACAGCAGCAATTAGGTTTAAGTGCCTTGCTCAAGGGCACATCGACAGATTTTTCACCTAGCAGGCTTGGGGATTAGAACCAGCGACCTTTCGGTTACTGGCACAACGCTCTTAACCACTAAGCTACCTGCCGCCCAATGACTATGAGGTAATGTTCAGCCTGTCAACTTTAATTTGAGGGTATTTTAATCCATATGATGAGAGGCTAGCATGTCTTGTGGGTATGATATTTGTGCGTCTGTAACTTTCTCACTCATTATTCACAATTCATTCAGGATTATCCATAAATACTTAACTTGTTACTACTTTAATAAACATATAAGTGAATTTGTCCCAATACTTGGTCCCCAAACATTGGGGGACTATGTACAGAAAGTGCTGTAATTTCTAATCGGCTCACCCAATATGGATGAAAATACCCTCAAATTAAAACTGACAGTCTGCACTTTAACCTCATAGTCATTGTATCATTTCAAGCTGGGGTATAGAGCCAAAACAACAAAAGATGTGTCACTTTCCCAATACTTTTGTAGCTCACTGTATTTCTAGGGGGTTTAGGGTTTAGGTAAAAATTAGTGTTAGAATTATGTTTAGGGTCAGGGTTAGGAGCTAGGGTTAGTTTTAGGGTTAGGAGCTAGGGCTAGGTTTAGGATTAGGGTTAAGGTTAGGTTTTGGGGTTATGGGAAGGGTTAGGATTAGGTTTAGGGTTAGGGGGAAGGGAAAATATGATTTTGAAAGGGACTTAATTGTGTGTCCCCACATGGTTAGTTATACAAGACTGTGTGTGTGTGTGTGTGTCTTTGTTTTGACAGCCCGTGGCGCTGTGAATGAAAGAGCGCAGCGGGCACCATCTGGCACTGGCGGCAGAGTAGAGCGAACAAAGCAGGCGGTGAACAGAGAAAACAAAGAGAAGGGAAATAGAAAGGTGGAGTTACGTGATGGAGTGAGCGAGACAACATCACCTCACTTCTCTCTGCCTTTCATATCTCAAAGGTAAATGAATGACGGACAGACAAGAGATGGACAAAGTGATTCCCATTGAAGAGGGAAGACATGTCTTGAATGGGGTCTGAGAGCCAATGGCGGGTGTGAGGACGAAGGTAATGATGTTGTGGACTCTGGGTGTCCCTTACAGAAAATACATGATTTCGCATGTGGAAAATCAAATGATTTCACATCATGTTAAAACGTGATCACATTCTCACGTGTAGTTTCGTGTTATCACGGTACTTTACGTGTTATCACCTGTTATCACATTAACTTCATAGAAGATCACAGTGATCACATGAAAACATGTGTTTTTGGAACACTTCACGTGTTCACGTGTGAAATTCATGTGGTTTTTCCGTAAGGGTTAGGGTTAGATTGATATGCTGCTTGCGACCATCATCAATTAAACAAACAACCCCCTATACGCTTCCAAAAGTGAATATGTCTCCTGGAAGCGATAAACATTTTATAAGCTATCAGTGCCAAGCCAGTTGGCAGAAAATAACTCTGCCATTAGTCTGTAGATATGGAACAATGTCAATTGTTCATATTTTATCAGACAAATCGAAGGTCTTTTCAGGGTATCCAGTCTGGGTTCAGGGAAACTTTTTTTTCTCTGCAGTCTCTTTTGACGAAGATGAGTACCTTTCTCTTTTCTATTTGAGCTCTTTGTCGCTCACTCCATCCTCTATCCCCTCGACATTCCCTCCTAAACATGCACACACTCCTCCTTCTGTTACTTATCACATTCCTCCTTCTTCTACTTATCATACTCCTCATTCTGTTACTTATCACACTCCTCCGTCTGCTACTTATCACACTCCTCCTTCTGTTACACTTCACACTCCTCCTTCTGTTACTCTTCACACTCCTCCTTCTGTTACGTATCACACGCCTCCTTCTGTTACTTATAACACTCCTCCTTCTGTTACTCTTCACACTCCTCATTCTGTTAATGATCACACTCCTCCTTCTGTTACACTTCACATTGCTCCTTCTGCTACTTATCACACTCCTCCTTCTGTTGCTCTTCACACTCCTTCTTCTGTTACTTATCACACTCCTCCTTCTGCTACTTATCACACTTCTCCTTCTGTTAATCTTCACACTCCTCCTTCTGCTACTTATCAGACTCCTCCTTCTGTTACTCTTCACACTCCTCCTTCTGCTACTTATCACATTCCTCCTTCTGTTACACTTCATACTCCTCCTTCTGTTACTCTTCACACTCCTCCTTCTGTTACCTATCACACTCCTCCTTCTGTTACTTTTCACACTCCTCCTTTTGTTACTTATCACACTCCTCCTTCTGCTACTTATCACACTCCTCCTTCTGTTACTCTTCACACTCCTCCTTCTGTTACTCTTCACACTCCTCCTTCTGTTACTCTTCACACTCCTCCTTCTGCTACTTATCACATTCCTCCTTCTGTTACTATCACACTCCTCCTTCTGTTACTTATCACACTCCTCCTTCTGTTACTATCACACTCCTCCTTCTGTTACTTATCACGCTCCTCCTTCTGTTACTTTTCAAACTCCTCCTTCTGATCTTTTCACACTCCTCCTTCTGTTACTCTTCAACTCCTCCTTCTGCGACTTATAACACTTCTCCTTCTTTACTCTTCACACTCCTCCTTCTGCTACTTATCACACTCCTCCTTCTGTTACACTTCACCTCCTCCTTCTGTTACTCTTCAACCTCCTCCTTCTAATACTTATCACACTCCTCCTTCTGTTACTCTTCACACTCCTCCTTCTGCTCCCTCCTTCTGTTGCTCTTCATCCTCCTTCTGTTCTTATCACCTCTCCTTCTGTTACTTATCACACTCCTCCTTCAGCTACTTATCACACTCTTCCTTCTGTTACTTATCACACTCCTCCTTCTGTTACACTTCACACTCCTCCTTCTGTTACTCTTCACAATCATCCTTCTGTTACTCTTCAAACTCCTCATTCTGTTACTCTTCACACTCCTCCTTCTGCGACTTATCACACTCCTCCTTCTTTACCCCTTCACACTCCTCCTTCTGTTACTCTTCACACTCCTCCTTCTGTTACTCTTCACACTCCTCATTCTGTTACTCTTCACACTCCTCCTTCTGTTACTCTTCACACTCCTCCTTCTGTTACTCTTCACACTCCTCCTTCTGTTACTTATCACACTCCTCCTTCTGCTACTTATCACACTCCTCCTTCTGTTACTTATCACACTCCTCCTTCTGTTACTCTTCACACTCCTCCTTCTGTTACTCTTCACACTCCTCCTTCTGTTACTCTTCACACTCCTCCTTCTGTTACTCTTCACACTCCTCATTCTGATATTTATCACAGTCCTCCTTCTGCTACTTATCACACTCCTCCTTCTGTTACTTATCACACTACTCCTTCTGTTACGCTTCACACTCCTCCTTCTGTTACTTTTCAAACTCCTCCTTCTGATCTTTTCACACTCCTTCTTCTGTTACTCTTCACACTCCTCCTTCTGCTACTTATCACACTCCTCCTTCTGTTACACTTCACACTCCTCCTTCTGTTACTCTTCAACCTCCTCCTTCTAATACTTATCACACACTCCTCCTTCTGTTACTCTTCACACTCCTCCTTCTGTTACTCATCACACTCCTCCTTCTGTTACTCTTCACACTCCTCCTTCTGCTTCTCTTCACACTCCTCCTTCTGTTACTCTTCACACTCCTCCTTCTGTTACTCTTCACACTCCTCCTTCTGTTACTTATCACACTCCTCCTTCTGCTACTTATCACACTCCTCCTTCTGTTACTTATCACACTTCCTCCTTCTATTACTCTTCACACTCTTCCTTCTGTTACTTTTCACACTCCTCCTTCTGTTACACTTCACACTCCTTCTTCTACTTATCACACTCCTCCTTCTGCTACTTATCACACTCCTCCTTCTGTTACACTTCAAGCTCCTCCTTCTGTTACTCTTCACACTCCTCCTTCTGTTACTTATCACACTCCTCCTTCTGCTATTTATCACACTCCTCCTTCTGTTACACTTCACACTCCTCCTTCTGTTACTCTTCACACTCCTCCTTCTGCTATTTATCACACTCCTCCTTCTGTTACACTTCACACTCCTCCTTCTGTTACTTATCACACTCATCCTTCTGCTATTTATCACAATCCTCCTTCTGTTACTCTTCACCCTCCTCCTTCTGTTACTCTTCACACTCCTCCTTCTGCTACACTTCACACTCCTCCTTCTGTTACTATTCACCCACCTCCTTCTGTTACTCTTCACACTCCTCCTTCTGTTACTCTTCACACTCCTCCTTCTGTTACTCTTCACACTCCTCCTTCTGTTACTTATCACACTCCTCCTTCTGCTACTTATCACACTCCTCCTTCTGTTACTTATCACACTCCTCCTTCTGTTACTCTTCACACTCCTCCTTCTGTTACTCTTCACACTCCTCCTTCTGTTACTCTTCACACTCCTCCTTCTGTTACTCTTCACACTCCTCATTCTGATATTTATCACAGTCCTCCTTCTGCTACTTATCACACTCCTCCTTCTGTTACTTATCACACTACTCCTTCTGTTACGCTTCACACTCCTCCTTCTGTTACTTTTCAAACTCCTCCTTCTGATCTTTTCACACTTCTCCTTCTTTACTCTTCACACTCCTCCTTCTGCTACTTATCACACTCTCCCTTCTGTTACACTTCACCTCCTCCTTCTGTTACTCTTCAACCTCCTCCTTCTAATACTTATCACACACTCCTCCTTCTGTTACTCTTTACACTCCTCCTTCTGTTACTCATCACACTCCTCCTTCTGTTACTCTTCACACTCCTCCTTCTGCTTCTCTTCACAATCCTCCTTCTGTTACTCTTCACACTCCTCCTTCTGCTACTTCTCACACTCCTCTTTCTGTTACACTTCAAACTCCTCCTTCTGTTACTCTTCACACTTTTCCTTCTGTTACTTATCACACTTCTCCTTCTGTTACTTATCACACTCCTCATTCTGTTACACTTCACACTCCTCCTTCTGTTACTCTCCACACTCCTCCTTCAGCTACTTATCACACTCTTCCTTCTGTTACTTATCACACTCCTCCTTCTGTTACACTTCACACTCCTCCTTCTGTTACTCTTCACAATCCTCCTTCTGTTACTCTTCAAACTCCTCATTCTGTTACTCTTCACACTCCTCCTTCTGCGACTTATCACACTACTCCTTCTTTACCCCTTCACACTCCTCCTTCTGTTACTCTTCACACTCCTCCTTCTGTTACTCTTCACACTCCTCATTCTGTTACTTATCACACTCCTCCTTCTGCTACTTATCACACTCCTCCTTCTGTTACTTATCACACTCCTCCTTCTGTTACTCTTCACACTCCTTCTTCTGTTACGCTTCACACTCCTCCTTCTGTTACTTATCACACTCCTCCTTCTGTTACTTATCACACTCCTCCTTCTGTTTCTCTTCACACTCCTCCTTCTGTTACTCTTCAAACTCCTCCTTCTGTTACTCTTCACACTCCTCCTTCTGTTACACTTCACACTCCTTCTTCTACTTATCACACTCCTCCTTCTGCTACTTATCACACTCCTCCTTCTGTTACACTTCAAGCTCCTCCTTCTGTTACTCTTCACACTCCTCCTTCTGTTACTTATCACACTCCTCCTTCTGCTATTTATCACACTCCTCCTTCTGTTACACTTCACACTCCTCCTTCTGTTACTTATCACACTCCTCCTTCTGCTATTTATCACACTCCTCCTTCTGTTACACTTCACACTCCTCCTTCTGTTACTTATCACACTCATCCTTCTGCTATTTATCACAATCCTCCTTCTGTTACTCTTCACCCTCCTCCTTCTGTTACTTATCACACTCCTCCTTCTGCTACTTATCACACTCCTCCTTCTGTTACTTTTCACACTCCTCCTTCTGTTACTCTTCACACTCCTCCTTCTGTTACTCTTCACACTCCTCCTTCTGTTACTCTTCACACTCCTCCTTCTGTTACTCTTCACACTCCTCCTTCTGTTACTTATCACACTCCTCCTTCTGCTACTTATCACACTCCTCCTTCTGTTACTTATCACACTCCTCCTTCTGTTACTCTTCACACTCCTCCTTCTGTTACTCTTCACACTCCTCCTTCTGTTACTCTTCACACTCCTCCTTCTGTTACTCTTCACACTCCTCATTATGATATTTATCACAGTCCTCCTTCTGCTACTTATCACACTCCTCCTTCTGTTACTTATCACACTCCTCCTTCTGCTACTTTCACACTCCTCCTTCTGTTACTTTTCACACTCCTCCTTCTGTTACTTTTCACACTCCTCCTTCTGTTACTCTTCACACTCCTCCTTCTGCGACTTATAACACTTCTCCTTCTTTACTCTTCAACTCCTCCTTCTGCGACTTATAACACTTCTCCTTCTTTACTCTTCACACTCCTCCTTCTGCTACTTATCACACTCTCCCTTCTGTTACACTTCACCTCCTCCTTCTGTTACTCTTCAACCTCCTCCTTCTAATACTTATCACACACTCCTCCTTCTGTTACTCTTCACACTCCTCCTTCTGTTACTCATCACACTCCTCCTTCTGTTACTCTTCACACTCCTCCTTCTGCTTCTCTTCACAATCCTCCTTCTGTTACTCTTCACACTCCTCCTTCTGTTACTCTTCACACTCCTCCTTCTGTTACTTATCACACTCCTCCTTCTGTTACTTATCACACTCCTCCTTCTATTACTCTTCACACTCCTCCTTCTGTTACTTTTCACACTCCTCCTTCTGTTACCCTTCACACTCCTCCTCTGTTACTCTTCACACTCCTCATTCTGTTACTCTTCACACTCCTCCTTCTGTTACTCTTCACACTCCTTCTTCTGTTACGCTTCACACTCCTCCCTCTGTTACTTGTCACACTCCTCCTTCTGTTACTTATCACACTCCTCCTTCTGTTACTCTTCACACTCCTCCTTCTGTTACTCTTCACACTCCTCCTTCTGTTACTCTTCAATCTCCTCCTTCTGTTACTCTTCACACTCCTCCTTCTGTTACACTTCACACTCCTTCTTCTACTTATCACACTCCTCCTTCTGCTACTTATCACACTCCTCCTTCTGTTACACTTCAAACTCCTCCTTCTGTTACTTATCACACTCCTCCTTCTGCTATTTATCACAATCCTCCTTCTGTTACTCTTCACCCTCCTCCTTCTGTTACTCTTCACACTCCTCCTTCTGCTACACTTCACACTCCTCCTTCTGTTACTTATCACACTCCTCCTTCTGCTACTTATCACACATCTCCTTCTGTTACTTATCACACTCCTCCTTCTGTTACTCTTCACACTCCTCCTTCTGTTACTCTTCACACTCCTCCTTCTGTTACTCTTCACACTCCTCCTTCTGTTACTCTTCACACTCCTCCTTCTGTTACTTATCACACTCCTCCTTCTGCTACTTATCACACTCCTCCTTCTGTTACTTATCACACTCCTCCTTCTGTTACTCTTCACACTCCTCCTTCTGTTACTCTTCACACTCCTCCTTCTGTTACTTATCACACTCCTCCTTCTGCTATTTATCACACTCCTCCTTCTGTTACACTTCACACTCCTCCTTCTGTTACTTATCACACTCCTCCTTCTGTACTTTATCACACTCCTCCTTCTGTTACTCATCACACTCCTCCTTCTGTTACTCTTCACACTCCTCCTTCTGCTACACTTCACACTCCTCCTTCTGTTACTTTTCACACTCCTCCTTCTGCTACTTATCACACTCCTCCTTCTGTTACTTATCACACTCCTCCTTCTGTTACGCTTCACACTCCTCCTTCTGTTACTCTTCACACTCCTCCTTCTGTTACTCTTCACACTCCTCCTTCTGTTACTCTTCACACTCCTCCTTCTGTTACTTATCACACTCCTCCTTCTGCTACTTATCACACTCCTCCTTCTGTTACTTATCACACTCCTCCTTCTGTTACTCTTCACACTCCTCCTTCTGTTACTCTTCACACTCCTCCTTCTGTTACTCTTCACACTCCTCCTTCTGTTACTCTTCACACTCCTCATTCTGTTATTTATCACAGTCCTCCTTCTGCTACTTATCACACTCCTCCTTCTGTTACTTATCACACTTCTCCTTCTGTTACTCTTCACACTCCTCCTTCTGTTACTCTTCACACTCCTCATTCTGTTATTTATCACAGTCCTCCTTCTGCTACTTATCACACTCCTCCTTCTGTTACTTATAACACTTCTCCTTCTTTACTCTTCACACTCCTCCTTCTGCTACTTATCACACTCCCCCTTTCTGTTACACTTCATCTCCTCCTTCTGTTACTCTTCAACCTCCTCCTTCTAATACTTATCACACTCCTCCTTCTGTTACTCTTCACACTCCTCCTTCTGTTACTCTTCACACTCCTCCTTCTGTTACTCTTCACACTCCTCCTTCTGCTACTCTTCACACTCCTCCTTCTGTTACTCTTCACACTCCTCCTTCTGTTACTCTTCACACTCCTCCTTCTGTTACTTATCACACTCCTCCTTCTGTTACTTATCACACTCCTCCTTCTGTTACACTTCACACTCCTCCTTCTGTTACACCTTCACACTCCTCCTTCTGTTACCCTTCACACTCCTCCTTCTGTTACTCTTCACACTCCTCCTTCTGTTACTCTTCACACTCCTCCTTCTGTTACTCTTCACACTCCTTCTTCTGTTACGCTTCACACTCCTCCCTCTGTTACTTGTCACACTCCTCCTTCTGTTACTTATCACACTCCTCCTTCTGTTACTCTTCACACTCCTCCTTCTGTTACTCTTCACACTCCTCCTTCTGTTACTCTTCAATCTCCTCCTTCTGTTACTCTTCACACTCCTCCTTCTGTTACACTTCACACTCCTTCTTCTACTTATCACACTCCTCCTTCTGCTACTTATCACACTCCTCCTTCTGTTACACTTCAAACTCCTCCTTCTGTTACTCTTCACACTCCTCCTTCTGTTACTTATCACACTCCTCCTTCTGTTACTATCACACTCCTCCTTCTGTTACACTTCACACTCCTCCTTCTGTTACTTATCACACTCCTCCTTCTGCTACTTTATCACACTCCTCCTTCTGTTACACTTCACACTCCTCCTTCTGTTACTTATCACACTCCTCCTTCTGCTACTTATCACACTCCTCCTTCTGTTACTCTTCACACTCCTCCTTCTGTTACTCTTCACACTCCTCCTTCTGCTACTCTTCACACTCCTCCTTCTGTTACTTATCACACTCCTCCTTCTGCTACTTATCACACTCCTCCTTCTGTTACTTATCACACTCCTCCTTCTGTTACTCTTCACACTCCTCCTTCTGTTACTCTTCACATCCTCCTTCTGTTACTCTTCACACTCCTCCTTCTGTTACTCTTCACTCTCCTCCTTCTGTTACTTATCACACTCCTCCTTCTGCTACTTATCACACTCCTCCTTCTGCTACTTATCACACTCCTCCTTCTGTTACTTATCACACTCCTCCTTCTGTTACTCTTCACACTCCTCCTTCTGTTACTCTTCACACTCCTCCTTCTGTTACTCTTCACCCTCCTCCTTCTGTTACTCTTCACACTCCTCATTATGATATTTATCACACTCCTCCTTCTGCTACTTATCACACTCCTCCTTCTGTTACTTATCACACTACTCCTTCTGTTACGCTTCACACTCCTCCTTCTGTTACTTTTCAAACTCCTCCTTCTGATCTTTTCACACTCCTCCTTCTGTTACTCTTCAACTCCTCCTTCTGCGACTTATAACACTTCTCCTTCTTTACTCTTCACACTCCTCCTTCTGCTACTTATCACACTCCCCCTTCTGTTACACTTCACCTCCTCCTTCTGTTACTCTTCAACCTCCTCCTTCTAATACTTATCACACCTCCTCCTTCTGTTACTCTTCACACTCCTCCTTCTGTTACTCATCACACTCCTCCTTCTGTTACTCTTCACACTCCTCCTTCTGCTTCTCTTCACAATCCTCCTTCTGTTACTCTTCACACTCCTCCTTCTGTTACTCTTCACACTCCTCCTTCTGTTACTTATCACACTCCTCCTTCTGCTACTTATCACACTCCTCCTTCTGTTACTTATCACACTCCTCCTTCTGTTACTCTTCACACTCCTCCTTCTGTTACTTTTCACACTCCTCCTTCTGTTACCCTTCACACTCCTCCTCTGTTACTCTTCACACTCCTCCTTCTGTTACTCTTCACACTCCTCCTTCTGTTACTCTTCACACTCCTCCTTCTGTTACTCTTCACACTCCTCCTTCTGTTACTTTTCACACTCCTCCTTCTGTTACTTATCACACTCCTCCTTCTGTTACTCTTCACACTCCTCCTTCTGTTACTCTTCACACTCCTCCTTCTGTTACTCTTCACAATCCTCCTTCTGCTTATCCCTCCTCCTTCTGCTACTTTTCACACTCCTCCTTCTGTTACTCTTCACACTCCTCCTTCTGTTACTCTTCACACTCCTCCTTCTGTTACTCTTCACACTCCTCCTTCTGTTACTCTTCACACTCCTCCTTCTGCTACTTATCACACTCCTCCTTCTGTTACTTATCACACTCCTCCTTCTGTTACTTTTCACACTCCTCCTTCTGTTGCTTCCCCTCTCATTCATCTTCCTCCTTCTGTTACTCTTCACACTCCTCCTTCTGTTACTCATCACACTCCTCCTTCTGCTACTTATCACACTCCTCCTTCTGTTACTTATCACACTCCTCCTTCTGTTACTTATCACACTCCTCCTTCTGTTACTCTTCACACTCCTCCTTCTGTTACTCTTCACACTCCTCCTTCTGTTACTCTTCACACTCCTCCTTCTGTTACTCTTCACACTCCTCATTCTGATATTTATCACAGTCCTCCTTCTGCTACTTATCACACTCCTCCTTCTGTTACTTATCACACTACTCCTTCTGTTACGCTTCACACTCCTCCTTCTGTTACTTTTCAAACTCCTCCTTCTGATCTTTTCACACTCCTCCTTCTGTTACTCTTCAACTCCTCCTTCTGCGACTTATAACACTTCTCCTTCTTTACTCTTCACACTCCTCCTTCTGCTACTTATCACACTCCCCCTTCTGTTACACTTCACCTCCTCCTTCTGTTACTCTTCAACCTCCTCCTTCTAATACTTATCACACACTCCTCCTTCTGTTACTCTTCACACTCCTCCTTCTGTTACTCATCACACTCCTCCTTCTGTTACTCTTCACACTCCTCCTTCTGCTTCTCTTCACAATCCTCCTTCTGTTACTCTTCACACTCCTCCTTCTGTTACTCTTCACACTCCTCCTTCTGTTACTTATCACACTCCTCCTTCTGTTACTTATCACACTCCTCCTTCTGTTACTTATCACACTCCTCCTTCTGTTACTCTTCACACTCCTCCTTCTGTTACTCTTCACACTCCTCCTTCTGTTACTCTTCACACTCCTCCTTCTGTTACTCTTCACACTCCTCCTTCTGTTACTCTTCACACTCCTCCTTCTGTTACGCTTCACACTCCTCCTTCTGTTACGCTTCACACTCCTCCTTCTGTTACTTGTCACACTCCTCCTTCTGTTACTTATCACACTCCTCCTTCTGTTACTCTTCACACTCCTCCTTCTGTTACTCTTCACACTCCTCCTTCTGTTACTCTTCACAATCCTCCTTCTGTTACTTATCACACTCCTCCTTCTGTTACTTATCACACTCCTCCTTCTGTTAATCTTCACACTCCTCCTTCTGTTACTCTTCACACTCCTCCTTCTGTTACTCTTCACACTCCTCCTTCTGTTACTCTTCACACTCCTCCTTCTGTTACTCTTCACACTCCTCCTTCTGATACTCTTCAACTCCTCCTTCTGCGACTTATCACACTTCTCCTTCTTTACTCTTCACACTCCTCCTTCTTTTACACTTCACACTCCTCCTTATGTTACTCTTCACACTCCTCCTTCTAATACTTATCACACTCCTCCTTCTGTTACTCATCACACTCCTCCTTCTGTTACTCTTCACACTCCTCCTTCTTTACTCCTCACACTCCTCCTTCTGCTACTCTTCACACTCCTCCTTCTGTTACCCTTCACACTCCTTTTTCTGTTACTCTTCACACTCCTCCTTCTGCTACTCTTCACACTCCTCCTTCTGTTACTCTTCACACTCCTCCTTCTGTTACTCTTCACACTCCTCCTTCTGTTACTCATCACACTCCTCCTTCTGCTACTCTTCACACTCCTCCTTCTGTTATCTTCACACTCCTCCTTCTGTTACTCTTCACACTCCTCCTTCTGTTACTCTTCACACTCCTCCTTCTGCTACTTATCACACTCCTCCTTCTGTTACTTATCACACTCCTCCTTCTGTTACTCTTCACACTCCTCCTTCTGTTACTCTTCACACTCCTCCTTCTGTTACTCTTCACACTCCTCCTTCTGTTACTCTTCACACTCCTCCTTCTGTTACTCTTCACACTCCTCCTTCTGTTACTCTTCACCTCCTCCTTCTTTTACTTATCACACTCCTCCTTCTGCTACATATCACACTCCTCCTTCTGTTACTTATCACACTCCTCCTTCTGTTACTCTTCACACTCCTCCTTCTGTTACTTTCCACACTCCTCCTTCTTTTACTCTTCACTCTCTCTCTTCCGCTCCTCTATACACTGTAAAAAAAAAAAAAGTCCTGTAATTTCCCAGTAAATTACTGGCAGCACAGTAGCCAGTAGGTTACTGTACATTTACAGTAAATTATTGGCAGCAAAGAAGCCAGTAAATTACTGTACATTTACAGGACATTTACTCTAACAAAATATACAGCATATTACTGGATCACCTGACTACAGTAATATGCTGTATTTCTAGAATTTACAGTAATTTACTGGAAGCACAGTGGATAGTAAACTGTTGCAGATTTACAGTGCAGGTAGCTAGTGCCAACAACCGGCAGTATTTCTGTTACATGTGTTCGATATATAGGCATTTCAATACTTTCAATACCTATTTTTTTTGTAATTTGTATTTTACTGTCCTGAACTACAATTCATGTAGCCTATTTTGTAACAGTTTAATAAGAATATTTTTATAAGAAAATAATATGCACGCTATAGAAAGGGGAGAATCTCACGAACACAATGGTGTTCCGCACAAGTGTCACGGGCCTCATTTAAAGGTAACCCATACAAATTAATGGGAGTATGGAGGTAATTCTGTGCCGGCAAAAATAATGGGTTAAATATGTGTACAAATATTTTTTTCTGACTAATACACTGACTGTAGGTCGTTCTGGATAAGAGCTTCTGCTAAATTACCTAAATGTAAACGTAAATGTCAAAATTAACACTGCTTGGTATTATTCTAAAGACCTCCGCCCCCAAACAAGGCCATATTTGATCAAAATACAACTAGTTTGAGGGCGGATCTCATTAAAATAATACCCAGCTGTGTGCTTTACACATGTTCATTTTTAACATTTATATTTTGGTCATTAAGTTTTTCCCAACCCTGGTCCTCGAGTACCCCCTACAGTACACATTTTTATTGTAACCCTGGACAAGCGCACCTTGTCAACTAATCATCAAGCCCTCAATGAGTTGAATGAGGCGTTTGTCCAGGGCTACATTGAAAATGTGTACTGTTGGGGGTACTCGAGGACCACAGTTACAGTAAAATGCAGAGCAATGACATAGTACAATACTGTAAAATGTGCCTACTATACAGTAAGAAGGAAATAAAACTGTAAACATGTTGGTTTTTCACTGTAATTACATTGGATTTTTGCAAGCAAGTTGGCTGCTAGGCAGTTGCATATTAAAGGATCTTAATGAATGCCAGGTGTTCTATATCCCTTGCAATTCTAGAGGCCTAAACAAAGGCTTCCAAACTGGATGTGATTACAGGGCAAAACCGATTGAAATAATGCGGCTTAATATTCAATAATTGAAGATCATTCTGATCTGTGCCCCATACTGTATACATTAAGTTATTAGGACACTACTACCACATATCTGTTCAATAGGTACAGCGCTCTCACTAACGGGTGCAACAAATAGAGCCACTTACAAGGCACGCCTCAAAATATGGTAATGAGCCAGCGATTCTTTCTCATCCCACAGAAATGTTCCAAAATACACAGTAAGTTACAGAATGTTGCAGTAAATATACAGCAAAAAAACAGTGTTAAATTGTATTGTAATAAAATTACAGTAATTGCTAACAGTGAATATGTAATCATATATTACAACATACCAATGAATTTTTTTATTTTAATATCACTAGCACTTGTAGAGGCCTAAATAAAGGCTTATGAACTGGCCGTGATTACAGGGCAGAAGAGACCTAAAGGACATGGTTAAACACTAGCGATGTTACACGGGCCCCGTGTAGCTCAGTTGGTAGAGCATGGCGCTTGCAACGCCAGGGATGTGGGTACGTTTCCCACGGGGGACAAGTATGAAAAAAAAAAAAAATGTATGCACTCACTAACTGTAAGTCGCTCTGGATAAGAGTGTCTGCTAAATGACTAAAATGTAAATGTAAATGTTGGACTGGAGCTGCTGGGCATGGTTAAACACTAATGATGTTACGTTGGACCGGAGATGCTAGGCATGGCTAGTCACTAGTGATGTTACGTTGGAAGGGAGCTACGACCGATGGCTAAACACTAGTAATGTAATGTTGGACCGGAGCTGCGAGACATGGCTAAACACTAGTGATGTTACGTTGGACCGGAATTGCGAAGCATGGCTGAAAAGTAGTGATATTAGGTTGGACCGGAGCTGCGAGGCATGACTAAACACTAGTGATATTACATTGGACCGGAGCTGCGAGGCATGGATAAACTCTAGTGACGTTACGTTGGACCGGAGCTGCGAGGCATCTCTACACACTAGTGATGTTACGTTGGACTGGAGCTACGACCGATGGCTAAACACTAATGATGTTACGTTGGAAGGGAGCTACGACCGATGGCTAAACACTAGTAATGTAATGTTGGACTGGAGCTGTGAGACATGGCTAAACACTAGTAATGTAATGTTGGACTGGAGCTGTGAGGCATGACTAAACACTGGTGATGTTACGTTGGACCGGAATTGCGAAGCATGGCTGAACAGTAGTGCTGTTACTCTGGACTGGAGCTGCTAGGCATGGCTTGTCAATTGTGATGTTACGTTGGACCGGAACTCCGAGACAAGGCTAGACACTAGTGATGTTACGTTGGACTGGAGCTACGAGTCATGACTAGTCACTAGTGATGTTACGTTGGACTGGAGTTGTATGGAATGGCAAGAAACTAGTGATGTAACGTTAGACCGGAGCTGCGAGGCATGGCTAGTCACTATTGATGTTACGTTGGACTGGAGCTGTGAGGCATGGCTAAACACTAATGATGTTACGTTGGACCGGAGATGCTAGGCATGGATAAACACTAGTGATGTGACGTTGGACCGGAGCTGCGAGGCAAAAATAAACACTAGTGATATTACGTTGGACTGGAACTGCGAGGCATGACTAAACACTAGTGATATTACGTTGGACCGAAGCTGCGAGGCAAGGATAGTCACTAGTGATGTTACGTTGGACCGGAGCTGCGAGGCATGTCTACACACTAGTGATGTTACGTTGGACTGGAGCTGTGAGGCATGACTAGTCACTAGTGATGTTACGTTGGACCGGAGCTGCGAGGCATGGCTAAAAACTAGTTATGTTACGTTGGACTGGAGATTTGAGGCTAGCATAAACACTGATGATGTTACGTTGGACCATAGCTGCGAGGCATAGCTAGACACTAGTGATGTTACGTTGGACTGGAGCTGCAAGGCATGGCTAATCACTAGTGATGTTACGTTGGAATGGAGCTGCGAGGCATGGCTAGTCACTAGTGATGTTATGTTGGACCGGAGCTGTGAGGCATGGCTAGCTATGCCTCGCAGCTACGGTCCAACGTAACATCATCAGTGTTTATGCTAGCCTCAAATCTCCAGTCCAACGTAACATAACTAGTGTTTAGCCATGTTGGACTGGAGCTGCGAAGCATGGCTAAACACTAGTGATGTTATGTTGGACCTGAGCTGCGACAGACTACTAAACACTAGTTATGTTACGTTGGACCGGTGCTGTGAAGCATGGCTAGTCACTAGTGATGGTACGCTGGACCGGAGCTACGAGGAATGGCTAGACACTAGTGATGTTACGTTGGACCGGAGCTGCGACTGATGGCTAAACACTAGGAATGTAACGTTGTACTGGAGCTGTGAGACATGGCTAAACACTAGTAATGTAACGTTGGACTAGAGCTGCGAGGCATAGCTAAACACTAGTTATGTTACGTTGGACTGGAGATGTGAGGCTAGCATAAACACTGATGATGTTATGTTGGAACGTAGCTGCGAGGCATGGCTAGACACTATTGATATTACGTTGGACCGGAGCTGCGAGGCATGGCTAGACACTAGTGATGTAACGTTGGACTGGAGCTGCGAGGCATGGCTAAACACTAGTGATGTTATGTTGGACTGGAGCTGTGAGACATGGCTAAACACTAGTGATGTTACGTTGGACCGGAATTGCGAAGCATGGCTGAACAGTAGTGATATTACGTTGGACCGGAGCTGCGAGGCATGACTAAACACTAGTGATGTTACGTTGGACCGGAATTGCGAAGCATGGCTGAACAGTAGTGATATTACGTTGGACCGGAATTGCGAGACATGGCTAAACACTAGTGATGTTACGTTGGACCGGAATTGCGAAGCATGGCTGAACAGTAGTGATATTACGTTGGACCGGAGCTGCGAGGCATGACTAAACACTAGTGATATTACATTGGACCGGGCTGCGAGGCATGGATAAACACTAGTGATGTTACGTTGGACCGAAGCTGCGAGGCAAGGATAGTCACTAGTGACGTTACGTTGGACCGGGCTGCGAGGCATCTCTACACACTAGTGATGTTACGTTGGACTGGAGCTGTGAGGCATGACTACTCACTAGTGATGTTACGTTGGACTGGAGATTTGAGGCTAGCATAAACACTGATGATGTTACGTTGGACCGTAGCTGCGAGGCATAGGTAGACACTAGTGATGTTACGTTGGACTGGAGCTGCAAGGCATGGCTAATCACTAGTGATGTTACGTTGGACCGGAGCTGCGAGGCATGTCTACACACTAGTGATGTTACGTTGGACTGGAGCTGTGAGGCATGACTAGTCACTAGTGATGTTACGTTGGAACGGAGCTGCGAGGCATGACTAAACACTAGTGATATTACATGGACTGGAGCTGCGAGGCATGGCTAAACACTAGTGACGTTACGTTGGACCGAAGCTGCGAGGCAAGGATAGTCACTAGTGATGTTACGTTGGCCGGAGCTGCGAGGCATGTCTACACACTAGTGATGTTACGTTGGACTGGAGCTGTGAGGCATGACTAGTCACTAGTGATGTTACGTTGGACCGGAGCTGCGAGGCATGGCTAAACACTAGTTATGTTACGTTGGACTGGAGATGTGAGGCTAGCATAAACACTGATGATGTTATGTTGGACCGTAGCTGCGAGGCATGGCTAGACACTAGTGATGTTACGTTGGAAAGGAGCAGTGAGGCATGACTAGTCACTAGTGCTGTTATGTTGGACTGGAGCTGCGAGGCATGGCTAGTCACTAGTGATGTTACGTTGGACTGGAGCTGCGAGGCATGGCTAGTCACTAGTGATGTTACGTTGGACTGGAGCTGCGAGGCATGGCTAAACACTAGTAATGTAACGTTGGACTGGAGCTGTGAGACATGGCTAAACACTAGTGATGTTACGTTGGACTGGAGCTGCGAGGCATAGCTAAACACTAGTGATGTTACGTTGGACTGGAGCTGCGAGGCATAGCTAAACACTAGTGATGTTACGTTGGACTGGAGCTGCGACTGATGGCTAAACACTAGTAATGTAACGTTGGACTGGAGCTGTGAGACATGGCTAAACACTAGTAATGTAACGTTGGACTGGAGCTGCGACTGATGGCTAAACACTAGTGATGTTACGTTGGAAGGGAGCTGCGACCGATGGCTAAACACTAGTAATGTAACGTTGGACTGGAGCTGTGAGACATGGCTAAACACTAGTAATGTAACGTTGGACTGGAGCTGCGACTGATGGCTAAACACTAGTGATGTTACGTTGGACTGGAGCTGCGAGACATGGCTAAACACTAGTGATGTTACGTTGGACTGGAGCTGCGAGACATGGCTAAACACTAGTGATGTTACGTTGGACTGGAGCTGCGAGACATGGCTAAACACTAGTGATGTTACGTTGGACTGGAGCTGTGAGGCATGACTAAACACTGGTGATGTTATGTTGGACTGGAGCTGCGAGACATGGTTAAACACTAGTGATGTTACGTTGGACCGGAATTGCGAGACATGGCTAAACACTAGTGATGTTACGTTGGACCGGAATTGCGAAGCATGGCTGAACAGTAGTGATATTACGTTGGACCGGAGCTGCGAGGCATGACTAAACACTAGTGATATTACATTGGACCGGAGCTGCGAGGCATGGATAAACACTAGTGATGTTACGTTGGACGGCTTGCGAGGCAAGGATAGTCACTAGTGACGTTACGTTGGACCGGAGCTGCGAGGCATCTCTACACACTAGTGATGTTAAGTTGGACTGGAGCTGTGAGGCATGACTAGTCACTAGTGATGTTACGTTGGACTGGAGATTTGAGGCTAGCATAAACACTGATGATGTTACGTTGGACCGGAGCTGCGAAGCATGGCTAAACACTAGTGATGTTATGTTGGACCTGAGCTGCGACAGACTACTAAACACTAGTTATGTTACGTTGGACCGGTGCTGTGAAGCATGGCTAGACACTAGTGATGTTACGTTGGACTGGAGCTGCAAGGCATGGCTAATCACTAGTGATGTTACGTTGGAATGGAGCTGTGAGGCATGGCTAGTCACTAGTGATGTTATGTTGGACCGGAGCTGTGAGGCATGACTAGTCACTAGTGATGTTACGTTGGACCGGAGCTGCGACTGATGGCTAAACACTAGTAATGTAACGTTGTACTGGAGCTGTGAGACATGGCTAAACACTAGTAATGTAACGTTGGACTAGAGCTGCGAGGCATAGCTAAACACTAGTTATGTTACGTTGGACTGGAGATGTGAGGCTAGCATAAACACTGATGATGTTATGTTGGAACGTAGCTGCGAGGCATGGCTAGACACTATTGATATTACGTTGGACCGGAGCTGCGAGGCATGGCTAGACACTAGTGATGTTACGTTGGACTGGAGCTGCGAGGCATGGCAAAACACTAGTGATGTTACGTTGGACCGGAATTGCGAGACATGGCTAAACACTAGTGATGTTACGTTGGACCGGAATTGCGAAGCATGGCTGAACAGTAGTGATATTACGTTGGACCGGAGCTGCGAGGCATGACTAAACACTAGTGATATTACATTGGACCGGAGCTGCGAGGCATGGATAAACACTAGTGATGTTACGTTGGACCGAAGCTGCGAGGCAAGGATAGTCACTAGTGACGTTATGTTGGACCGGAGCTGCGAGGCATCTCTACACACTAGTGATGTTACGTTGGACTGGAGCTGTGAGGCATGACTACTCACTAGTGATGTTACGTTGGACTGGAGATTTGAGGCTAGCATAAACACTGATGATGTTACGTTGGACCGTAGCTGCGAGGCATAGGTAGACACTAGTGATGTTACGTTGGACTGGAGCTGCAAGGCATGGCTAATCACTAGTGATGTTACGATGGACAGGAGCTCTGAGGCATGGCTAGTCACTAGTGATGTTACGTTGGACTGGAGCTGCGAGGCATGGATAGTCACTAGTGATGACACGTTGGACTGAAGCTGCGAGGCATGGCAAAACACCAGTGATGTTACGATGGACAGGAGCTGCGAGGCAAGGATAGTCACTAGTGATGTTACGTTGGACCGGAGCTGCGAGGCATGTCTACACACTAGTGATGTTACGTTGGACTGGAGCTGTGAGGCATGACTAGTCACTAGTGATGTTACGTTGGAACGGAGCTGCGAGGCATGACTAAACACTAGTGATATTACATGGACTGGAGCTGCGAGGCATGGCTAAACACTAGTGACGTTACGTTGGACCGAAGCTGCGAGGCAAGGATAGTCACTAGTGATGTTACGTTGGCCGGAGCTGCGAGGCATGTCTACACACTAGTGATGTTACCGTTGGACTGGAGCTGTGAGGCATGACTAGTCACTTCAGTGATGTTACGTTGGACCGGAGCTGCGAGGCACGGCTAAACACTAGTTATGTTACGTTGGACTGGAGATGTGAGGCTAGCATAAACACTGATGATGTTATGTTGGACCGTAGCTGCGAGGCATGGCTAGACACTAGTGATGTTACGTTGGAAAGGAGCAGTGAGGCATGACTAGTCACTAGTGCTGTTACGTTGGACTGGAGCTGCGAGGCATGGCTAGTCACTAGTGATGTTACGTTGGACTGGAGCTGCGAGGCATAGCTAGACACTAGTGATGTTACGTTGGATGGGAGCTGCGAGGCATGGCTAGTCACTAGTGATGTTACGTTGGACCGGAGCTGCGAGGCATGGCTAGTCACTAGTGATGTTACGTTGGACTGGAGCTGCGACTGATGGCTAAACACTAGTGATGTTACGATGGACTGGAGCTGCGACTGATGGCTAAACACTAGTGATGTTACGATGGACTGGAGCTGTGAGGCATGGCTAAACACTAGTAATGTAACGTTGGACTGGAGCTGTGAGACATGGCTAAACACTAGTGATGTTACGTTGGACTGGAGCTGCGAGGCATGGCTAGTCACTAGTGATGTTACGTTGGACCGGAGCTGCGAGGCATGGATAAACACTAGTGATGTTACGTTGGACCGGAGCTGCGACTGATGGCTAAACACTAGTGATGTTACGATGGACTGGATGTCACAAGCTAGGCTTGAACTCAGGTCTCAGATGTGGAGAGTTGGGTGTTCTACCCCATAGCCACAGAGGAGGTATAGTAGGACCCAAACAAAACACCCAAGGCAATACTCCAGGCAAAGTAGGTTTAATATAAAAAAAGGTATTTCTTTGCACTACAAAAATAATCCAACGAAAGTTCTTCTCAGAAAGAGGTATACTAACAGAGGTACTGTAAACAAAACAGGAGGACAAAACAAAATAACTCCACGAGGGGAGAAAAACAAAATAAAGATAACTTAGAAAAGCTTACTCGGAAAGACTCTGTGGGACACAGCAGGAGACACATAGCCAGGACTCAAAAAACCAAGTGAGGAACAAGGGGAAAAAACACAGCTAAAATACTCTAGGGGAAAACAAGGCACAGGTGACCTGGATAAAGCTAATAAGGACACACGAGGAAGAACTAAGGCAGAGGGGAACACAGATGACCTCTAGAGGCCCGGAGACAAACAGGAGGCAGGAAGCTGACAGGACCCCCTCCTCTAGGAACGACTCCTGACGTTCCTTCCAGAACACCCTGGCCTCAGGGTGCGAAACTCGGATCAAACCTGGGTCCAGGATGTCCTTGGCTGGAACCCAGGAGCGCTCCTCTGGCCCGTAGCCCTCCCAGTCCACCAGATACTGCAGAGAGTTCTGGACCCCTCCGGGAGTCCAGTATCCGGCGCACTGTGTAGGCTGGCTGGCCGTCAATGATCCTGGGAGGTGGCGGGGGCCCTGCGTGGGGGGCAAAGGGAGAAGACAAGACAGGTTTTAGTAGTGAAACATGGAAAGTGGGGTTAATTCTAAGGGAGCGAGGGAGAACCAAACGATAAGAAACAGGGTTAACCTTTCAAGCTATGCGGAAAGGGCCGATGTACTTCTGGGAAAGCTTCTTGGATTCGACCCGAGGGGCAGGTTCTTGGTGGCCAACCAAACTCTCTGACCAGCTCGGAAACTAGGGCCGTCCCGGCGGCGGCGATTAGCCTGACTTTGGTATCTCTGGGAGGTCCGAAGGAGGGTACGCCTGGCCTTCTTCCAGGTCCGCCTACAGCGTTGGACAAAGCGCTGGGCCGAGGGAACACCAACTTGCGCCTCTTCCTCTGGAAATAATGGAGGGGTGTATCCGAACTGGCATTCGAAGGGGGACAATCCGGTGGCTGAGGACTGGAGGGTGTTGTGGGCATATTCAGCCCAAATGATATAGGTGGCCCAAGACGTGGGATTACTGGCCGCCATACACCGCAGGGTGGTCTCCAGATCCTGATTAATCCGTTCCGTTTGGCCATTAGACTCTGGATGGAACCCAGACGATAGGCTGGCTGTGGCCCCAATAAGCCTGCAGAAGGCCCCCCAAAACCGGGACGAGAATTGGGGACCTCGGTCGGAGACAACGTCCAGGGGAATACCAAATATCCGGAAGACATGGTTCATGAGGAGCTCAGCAGTCTCCTTGGCCGAGGGCAGCTTGGGCAGGGGAATAAACCGGGCAGCCTTAGAGAACCGGTCAACAACCACTAGGATGACTGTGTTGCCCTGGGATGGAGGAAGTCCCGTAACAAAATCCAGAGAAAGGTGTGACCATGGCCTGCGAGGAACAGGTAAGGGATGGAGCAGTCCCTGGGGTCGCTGACGTGTCGACTTTCCCTGGTTGCACACAGGGCAGGCCCCAACATAGACCTGCACGTCCTTCTTGATGGACGGCCACCAAAACCGCCGCTGGAGGAATTCCAGTGTGCGAGCCCTACCCGGATGGCATGTCCAGGGCGACTCATGACCCCACTGCAAGACGCGGGCCCGAACAGAGAGAGGAACGTACAGGCGTCCGGCAGGACCACCGCCTGGATCGGGCTCATGGACAAGGGCCTCTCGTACCCCTCTTTCTAGTTCCCACTGAAGAGGTGCGACGATCCTAGACCTCGGAATAATCGATGCCAAGGGCTTCTCTTGTATCTCGGGAGAATAGGCTCGAGACAGGGCATCCGGCTTGACGTTCTTGGTGCCAGGTCTGTAAGACAGGAGAAACTGGAATCGATTAAAAAAAGGGACCATCGTGCTTGCCGAGGGTTCATCCGCTTTGCCTGTTGGAGATATTCCAGGTTCTTGTGGTCTGTGAGAACCTGGAAAGGATGCTGAGCCCCCTCAAGCCAATGGCGCCACTCTTCCAAGGCCAGTTTTACCGCAAGCAACTCTCGATCCCCCACGTGGTAGTTGCGCTCGGCCTCAGACAGGCGGCGAGACATGAAGGCACAAGGGTGTAATCTCCCATCCTCACCCCTCTGTGACAGGACGGCTCCCACCCCCACCTCTGAGGCGTCCACCTCCACCACGAAAGGTCTTTCTGGGTCAGGGATCACCAGAATCGGAGCAGAAGTGAAGCGGCGCTTGAGATCCTCGAAGGCCCCTGCTGCTTCCGGACCCCAGTGAATCTTGGTCCCTCCTCCCTTGGTAAGCGTCGTCAAGGGGGCTACCACAGAGCTGAAATTCTTAATGAACTTCCGATAGAAGTTAGAAAAGCCAATGAACCGTTGAACCTCCTTGACCGTGGTAGGTGTGGGCCAGCTGTGGACCGCTTTGACCTTCTTGGGATCCATCTCTAGGTGGCCGGGAGTGACAATAAACCCGAGAAACTGAGTCTGGGAAACATGAAACTCACACTTCTCAGGTTTAACGTAGAGGTGATTGTCAAGGAGCCTCTGGAGAACCCTGCTAACATGCCCCTCATGCTCCTTCAGTGACCTCGAGAAGATGAGGATATCGTCCAGGTACACGAAGACGAACAGATTAAGCATATCCCGGAGAACATCATTAATCAGGGCTTGGAATACTGCGGGGGCATTGGTGAGCCCGAACGGCATCACCCGATATTCATAGTGCCCCGTGGGCGTGTTGAAGGCCGTCTTCCATTCGTCTCCTGGCCGGATCCGCACGAGATGGTAAGCATTGCGGAGATCCAGTTTAGTAAAAATGGAAGCCCCTTGAAGCCGCTCAAAAGCAGTGGCCATGAGAGGAAGGGGGTATCGATTCCGAACCGTGATCTTGTTGAGTCCCCGGTAATCAATACAAGGCCTAAGACCCCCGTCTTTCTTTTCAACAAAAAAGAAGCCCGCCCCAGCCGGGGAAGTAGAGGCACAGATGAGGCCGGCTGCCAAGGACTCCTTAATGTAGGTAATCTTGGAACGGTCGGTGGGAAAACTTGAGGGTTGGAGCTCGAAGGTGAGGGAGCATTGGGTGAGGAAACCCTGGCAAGAGCTTGGATCCCCAGAAAAGGGCTTGGGAGGTGGTAGTCGGGGCTCCGCCGATGGAGAAGGCCTGTCGTCACTGGGGGGTGACCTGGAGTAAGGGGAAGGACCAGGGAGGCGTTCAAAGAGCTGGCGGAGGGAACTCATCATATCGGCCAGGAGTTGAGAATGACTAGCCATCAGCTCTTCCTGTCGGCTGAGAACGGCTTCATGGCGCTGGAAAGATGCCTCATGTCGAGCGATCACCGCCAACAGGTCCTTGGAACTGAGTGTTTCTGGGTCCATGATGGACTTGGTTTTTCTGTCACAAGCTAGGCTTGAACTCAGGTCTCAGATGTGGAGAGTTGGGTGTTCTACCCCATAGCCACAGAGGAGGTATAGTAGGACCCAAACGAAACACCCAAGGCAATACTCCAGGCAAAGTAGGTTTAATATAAAAAAAGGTATTTCTTTGCACTACAAAAATAATCCAACGAAAGTTCTTCTCAGAAAGAGGTATACTAACAGAGGTACTGTAAACAAAACAGGAGGACAAAACAAAATAACTCCACGAGGGGAGAAAAACAAAATAAAGATAACTTAGAAAAGCTTACTCGGAAAGACTCTGTGGGACACAGCAGGAGACACATAGCCAGGACTCAAAAACCAAGTGAGGAACAAGGGGAAAAAACACAGCTAAAATACTCTAGGGGAAACAAGGCACAGGTGACCTGGATAAAGCTAATAAGGACACACAAGGAAGAACTAAGGCAGAGGGGAACACAGATGACCTCTAGAGGCCCGGAGACAAACAGGAGGCAGGAAGCTGACACTGGACCTGTGAGGCATGGCTAAACACTAGTGCTGTTACTCTGGACTGGAGCTGCGAGGCATGGCTTGTCAATTTTGATGTTATGGTGGACCGGAGCTCCGAAACAAGGCTAGACACTAGTGATGTTACGTTGGACTGGAGCTGCGAGGCATGACTAGTCACTAGTGATGTTACGTTGGACTGGAGTTGTATGGAATGGCAAGAAACTAGTGATGTAACGTTGGACCGGAGCTGCGAGGCATGGCTAAACACTAGTGATGTTACGTTGGACCGGAGCTGCGAGGCCTATCACTGTTCCATGTCTAGTCCCGATTGATCGCTGACCAGAGCTATCACACATGTTACAATGACTAGCTCGTGTTTGTGGCTGGAGTTGTATGGAATGGACTAGTAGTAACGTGGACCGAGGCATGGCTAAACACTAGTGATGTTACGTTGGACCGGAGCTGCGAGTCATGTCTAGTCCCGATTGATGTTACGCTGGACCAGAGCTGCGAGGCATGGCTAAACACTAGTGATGTTACAATGGACTGGAGCTGCGAGGCATGGCTAGTCACTAGTGATGTTACGTTGGACTGGAGCTGCGAGGCATGGCTACATTTTACATTTTACATTTTAGTCATTTAGCAGACGCTCTTATCCAGAGCAACTTACAGTTAGTGAATACATATTTTTTTATACTGGGCCCCCGTGGGAATTGAACCCACAACCCTGGCGTTCCAAACTTCATGCTCTATCAACTGAGCTACATCCCTGCCGGCCATTCCGTCCCCTACCCTGGTCGACGCCCATGAGTCTCCCGGTCGCGGCCGGCTGCGACAGAGCCTGGATTCGAACCAGGATCTCTAGTGGCACAGTTAGCACTGCGATGCAGTGCCTTAGACCACTGCGACCGCTGCGAAGCATGGCTAAACACTAGTGATGTTACATTGGACTGGAGCTGTGAGGCATGACTAGTCTCTAGTAATGTTACGTTGGACCGGAGCTGCGAGGAATATCTAATCATTAGTGATGTTACGTTGGACCGGAGCTGCGAGGCATATCTAGTCACTAGTGATGTTACGCTGGACCAGAGCTGCGAGGCATGGCTAGTCAGTAATGATATTACGCTGGAACGGAGCTGCGAGGCATGGCTAAACACTAGTGATGTTACGCTGGACCGGAGCTGCGAGTCATGGCTAGTCACTAGTGATGTTACGTTGGACCAAGCTTCGAGGCATGGCTAGTCACTAGTTATGTTACATTGGATCGGAGCTGCGAGTCATGGCTAGTCACTAGTTATGTCACGTTGGACTGGAGCTGTGAGGCACTGCTAGTCACTAGTGATGTCACTGTCATGAACCCTGCATCCTGAGTCGGTTCCTGCCTGTGTTGCCATTTTTCTGCTCGGAATCTCCAGTTTCCTGAGGGTTCTTGAACGATCCCTGCCTGGTTGCCGGGCGACGTTGCTAGGCGGGAGATCTCCCGATTAACCGCACCTGCATCTCATCAGCGATCTGCACACCTGGTCCTGATCATCACCCTTCATAAGCTCTGACCTGACATCCATTCCCTGCCGGATCGTTAGCCATGAACAGTATGTTTGTCAGCGTATCAGCCTTTGAGGTTCTAGCGTTAGTTTTGTTGTTTTGCACCTTGTTGGCTTGCCGTGTACTTACCTCCGTTTTGTTTCTATCCACAGTCAATTCCCCGGAACCTTCACCCAACCCCTGCCTGGTTGTCGGCAGCTGCCGAGCCATCATCGGATCTGCCACTGCACCTCCACCAACTCATCTCCGCCGCCCGCTCTGTCCCCTGGATTATTCTGCATAGTTTTTTGAATCTGTTAAATAAATACTCACCTTCGTTTCAACTCACCTTGTCCTGGTCTGCTTCTGGGTTCTGGCTTAGTAAACCGTGACAGAACGATCCGGCCAGAAATGAACCCAGCGGACCTGGACTCTGTTCTCCATGCCATTACCCATCAGGAGAAGATGTTGGGACAACATAGCACGGCACTACAGGAGATAGCGTTGTCAGTTCGGAAC
Source organism: Coregonus clupeaformis (assembly GCF_020615455.1). Classification (NCBI taxonomy): domain Eukaryota; kingdom Metazoa; phylum Chordata; class Actinopteri; order Salmoniformes; family Salmonidae; genus Coregonus; species Coregonus clupeaformis. Next base: position 10,511,644 of record NC_059192.1, read on the forward strand.
TTTTCTACCAGTCTGACGAAGATCCAGGCTCAGCTCAGTTTGCCGGTGGAGAATCCACTACCGGTTTCACCCATCTCGCCTGCCGCTGCTGGAGCTGTGCCCTTCCGTGAGCCCAAGGTTCTGACGCCTGATAAATATGAGGGGGAGTTGGGAAGATGCCGTTCTTTTCTTATGCAGTGTGGATTAGTGTTCGATCTACAGCCCCACTCTTATGCCACAGACAAGGCTAGGATAGCCTTTGTCATTGAATTGCTGCGTGGTAGAGCTCTGGAGTGGGCTTCAGCCGTGTGGGAACGACAGGACACCTGCATGGCTTCATACCAGGAGTTCACGGCCGAGATGAGGAAGCTGTTTGACCATCCCGTCCGAGGTATGGACGCAGCTAAGCGCCTGTTTTCTCTTCGCCAAGGAACTCGCAGCGTTGCCGACTTCGTTATCGGATTCAGGACATTGGCTGTGGAGAGTGGGTGGAATGAGGAGTCACTGCAAGCGGCCTTTTACCAGGGGCTGTCGGAGCAACTCAAGGATGAGTTGATCTCCTATCCGGAGCCTAGTGACCTGGACAGCTTGGTAGCCTTGTCTATTCGGGTGGATAACAGAGTTCGAGAGAGAAGGAGGGAGAAGCAATGGGGCCCGTCCAATCAATCAGCTTCTCAGTTTCCAGTCGGGTCAGGGGGTGGACCAGAATGCGTCGATCATTGTCCACCACACAGGATTAGTGGAGAGGTCCTGCCTCCAGATTCTAAACCCATGCAAGTGGGGCGGCACGGGTTAACCAAGGAGGAGCGCCAACATAGACGTAAGACCAACTGCTGCCTCTACTGTGGTAGTTCGGGACATTACATCTCCACTTGTTCCCGGCGGTCGTCAAACTGGGAGGACTTTTAGCGAGCCAGTTTCAACCTCTCAATACCTCTGTCAGACCCCGTTTCCCGGCTACCCTCATGAACAGGAATCAGAGTTTAGCGATTAACGCTTTCTTCGATTCAGGTGCCGATGGAAGCTTTATTGATGCCGACGTGGTGGAACAGCTGGGGCTTTCCAAGGAGCGATTACCGGAAGCCATTGAAGCTACCACTCTGAACGGCAGTAGTCTGGCACGTATCACGATGAGGACTGAACCGGTTAAGATGCTGTTGTCAGGGAATCATTCTGAGGTTCTCTCATTCTTCATTCTGCCTTCTTCCCATGTTCCTCTGGCCCTTGGATACCCCTGGCTGAAAGAACACAATCCCACGTTCGATTGGGTGACTGGCAAGGTAACTAGTTGGAGCATTGATTGTCATGCTAACTGCCTCAAGACTGCCTGTTCCCATTCTGTTCCCAGTCAGGTGATTGAGGCTAAACCCCCAGATTTGTCCCTGGTTCCCGAGACATATCACGATTTGGGGGAAGTGTTCAGTAAGCAGAGGGCTCTGTCACTCCCTCCCCACCGACCATATGATTGTGCCATAAACCTGTTCCCTGGAGCTGTCTATCCCAAGGGACGGTTATACAGCATCTCCCGACCTGAACGTGAGGCTTTGGAGACCTACATCAAGGAGTCCCTAGCTGCTGGTCTCATTCGTCCCTCGTCATCACCCCTGGGGGCAGGATTCTTCTTTGTGGGTAAGAAGGATGGCTCTCTTCGACCGTGTATTGATTATCGGGGGTTGAATGATCTCACGGTCAAGAACAAGTATCCCCTGCCCTTGATGAGCTCTGCTTTCGACCCCTTACAGGGTGCTACTCTGTTCACTAAGCTAGACCTACGCAATGCGTATCACCTGGTCCGGATCAGAGAGGGGGACGAGTGGTTGACGGGTTTCAATACACCAATGGGTCACTTCGAGTATCAGGTGATGCCGTTTGGACTGACCAATGCTCCAGCAGTGTTCCAGAGTATGGTGAATGACGTCCTGAGAGATATGATCGGTCTCTTTGTGTTTGTTTACCTGGATGACATTCTTATCTTCTCGAAGGAACCTTCCAGCCACGTCCAGCATGTCAGGCAGGTTCTGCAGCGATTGTTGGAGAATCGCCTGTTCGTGAAGGCCGAGAAGTGTGAATTTCACGCCCAGACTACATCCTTCCTCGGGTACATCATCTCCAGGGGAGAGATTAGGATGGACCAGGAGAAGGTTAGGGCGGTTCTGGATTGGGCCCAGCCCGGTACGAGATTGCAGCTCCAGAGGTTTCTGGGGTTTGCGAATTTCTATCGCAGATTCATCCGGTATTACAGCCGTGTGGCCGCTCCTTTAACTGCCCTGACTTCCAGTACCAGGACCTTCAGTTGGAATCCTGAGGCGGACCGAGCGTTCCTGGATTTGAAGAGGCGATTCACCAACGCACTGATTCTCTCTCAACCTGACACGGCCCGTCAGTTCGTCGTTGAAGTGGATGCGTCTGATGTGGGGGTTGGCGCCATCCTGTCCCAGCAATGCTCCACTGACGGTAAACTCCATCCCTGCGCCTACTACTCTCGTCGTCTTTCGTCTGCGGAGAGGAACTACGATGTGGGTAACCGGGAGCTTCTCGCGGTGAAGCTTGCCTTGGAGGAGTGGCGCCACTGGTTGGAGGGGGCGGAGCAACCGTTTATTGTCTGTACTGACCACAATAATCTTGCTTACGTGCAATCGGCTAGACGTCTCAACTCCCGTCAGGCCAGGTGGGCTTTGTTTTTCGGACGCTTTAATTTTTCCCTGACGTTCCGACCTGGGTCTAAGAACGGCAAGGCGGACGCCTTGTCCCGGATGTTCTCCAAGACGGAGGAGAGTGGGGCCAACACCGAGACGATTCTTCCCCGGAACTGTGTCATGGGAGCAGTTATGTGGAGGATTGAGGAGGAGGTTATGGCGGCCCTTCGGACGCAGCCCGGTCCCGTAACGGTCCACCCGGTCGGTTGTTTGTGCCTGAGTCGGTTCGTTCTGCTGTCCTCCAATGGTCCCACGCCAGCAAGATGGCTTGTCACCCTGGCGTGGCTCGGACGATGGCGTTACTTCGCAGACGATTTTGGTGGCCTGCCATGGGAGAAGATACTCGGAGGTTTGTTGCTGCCTGTCCAGTGTGTGCGCAGAATAAGAGTGCCAATCGGCCCAGCTCTGGACTACTTCACCCCCTCCCTATTCCCCGGCGACCATGGTCGCATCTGGCTCTGGACTTTGTCACTGGGTTGCCCTCTTCTGAGGGGAACACGGTCATTCTGACTATCGTGGACAGATTCAGCAAGTTCGCCCACTTTGTGCCCATTTCCAAGCTTCCCTCTGCCTCTGAGACGTCCAAGATCCTGGTTAGGGAGGTTTTCAGGGTCCACGGGTTGCCCAGTGACATAGTTTCCGACCGTGGTCCTCAGTTTACCTCTGCTGTCTGGAAGTCCTTCTGTTTGGCCATTGGAGCTACAGTCAGTCTCACATCTGGTTTTCACCCCCAATCTAATGGTCAGGCGGAGAGAGCCAACCAGAAGATGGAATCCACGCTACGCTGCCTTGTCTCCTCCAACCCCACCTCCTGGGTCTCTCAGTTGCCTTGGGTTGAGTATGCCCACAATACTCTCCCTACATCTGCCACTGGGATGTCTCCCTTCCAGTGCCTGTATGGCTACCAACCTCCCTTGTTTCCTTCTCAGGAGAGGGATCTCTCAGTGCCCTCTGTTCAGGCCCACATTCGTCGTTGCCACCGGACCTGGCATCGGGCCAGAAAGGCCCTCCTTAGAGTTTCTGACCGGTATCAGCTCCAGGCGAATCGTCGCCGGATTCCCGCCCCCACCTATACCATCGGAGATAGGGTCTGGTTGGCCACACGGGATCTTCCTCTGCGGACTGAGTCTAAGAAACTGTCACCGAAGTTCATTGGTCCGTTTGTGGTGGAGAAAGTGATCAATCCTGTTGCGGTTCGACTCAAGTTACCTAGAACGCTCAGAGTCCATCCCACCTTTCATGTCTCCTGCCTCAAGCCTGTTCTCCTCAGTCCTCTGTTGCCCCCCTCCGCCTCCTCCTCCTCCCCCCCTCGGATGATCGGAGGTGGTCCTGCCTACACGGTGCGCCGCATTATGGATTCCAGACGGCAGGGCCGGGGTTTCCAGTATCTCGTGGACTGGGAGGGGTATGGTCCTGAAGAGAGGAGTTGGATTCCTCGGCGTCAGATCCTTGATGCTGACCTCCTTCGTGACTTCTACCGCCTCCATCCTGGCGCTCCGGGTAGTCCGCCCGGTGGCGTTCGTCGGAGGGGGGTACTGTCATGAACCCTGCATCCTGAGTCGGTTCCTGCCTGTGTTGCCATTTTTCTGCTCGGAATCTCCAGTTTCCTGAGGGTTCTTGAACGCTCCCTGCCTGGTTGCCGGGCGACGTTGCTAGGCGGGAGATCTCCCGATTAACCGCACCTGCATCTCATCAGCGATCTGCACACCTGGTCCTGATCATCACCCCTCATAAGCTCTGACCTGACATCCATTCCCTGCCGGATCGTTAGCCATGAACAGTATGTTTGTCAGCGTATCAGCCTTTGAGGTTCTAGCGTTAGTTTTGTTGTTTTGCACCTTGTTGGCTTGCCGTGTACTTACCTCCGTTTTGTTTCTATCTACAGTCAATTCCCCGGAACCTTCACCCAACCCCTGCCTGGTTGTCGGCGGCTGCCGAGCCATCATCGGATCTGCCACTGCACCTCCACCAACTCATCTCCGCCGCCCGCTCTGTCCCCTGGATTATTCTGCATCGTTTTTTGAATCTGTTAAATAAATACCTTCGTTTCAACTCACCTTGTCCTGGTCTGCTTCTAGGTTCTGGCTTAGTAAACCGTGACAGTCACGTTGGACTGGAGCTGCGAGATATGGCTATTCAGTAATTATGTTACGCTGGACCTAATCTGCAAGGCATGGCTTGTCACTTGTGATGTTACGTTGGACCGGAGCTGCGAGGCATGGCTAAACACTAGTGCTGTTACGTTGGACTGGGGCTGCGAAGCATGGCTAGACACTAGTGATGTTACGTTGGACCGGAGCTGCGAGGCATGGCAAAACACTAGTGCTGTTATGTTTGACTGGAGCTGCGGGGCGTGGCTAGTCACTAGTGATGTTACGTTGGACCGGAGCTGCGGGGCATGGCTAGTCACTAGTGATGTTACGTTGGACCGGAGCTGCGAGGCATGACTAAACACTAGTGATGTTACGTTGGACTGGAGTTGCGAGGCATGGCTAGAACTAGTGATGTTATGTTGGACCGGAGCTGCGAGGCATTTCTCAATAATGGGTGCAACAAATATAGCTTCTTACAAGACATGCCACAAAATATGTTATTGAGCCAGAGATTCTTTCTCCACCCATAACATTTTCCCACAATGCGCCATAATTCACAGTATGCTGCTGTAAATATACAGCAAAACAGATAATACAGTACTTTACTATCAAATTGTACTGTAAAATTACAGCAATACATTTTATTCGTATTTATTTTACCTTTATACACATTATGCCGTTGAGCCCCCATAATGCATTGCTCTTAACATTACTTCACTGTAATATAGAATTACCGTAGCTAATGGTGAAAGTTTTGCTGTAAATGTACAGCAATTTGTTACAATGTACCCCTCACTCCTCCTTCTGCTACTATTCCCAACCTCTCTTCCTCTCCTCTATACCCCTCACTCCCTCTTCCTCACTCCACAGCGCCTCTCTTCAGATCTTGAGTCATCTCCTCTCTCCGACCCTGCTACACTCTCTTGAGATCTTGAGTCATCTCCTCTCTCCGACCCTGCTACACTCTCTTGAGATCTTGAGTCATCTCCTCTCTCCGACCCTGCTACACTCTCTTGAGATCTTGAGTCATCTCCTCTCTCCGACCCTGCTACACTCTCTTGAGATCTTGAGTCATCTCCTCTCTCCGACCCTGCTACACTCTCTTGAGATCTTGAGTCATCTCCTCTCTCCGACCCTGCTACACTCTCTTGCCCTTTCCTCGTCTATCTCCTCCCATCTACCTACGTCTGTCCCGCTCTCCTACTGGTGACCCTAGCCAGCCACACTCCCTTCCCCATCACATCATAATAATTTGTTATTTTCTTATTTTTCTTATTTTTTTTATTTTTACTTATCTATTTTTTATTTAACACTTGTTATTCTTCAAACTGCATTGTTGGTTAAGGTCTTGTCAGTAAGCATTTCACTGTAAGGTCTACACCTGTTGTATTTGGCACATGTGATTTGATTTGATTTGAAGTCCTTTCATCACCTTCACACAAAGCTATTACACCAGGAGCAGAGGGCTTGAGGGGGAGGGAGTGTAAAAAATACATCCTTGGTAGCATTGACAAATGAGCATGGGACTCAAGTCCTGTCCAGCTCTCATTGTCGATGTCGGTTTGTGTTTCCAGCTATCACAGCCTGTTTTAGTTTTTTTTTTCCCCTGCTTTCTCTACATCCACAGAACCATGTGAGCCCGACCTGCAGGTCGCTGTGCTGCCAAGACAATTAGACATCAACATTGCTTTCCTGAGCAGGCACTACAGCTGGAGATGGGAAATAATCTGGAAACAAATGAAGGATATTGAGACCAGGGAGTGAGATAGGAGATGCAAAGGAAATGACTATTTACCAATTCATAGCTCCAAAATAGAACACAGAACACATTAGTCTAAATTCAACCATTCATTGACTCTTGTTAATCTGAGTGACTCTTTCCCCTTATGGGCTTTGCCCAACTGACAAACAACATGTATCGAACTCATCATTGCCAAGCGAGGGGGCATCAAAATAACTCAGTAGGCTAAACATACTGTAGATATGTTACTCAATCATCAGAGACAGCTGCTTGAGCCCCTAAAACTGCCCTGCCACTACTCTGATACTACCCTGATATTGGCCTGCCAGTACACTGTTTTGCCCTGCCACTACCCTGATGTTGCCCTGATATTGCCCTGCCACTACCCTGATATTGCCCTGATATTGCCCTGCCACTACCCTGATATTGCCCTGATATTGCCCTGCCACTACCCTGATATTGCCCTGATATTGCCCTGCCACTACCCTGATGTTGCCCTGATATTGCCCTGCCACTACCCTGATATTGCCCTGATATTGCCCTGCCACTACCCTGATATTGCCCTGATATTGCCCTGCCACTACCTTGATATTGCCCTGCCACTACCCTGATGTTGCCCTGATATTGCCCTGCCACTACCCTGATATTGCCCTGATATTGCCCTGATATGGCCCTTTCACTACACTGATATTGCCCTGATATTGCCCTGCCACTACTCTGATACTACCCTGATATTGCCCTGATATTGCCCTGCCACTACCCTGATATTGCCCTACCACTACCCTGATATGGCCCTGCCACTACCCTGATATTGCCCTGATATTGCCCTGCCACTACCCTGATATTGCCCTGATATTGCCCTGCCACTACCCTGATATTGCCCTGATATTGCCCTGCCACTACCCTGATATTGCCCTGATATTGCCCTGCCACTACCCTGATATTGCCCTGATATTGCCCTGCCACTACCCTGATGTTGCCCTGATATTGCCCTGCCACTACCCTGATATTGCCCTGATATTGCCCTGCTACTACCCCTGATATTGCCCTGCATATTGCCCCTGCCACTACCCTGATGTTGCCCTGATATTGCCCTGCCACTACCCTGATATTTCCCTGATATTGCCCTGCCACTACCCTGATATTGCCCTGATATTGCCCTGCCACTACCTTGATATTGCCCTGCCACTACCCTGATATTGCCCTGATATTGCCCTGATATGGCCCTTTCACTACACTGATATTGCCCTGATATTGCCCTGCCACTACTCTGATACTACCCTGATATTGCCCTGATATTGCCCTGCCACTACCCTGATATTGCCCTGCCACTACCCTGATATTGCCCTGCCACTACCCTGATATTGCCCTGATATTGCCCTTTCACTACACTGATATTGCCCTGATATTGCCCTGCCACTACTCTGATACTACCCTGATATTGCCCTGATATTGCCCTGCCACTACCCTGATATTGCCCTGCCACTACCCTGATATGGCCCTGCCACTACCCTGATATTGCCCTGATATTGCCCTGCCACTACCCTGATATTGCCCTGATATTGCCCTGCCACTACACTGATATTGCCCTGATATTACCCTGCCACTACCCTGATGTTGCCCTGATATTGCCCTGCCACTACCCTGATATTGCCCTGCCACTACCCTGATATTGCCCTGATATTGCCCTGATATGGCCCTTTCACTACACTGATATTGCCCTGATATTGCCCTGCCACTACTCTGATACTACCCTGATATTGCCCTGATATTGCCCTGCCACTACCCTGATATTGCCCTGCCACTACCCTGATATTGCCCTGATATTGCCCTGATATTGCCCTTTCACTACACTGATATTGCCCTGATATTGCCCTGCCACTGCTCTGATACTACCCTGATATTGCCCTGATATTTCCCTGCCACTACCCTGATATTGCCCTGCCACTACCCTGATATGGCCCTGCCACTACCCTGATATTGCCCTGATATTGCCCTGCCACTACCCTGATATTGCCCTGATATTGCCCTGCCACTACACTGATATTGCCCTGATATTACCCTGCCACTACACTGATATTACCCTGATATTGCCCTGATATTGCCCTGCCACTACACTGATATTACCCTGATATTGACCTGATATTGCCCTACCACTACACTGATATTTCACTGATATTACCCTGATTTTGCCCTGATATTGCCCTGCCACTACCCTGATATTACCCTGATATTGCCCTGATATTGCCCTGCCACTACCCTGATATTGACCTGATATTGCCCTGATATTGCCCTGCCACTACCCTGATATTGACCTGATATTGCCCTGCCACTACCCTGATATTACCCTGATATTGACCTGATATTGCCCTGCCACTACCCTGATATTGACCTGATATTGCCCTGCCACTACCCTGATATGACCCTGATATTGACCTGATATTGCCCTGATATTGCCTTGATATTACCCTGATATTGCCCTGCCACTACCCTGATATTGCCCTGATATTGCCCTGCCACTACCCTGATATTACCCTGATATTGACCTGATATTGCCCTGCCACTACACTGATATTACACTGATATTACCCTGCCACTACTCTGATATTACCCTGATATTGCCCTGATATTGCCCTGCCACTACCCTGATATTGCCCTGATATTGCCCTGCCACTACCCTGATATTGACCTGATATTGCCCTGATATTGCCCTGCCACTACCCTGATATTGACCTGATATTGCCCTGCCACTACCCTGATATTACCCTGATTTTGACCTGACATTGCCCTGATATTGCCCTGATATTACCCTGATATTGCCCTGATATTACCCTGATATTGCCCTGATATTGCCCTGCCACTACACTGATATTACCCTGATATTGACCTGATATTGCCCTACCACTACACTGATATTTCACTGATATTACCCTGATTTTGCCCTGATATTGCCCTGCCACTACCCTGATATTACCCTGATATTGCCCTGATATTGCCCTGCCACTACCCTGATATTGACCTGATATTGCCCTGATATTGCCCTGCCACTACCCTGATATTGACCTGATATTGCCCTGCCACTACCCTGATATTACCCTGATATTGACCTGATATTGCCCTGCCACTACCCTGATATTGACCTGATATTGCCCTGCCACTACCCTGATATGACCCTGATATTGACCTGATATTGCCCTGATATTGCCTTGATATTACCCTGATATTGCCCTGCCACTACCCTGATATTGCCCTGATATTGCCCTGCCACTACCCTGATATTACCCTGATATTGACCTGATATTGCCCTGCCACTACACTGATATTACACTGATATTACCCTGCCACTACTCTGATATTACCCTGATATTGCCCTGATATTGCCCTGCCACTACCCTGATATTGCCCTGATATTGCCCTGCCACTACCCTGATATTGACCTGATATTGCCCTGATATTGCCCTGCCACTACCCTGATATTGACCTGATATTGCCCTGCCACTGCCCTGATATTGACCTGATATTGCCCTGCCACTACCCTGATATGACCCTGATTTTGACCTGACATTGCCCTGATATTGCCCTGATATTACCCTGATATTGCCCTGCCACTACCCTGATATTGCCCTGATATTGCCCTGCCACTACCCTGATATTGACCTGATATTGCCCTGATATTGCCCTGCCACTACCCTGATATTGACCTGATATTGCCCTGCCACTACCCTGATATTACCCTGATATTACACTGATATTACCCTGATTTTGCCCTGATATTGCCCTGCCACTACCCTGATATTACCCTGATATTGCCCTGATATTGCCCTGCCACTACCCTGATATTGACCTGATATTGCCCTGCCACTACCCTGATATTACCCTGATATTGCCCTGATATTGCCCTGCCACTACCCTGATATTGACCTGATATTGCCCTGATATTGCCCTGATATTACCCTGATATTGCCCTGCCACTACCCTGATATTGCCCTGCCACTACCCTGATATTACCCTGATATTGCCCTGCCACTACCCTGATATTACCCTGATATTGACCTGATGTTGCCCTGCCACTACCCTGATATTGCCCTGATATTGCCCTGCCACTACCCTGATATTGACCTGATATTGCCCTGCCACTACACTGATATTACACTGATATTACCCTGCCACTACTCTGATATTACACTGATATTACCCTGATATTGCCCTGATATTGCCCTGCCACTACCCTGATATTGCCCTGATATTGCCCTGCCACTACCCGGATTTTGACCTGATATTGCCCTGCCACTACTCTGGTACTACCCTGGTATTTCCCTGCCACTACCCTCGGACCAATTGGAGGGATGACTCTGCACTCATCATTAGCACAACATAGTACACTGGACCCCTGAAGACCCTTAGACCTGTTAGCTCACATCCCATTAATTCTCTATGGTACGGAGGGGTTAATGTAGCACATTAGGCTAACATATGTAGTGAAACAAGACTAATGGGGCATAGAGGCTGGATTTAGGGGTTACAGATCATTTCTATTGACATGGAGGGCATAAGGTCTGTCTCCATGGTAAAAACAAGCTTCCCATGGTGTTTGGGAAAGATTAGAATTCGATCAAGACACCTGTCATATCTCTCGGCTGGTTTGGTGTGTGTGTTTATGTGTGTGTGTGTGTGTGTGCGCATGCATGTGGGTGTGCGCGTGAGTGAGTGTGTTATGTATGCATCCATGCATACACACACACACATCCCAATGCACTCTGAGCAAAGTGAAAGTGAAAGTTGATAGCTTAAAGTGGAGCGAATGATTGATTATAGTTATATACCTTTACTTTAGCAGAGACATATGTCCTTCAAATAATGCATATGCAGAATACTAAACTAACACTTCACACCGCCAGGAGAGACACACGTTCAAACATATTCACCTGCACTCACGCACACACACATGTACATATGCACACACACTTACACACACACACACATGCACACACACTCCGAGTGTCAGCCACACACTAAGATAGAGCCAAATATCTCCTCATGTCAGTCTCTCTGAGTCTCTGTATCTCCTGTCTGTCTCTCTGAGTCTCTGGATCTCCTGTCTGTCTCTCTGAGTCTCTGGATCTCCTGTCTGTCTCTCTGAGTCTCTGGATCTCCTGTCTGTCTCTCTGAGTCTCTGGATCTCCTGTCTGTCTCTCTGAGTCTCAGGATCTCCTGTCTGTCTCTCTGAGTCTCTGGATCTCTGTCTGTACAGAGTGAGATACTGTGGTGTGTGATCTTTGACTTCTATAAAATATTATGACTGAGCACTTTATGATCTCTTTCATCAGACGGCTAATCTCCCAGACAGACAGACAGACAGACACATGCATGCAAACAAACACAAACACATACACACAGGAAACTCAGCAGGATGTGGGAGAGGATTGATTTTAATTGTATTATTTTAAGGTTAAAGTATATTCCGAAAATATTGGATAAAGGATTAACATGTGGTGTAAAATCAGCTAAACATCAGGGAGGGAAAATACAGTGCCTTCGGAAAGTATTCAGACCCCTTGACTTTTCCCATATTTTGTAATGTTACAGCCTTATTCTAAAATAGATTGTAAAAAATGTTTACTTATCAAATCTACACACAATATCCCATAATGACAAAGCAAAAACAGGTTTTTAGAAATGTTTGCTAATTTATTCTAAATAAAATATCGGAAATATCACATTTACATGAGTATTCAGACCGTTTATTCAATACAGAAAAAGCCATATCTCAGACTGGCCAATAAAAATAAAAGATTAAGATGGGCAGTCTGAGATATGGCTTTTTCTTTGCAACTCTGCCTAGAAGGTCAGCCTCCCGGAGTCGCCTCTTCACTGTTGACGTTGAGACTGGTATTTTGCGGGTACTATTTAATTAAGCTGCCAGTTGAGGACCTGTGAGGCGTCTGTTTCTCAAACTAGACACTCTAATGTATTTGTCCTCTTGCTCAGTTGTGCTTCATTTATGTACTAAGCTTTAAGAAATAGAATTCATGCCCAACAAAACACCCAAAATGTGAATTCATGAAAACAACAATGCTTAAATAGATTCCTATTTTCTTTTTTTGTTTACCGTTATTTGTTTGTGTGTACAAAAACACGCACGCACACATGCACACAACACAGTAGAGTAAGCTGGTAAGGTTTCTCTCCAGGGAGCCAGCCATGTTTAGTTTAGGTTTAGACAGCTTAGGGTGGAAATGATGTTGCCAAATGTGAATGTTTATAGGATGGATGAACAGAAGTGTCTTTAGCAAATGTATGAATAGATGGATGGATGAATGAATGAATGAATGAATGAATTAATGAATTAATGAATTAATGAATTAATGAATTAATGAACCAACCAACCAATGGACAGAAAAAGTGATGAATAAAAAATTAACTTTATTTCAGTTTAGTTTAATTTAGTTACACAAAGAAACTACTACACATTTAACCTCACATGGTGAGGACACCCACCAATGAACCAATCACCATCCAGCATGTCAGGATGTGTCTCGGAACATGAGGCCATTGAACATCTTAAAAAACTATTTCTTATCCCTCCATTCTAGCCAATTTAGCTCAAATTCGCCCTCTGACCTGTATCTATATATAGTGCACACTCCCCTCCTCCGTAGGGCCTAGTCATGTTAATCCCTGCGCCCTACATAGTGACCCTATCGCTCAGCTTTGATCATGTTTAACCACCCGTATTCCCCTGTTATACGGCTATTAGGCAATCTCTTTACAAAGACAGCCTTGTAACTATCCTATCATTACTGTCCTAGTGTCAGCATGACTGTCCACTGAGTCACATGGATATGATGGGACTTTACTCAAAAAAATGATCGGCTAAAAACAACCCAATTTGGGTTATTTGGTAACCCAGCGCTGCTTAAATGGTGGACAGAACACATATTTTTTTTTTGACCCAGCCACTTGGGTTGTGTGAATAACCCAACACGTTGGGTGGTTGGGATTACCCAAACATGGGTTAATTTAACCATCAATTGGGTATTTTTTATTCTCATGCTAGGTCGACCTAGCAGCTAGGTCTTTTTGAATGTAATCCTTAGGTTATCTTCAGGAGGCGTGGCTTATTAGGGGCATGGCTTTCAACTAGCTCTTATTGGCCACCCGTGCGAGTAAATGTCATTCCTGTTCATCATGTTAAGTTTACAAGTGTTCCTTATGTTATGTATGTTCTTCTATAATATAAAGATTGTTTAATACATATTATAGTAAGGCATACCACCTTATTGTAGCCCAACAATGTGATTTACATAGGCTCTTAAGGAACTCACACACTTCTGTAAACCTCATTGGAGCTATGAAAATGTCAACCTTAACATGTGATAATTATACAACAGAACAGATTAACAGGAAAGACATTTACTCTCAAGGGTAGCTAAAAACAACTATCTGAAAGCCACACCCCTACTAAACTATGTGTCCAGTCTTCTGATCTGACCCGCTGGGTCATATCTCAATAACCCAGCACCAAAAACCCAGCAGTTTTGAAAGAAAACAACCTAACTAAGTGACCCAACACCTGCAACCTAGCAGATTGATCAAACAAACAACCCAGCATTTTTTAGAGTGTGGGAATATTCTTTCATCACTAATGCTGCTTATTATGGAATAAATGATGGGATTGGGAATATGTCTGCATCCCGGATACTAATTCCAACCTTCTGGTATTTTGTCTGCATAGTTTTGTAAGAAATGGCAACTCAACCTCCAAAGCAAATGGAGACATTTGACATAACTTTAGGCAACAGAGATTATGGAGTGTGGTGCCCTCTTCTAAGTGTGAGAAATGGGACTGTATGCCTGTAAGAAATAGTATCATCTTTCAGTAATGATACTGATGTCAAGAAAGGAGCACAGTCTGAGGGGAATGGGGTAGAATTATGAAAATAAAGTACATTTCTGCTCTTCTCTGAATGTACTTCTAATATACTGAACAAAAATATAAATGCAACATACAACAATTTCAAAGATTCTGCTGAGTTACAGTTCATATAAGGAATTCAGTCAATTGAAATAAATTCATTAGGCCCTAATCTATGGAAATCACAACTGGGCAGGGGCGCAGCCAATCAGAATGCCCACAAAGGGGCTTTATTACAAACATAAATACTCCTCCGCACCCCTCCCTGGCGATCCCGCAGGTGAAGAATCTGGATGTGGAGGTCCTGGGCTGGCGTGGTTGCACGTGGTCTGAGGTTGTGAGGCCGGTTGGACGTACTGGCAAATTCTCCAAAACGACATTGGAGGCAGCTCATGGTATAGAAATTAACATTCAATTATCTGGCAACAGCTCTGGTGGACATTCCTGCAGTCAGAATACCAATTGCACGCTCCCTCAAAACTTGAGACTTCTTTGGCATTGTGTTGTGTGACAAAACGGCACATTTTAGAGTGGCCTTTTATTGTCCCCAGCACAACGTGCACCTGTGTAATGATCATGCTGTTTAATCAGCTTCTTGATATGCCACACCTGTCAGGTGGATAGATTATCTTGACAAAGGATAAAATGCTCACTAACAGGGATGTAAACAAATCTGTGTACAAAATATGAGAGAAATAAGCTTTTTGTGCATGTAGAAAAATGTGGGGATCTTTTAGTTCAGCTCATGAAACATGGGACCAGCACTTTACATGTTGTGTTTATATTTTTGTTCAGTGTAAAATCTTTTAATGAGAGTACAGCAACAAGGATATCACCGCTAGGTACAGTACATTTTATCAAGCCACCTCTGATGAATGTTATTTTCTCTAATGACTCTCTATTAATCAACAAACCCTTTAAATGATTTCATTTCAGTCTTAATGGTCCATTTTCACCTTTTCATTTATCACCAGCCCACCAGATCAATAAGGGGAGTCGTAGCTCTGCGCTGTAATATGTTATTGCTTGTTAGAGTGAGTGGGTGTAACGAAGAGACAGGAATCATGTTGTACCGGTCTCCAGTCTTATTAATGTAATTATAGTGTAAGACCCACGGCTTTCTGCCTGAACTGTAATTAACGGAACTGACATTTATTCTTGTACAGCATACTTTTACATCATCAAAGAGACATAATTATTGTACAAGTGCTTGACAGGGATGTTTGGCTGGACTTTGCCGAGATGCCGTAACTTGCCAACAAAGACTTCACATACAGTGGGGAGAACAAGTATTTGATACACTGCCGATTTTGCAGGTTTTCCTACTTACAAAGCATGTAGAGGTCCAGAAAATCACATTGTATGATCTTTAAGTAATTAATATGCATTTTATTGCATGACATAAGTATTTGATACATCAGAAAAGCAGAACTTAATATTTGGTACAGAAACCTTTGTTTGCAATTACAGAGATCATACGTTTCCTGTAGGTCTTGACCAGATTTGCACACACTGCAGCAGGGATTTTGGCCCACTCCTCCATACAGACCTTCTCCAGATCCTTCAGGTTTCGGGGGCTGTCGCTGGGCAATACGGACTTTCAGCTCCCTCCAAAGATTTTCTATTGGGTTCAGGTCTGGAGACTGGCTAGGCCACTCCAGGACCTTGAGATGCTTCTTACGGAGCCGCTCCTTAGTTGCCCTGGCTGTGTGTTTCGGGTCGTTGTCATGCTGGAAGACCCAGCCACGACCCATCTTCAATGCTCTTACTGAGGGAAGGAGGTTGTTGGCCAAGATCTCGCGATACATGGCCCCATCCATCCTCCCCTCAATACGGTGCAGTCGTCCTGTCCCCTTTGCAGAAAAGCATCCCCAAAGAATGATGTTTCCACCTCCATGCTTCACGGTTGGGATGGTGTTCTTGGGGTTGTACTCATCCTTCTTTTTCCTCCAAACACGGCGAGTGGAGTTTAGACCAAAAAGCTCTATTTTTGTCTCATCAGACCACATGACCTTCTCCCATTCCTCCTCTGGATCATCCAGATGGTCATTGGCAAACTTCAGACGGGCCTGGACATGCGCTGGCTTGAGCAGGGGGACCTTGCGTGCGCTGCAGGATTTTAATCCATGACGGCGTAGTGTGTTGCTAATGGTTTTCTTTGAGACTGTGGTCCCAGCTCTCTTTAGGTCATTGACCAGGTCCTGCCGTGTAGTTCTGGGCTGATCCCTCACCTTCCTCATGATCATTGATGCCCCACGAGGTGAGATCTTGCATGGAGCCCCAGACCGAGGGTGATTGACCGTCATCTTGAACTTCTTCAATTTTCTAATAATTGCGCCAACAGTTGTTGCCTTCTCACCAAGCTGCTTGCCTATTGTCCTGTAGCCCATCCCAGCCTTGTCCAGGTCTACAATTTTATCCCTGATGTCCTTACACAGCTCTCTGGTCTTGGCCATTGTGGAGAGGTTGGAGTCTGTTTGATTGAGTGTGTGGACAGGTGTCTTTTATACAGGTAACAAGTTCAAACAGGTGCAGTTAATACAGGTAATGAGTGGAGAACAGGAGTGCTTCTTAAAGAAAAACTAACAGGTCTGTGAGAGCCGGAATTCTTACTGGTTGGTAGGTGATCAAATACTTATGTCATGCAATAAAATGCAAATTAATTACTTAAAAATCATACAATGTGATTTTCTGGATTTTTGTTTTAGATTCCGTCTCTCACAGTTGAAGTGTACCTATGACAAAAATTACAGACCTCTACATGCTTTGTAAGTAGGAAAACCTGCAAAATCGGCAGTGTATCAAATACTTGTTCTCCCCACTGTATAACTAATACAAAGAGAATGTCAAGGATATGGTCATCAAACTTTAAACACAACTTGCAGCACACACCATATTCCATTTTCTATTTCTAGACAAGCATTTGAATAAGTAAGATTGTGAACGACCTGGCACGTTTGAAAACTACGGTGAAAAATCCAGATTGCTAGTCACTTATAATTGACAACCAAAAGGGAATGCCAGAATAAGCTGCCACTGTTTTGTACGGTAGCTTCTCACATTGTCCGTTTTCCCCCGGCAGTCAAACGATGTGTAGACACAGCTCTCTGAGGGAACAGTGTACCACCTAGAATCCAATAGAAGGATATTGCAGGATAGGAAAAAAATAGAAAGCCTCTCTTGGAGGACAATTGAAGTTGAATGGAAAAATTTTGCTTTATCATCTTCTTCAAACAATATTTTGGTATCACAACATGATCAGAGGATTTAGACATCCACAGACACAAAAAAATCATTGATCAAAGTCATTGTTTGGCGAGAGAGTCCACTCCCCCTCTGTGTCGCTGGTGAGAGGGGAAGGATGAACGAACCAGCAGTACCTCAGACTTTCTCAAGGCCTGGATAGGAACACCCCCGTCTAGAATTGTGGTCGCAACAAAAGACAGACCACAGTGTTCTAGTTTTCATCTTCTTTTATTGATCTGGTAGCCGTTTCATACAGTCCTTTGAAACTAGGCCTACTCAAAGTAATGCAATGTGAAGCATGCACAGCTGTGTCTCTCTATAAAATGGCATATTAACGAGGCCTCAGTATTGGAAATACAAAAGAGTTTGAGCCAATATCCGGTACTCTGTTTTTTTGTGCAGCGTCCACCAAATCTACTGGCAGTTTTGTGAACTACACACTATTGCACTACTGGTCAGAAGTAGTTCACTACACGTACACTGTAAAGGGGTTGCTGGGAATTTGACAGGAACTTACAGGCAAGTAACATTCTTTATTTAATATTACAGTACACCTACTGTAATATAAATACGGTATCAAAGCAAGTACTGTGTAATGACACACAGTACAATACAGTAAAATTGACTATATTATACTGTAAAAAAAAAAAGTTTAAAAGAAAAGTACATGCTACTGTAATCGGAATGAATGAACGAATGGACGAATTAAATTCATTGAAGGGAGGGGTTTGTTTTTCAAAGAATTTTCTAAATCAAATCTAAATCAAATCAAATGTTATTTGTCACATACTGCGTAGACAACAGTTGTAGACTAACAGTGAAATGCTTACTTACGGGTCCTTTTCAAAGAATGCAAAGTTAAAATAAAATAAATGAAAAATTCATTGAAATAGTGACATGAGGAATAAATACACAGTGAATAACAAATAACAATAATGAGTAAAGATAACATGACTATATACAGGAAGTACCAGTACCGAGTGGATGTGCAGGAGTATGAGGTAATTGGGGTAGCTATGTACATATAGGTAGGGTTAAAGTAACTAGGCAACAGGATAGATAATAGATAGTAGCAGCAGCGTATGTGGTGAGTGTGTGTGTAGTGTGTAGTGTGTGTGTGTGTGTGTGTGTGTGTGTGTGTGTGTGTGTGTGTGTGTGTGTGTGAGTGTGTGTGTGTGTGTTGGGATGTCAGTGTAAGTATGTGTGAGTGTGTGGGTAGAGTCCAGTGTGTGTGCATAGAGTCAGTCAGTGCAAAGCCGGATGCCAAGCAGTTGCCGTACCAAGCGGTGATGCAGCCAGTCAATATTCTTTCAATGGTGCAGCTGGAGAACTGTTTGAGGATCTGAGGGCCCATGCCAAATCACTTCAGCCTCCTGAGGGGGAAGAGGCATTGTCGTGCCCTCTTTACGACTGTGTGGGTGTGTTTGGACCATGTTAATTCCTTAGTGAGGTGGACACCAAGGAACTTGAAGCTCTCCACCCGCACCACTACAACCCCATCGATTTTGATGGGGGTGTGCTCACACTTCCGTTTCCTGTAGTCCATGATCAGCTCCTTTGTCTTGCTGAGGGAGAGGTTGTTGTCCTGGCACCACACGGCCAGGTCTCTGACCTCCTCCCTATAGGCTGACTCATCATTGTCGGTGATCAGTCCTACCACCATTGTGTCGTCTGTAAACTTGATGATGGTGTTGGAGTCATGCATGGCCACGCAGTCGTGGGTGAACAGGGAGTACAGGAGGGGACTAACCACACACCCCTGAGGTGCCCCCGTGTTGAGGGTCACCGTGGAGGATGTGTTGCTGCCTACCCTGGGGGCAGCCCGTCATGTTTACCTGTTTAATGGTCTTACGCACATCGGCTACGGAGAGCGAGATCACACAGTCGTCCGGAACAACTGGTGTTCTCATGCATGGTTCAGTGTTGCTTGCCTCGAAGCGAGCATAAAAGGCATTTAGCTTTACTGAAATTAATGGATTGGGGAAAGCAGATTGGCTGCTAGGTGAATGTTTATACAGTACAGGATATTAATGAATGTGGTGTTTTATATAACTTAGCAAAGGCTTCGAAACTGGTCTTAGCAAAGGCTTCTAAACTGGTAGCAACTACAGGGCAAAACAGACCAAAAGGACATGGAAAAATACTGAACCATTAAAGGTTGAAGACTTGCTGCCACTCTGAGCTGTCCCCTATACATTTTAAATTGATGAGGCACTACTACCACATAGGAGACAAATTGGTACAGTATTCTCCAATATAGCCTCTTACAAGGCACGCCTCAAAATATATTAATAAGCCAGAAACAACAATACCATGCACCCACTAGTGGTCACTTAAACATACGGTACAGTACTGTATTCTGTGGGGTGGAATTACAGTAACATTCAAAATACAGCAATTCTTTCCCCGCCCACAACATTTTCCCACAATGCATCAAAATTGACAGTGTGATGCAGTAAAACGTTTCAGAGTATTTTACTGTTGATAATACACCAAATGACTGTATATATTACAGTTTTCCGTTACATTGTAGGGAACAGGGTGCCTTTTAGGATGCTGATGGTTAATGACTTATCATTACATGGGCGGCAGGTAGCTTAGTGGGTAAGAACGTTGTGCCAGTAACCGACAGGTCGCTGGTTCTAATCCCCGAGCCGACTAGGTGAAAAATCTGTCGATGTGCCCTTGAGCAAGGCACTTAACCCTAATTGCTCCTGTAAGTCGCTCTGGATAAGAGCGTCTGCTAAATAAAAAAGTTATTAATTAATTAAATATTAAGAGAATGTCAAGGACATGATCATGAAAGAACTACTTAGTTTTAATCATGCAGATATGGAATAGGGAATTGTCGAAGTCACAAGGTATGAAAGAGGAAATTATGAGTATATATTATGGTGGTATCTTTGGTAGTTAAGGACTGTGTCATGGTAGGGGTAGAGTAGTGTTAATGGTTCACAAACCATGTCACCACATTGAAAGTAGATAAATATGTATATTATTTCCCAAATTCTTCTATTTTTTTCCACAATGACGTTCAAGTTTTTTCGGGATCCACCAATTCACCAGAGGCAGGAAAAATGTCAATTGAAGGAGGTAAACACCAAACTAACCTTGGATCAGTCCACAGGGGCAGCTCCATCCTACAGTATGCTGTTAATACATCTGTAAACTGCCTCCAGACTCCCTGTGGAGAGAATAGTATTAGTGGTGCACTCTAAAAAGGAAAGGTTCCTGGAGTATCCTTTAGGGGATCTTCCCTTATTATTATTATTAATAATAATACGCATAACAATAACAACAATAACACTATATTGTACTTTTCAGTGTTTCTTATTATTTTAGTGGCAAAGCAGAATCAAAAAATCAAAATGTGAGGTAAACTCCCAGCAGAGCCCCAAGTCCAATGGGTATATCCTTTGGCGTGTTGATGTTAATGTGTTGATGTTCTCCGTATCCATAGCCAGAATGATTTTGCAGTGCATGGTGATCGAACAGGTTTCCTGTTATATTAATCAGAGGTGTAGGGAGGGTGAAGTCTGTGAATCCAAAAAGAAAAAGTAATTATACAGATGATTAACAAAACAAGCACACAACAGTATTCATACCTTGGTTTTTGTGGTAAATGTGAATGAAAAAAACTGTTTTGACAATGGTTTTCATACACATGGCTTGCCATAATGTAGAGGCCTATGGGATATTCATTGAAGAGGTAAGGGAGGAGGATGGTACATGTGATCAGCATAACATACCAATACCAATTGACATACCTTTGTATGCCTCCTCCTCTGTATACCTGCAGACACAAAAGTGAGCAGTTCAGTCATCTGCACCCAATACAGCTAGCCTTCAACATATTCTTATAGCTTACATATTCTTACCTCTTTGTTGATATCCATTGAATTGT